>NW_026734533.1:0-326257 GCF_949786415.1 Peromyscus eremicus | reverse complement strand
GGCAAATGGATCGCATTAGTGACTCTTCCTACCAGAAAACTAGTCTTGTTCGTAGGACCAGAAAGTGCATGTGATTCAACTCCAGTTTGACAGGGAAACAAACACTAGCTCGCCTTACAAGAAACACACTCTGCTTTTGAGAAAAGAGCACTCTTCTACTCTACTCTTTCTCCTAAGGGCCAGAACAGTGAGCTTGCTCAGAACAAAAGAACTGTTCTTTTTACAAACACGGGCCATATCTACTTCAACTCTGCTTAGGAAATTGACAAGAACAGTAGCTTCTCTTCAGGTCCAATACACTGTACTTGCTGGGAACAGACACGAGTGCTACTTGCACTGTGTATGGCAATTAGAACGCAATAGAGACTCTTCTTACCAGAAAAAAACTCTTGCTCGTAGGACCAGAAACTGCATGTGATTCAACTCCATTTCTGACTGGGAAACAAACACTAGCTCGCCTTACAAGAAACACACTCTGCTTTTGAGAAAAGAGCACTCTTCTACTCTACTGTGTTTCCTATAGGGCCAGAACAGTGAGCTTGCTCAGAACAAAAGAACTGTGCTTCCTACACACACGGGCCATATCTATTTCCACTCTGCTTTGGAAACTGGACAAAACAGGAGCTTCTCTTCAGTCCAATACACAGTACTTGCTGGGAACTGATGCGAGTGCTATTTGCACTGTGTGGCAAATGGATCGCAATAGTGACTCTACTTTCCAGAAAACAACTCTTGCTCGTAGGACCAGAAACTGCATGTGATTCAACTCCATTTCTGACTGGGAAAGAAACACTAGCTCGCCTTACAAGAAACACACTCTGCTATTGGGAAAAGAGCACTCTTCTACTCTACTGTGTTTCATATATGGCCAGAACAGTGAGCTTGCTCAGCATAAAAGAACTAGCTTCCTACACACAAGGGCCATATCTATTTCCACTCCACTTAGGAAACTGACAAGAATAGTAGCTTCTCTTCAGTCCAATACACTGTACTTGCTGGCAACAGACGCGAGTGCTATTTTCACAGTGTGGCAAATCGATCGCATTAGTGACTCTTCTTACCAGAAAACAAGTCTGGCTCGTAGGACGAGAAACTGCATCTGATTCAACTCCATTTCTGACTGGGAAACAAACACTAGCTCGCCTTATAAGAAACACACTCTGCTTTTGAGAAAAGAGCACTCTTCTACTCTACTGTGTTTCCTATAGGGCCAAAACAGTGAGCTTGCTCAGAATAAAAGAACTGTTCTTCCTACACACACGGGCCATATCTACTTCAACTCTGCTTAGGAAACTGACAAGAACAGGAGCTTCTCTTCAGTCCAATACACTGTACTTGCTGGGAACAGACGCGAGTGCTATTTGCACTCTGTGGCAAATGGATCGCATTAGTGACTCTTCTTACCAGAAAACAAGTCTTGTTCGTAGGACAAAAACTGCATGTGATTCAACTCCATTTTTGACTGGGAAACAAACACTAGCTCGCCTTACAAGAAACACACTCTGCTTTTGAGAAAAGAGCACTCTTCTACTCTCCTCTGTCTCCTATAGGGCCAGAACAGTGAGCTTGCTCAGAACAAAAGAACTGTTCTTTTTACACACACGGGCCATATCTACTTCAACTAAGCTCATGAAATTGACAAGAACAGTAGCTTCTCTTCAGTCCAATAAACTGTACTTGCTGGGAACAGACGCGAATGCTATTTGCACTGTGTACGGCAATGGGAGCACAATAGTGACTCTTCTTACCAGAAAACAAGTCTTTCTCATAGGACAAGAAACTGCATGTGATTCAACTCCATTTCTGACTGGGAAACAAACACTAGCTCGCCTTACAAGAAACACACTCTGCTATTGGGAAAAGAGCACTCTTCTACTCTACTGTGTTTCATATATGGCCAGAACAGTGAGCTTGCTCAGCATAAAAGAACTAGCTTCCTACACACAAGGGCCATATCTATTTCCACTCCACTTAGGAAACTGACAAGAATAGTAGCTTCTCTTCAGTCCAATACACTGTACTTGCTGGGAACAGACGCGAGTGCTATTTGTACTGTGTGGCAAATGGATCGCATTAGTGAATCTTCTTACCAGAAAACAAGTCTCGTTCGTAGGACCAGAAACCGCATCTTATTCAAATCCATTTCTGACAGGGAAACAAACACTAGCTCGCCTTACAAGAAACTCACTCTGCTTTTCAGAAAAGAGCACTCTTCTACTCTACTGTGTTTCCTATAGGGCCAGAACCGTGAGCTTGCTCAGAACAAAAGAACTGTTCTTCCTACACACGCGGGCCATATCTACTTCAACTCTGCTTAGGAAACTGACAAGAACAGGAGCTTCTCTTCAGTCCAATACACTGTACTTGCTGGGAACAGACGCGAGTGCGATTTGCAATGTAGGGCAAATGGATCGCATTAGTGACTCTTCTTACCAGAAAACTAGTCTTGTTCATAGGACCAGAAAGTGCATGTGATTCAACTCCAGTTTGACAGGGAAACAAACACTAGCTCGCCTTACAAGAAACACACTCTGCTTTTGAGAAAAGAGCACTCTTCTACTCTACTGTGTTTCCTATAGGGCCAGAACAGTGAGCTTGCTCAGAACAAAAGAACTGTTCTTCCTACACCCACGGGCCATATCTACTTCAACTCTGCTTAGGAAACTGACAAGAACAGGAGATTCTCTTCAGTCCAATAAACTGTACTTGCTGGGAACAGACACGAGTTCTATTTGCAATGTAGGGCAAATGGATCGCATTAGTGACTCTTCTTACCAGAAAAGTAGTCTTTTTCGTAGGACCAGAAAGTGCATGTGATTCAACTCCAGTTTAACAGGGAAACAAACACTAGCTCGCCTTACAAGAAACACACTCTGCTTTTGAGAAAAGAGCACTCTTCTACTCTACTCTTTCTCCTATAGGGCCAGAACATTGAGCTTGCTCAGAACAAAAGAACTGTTCTTTTTACACACACGGGCCATATCTACTTCAACTCTGCTTAGGAAATTGACAAGAACAGTAGCTTCTCTTCAGTCCAGTACACTGTAATTGCTGGGAACAGACGCGAGAGCTATTTGCACTGTGTACGGCAATGGGAGCACAATAGTGACTCTTCTTAACGGAACAGAAGTCTTGCTCGTAGGACAAGAAACTGCATGTGATTCAACTCCATTTCTGACTTGGAAACAAACACTAGCTCGCCTTACAAGAAACACACTCTGCTTTTGAGAAAAGAGCACTCTTCTACTCTACTGTGTTTCCTAGAGGGCCTGAACAGTGAGCTTGCTCAGAACAAAAGAACTGTGCTTCCTACACACACGGGCCATATCTATTTCCACTCTGCTTTGGAAACTGACAAAACAGGAGCTTCTCTTTAGTCCAATACACAGTACTTGCTGGGAACAGAAGCGAGTGCTATTTGCACTGTGTGGCAAATGGATCGCAATAGTGACTCTACTTACTAGAAAACAACTCTTGCTCGTAGGACCAGAAACTGCATGTGATTCAACTCCATTTCTGACTGGGAAACAAACACTAGCTCGCCTTACAAGAAACACACTCTGCTATTGGAAAAAGAGCACTCTTCTACTCTACTGTGTTTCATATATGGCCAGAACAGTGAGCTTGCTCAGCATAAAAGAACTAGCTTCCTACACACAAGGGTCATATCTACTTCCACTCTGCTTAGGAAACTGACAAGAAGAGGAGCTTCTCTTCAGACCAATACACAGTACTTGCTGGGAACAGATGGGAGTGCTATTTGCACTGTGTTGAAATTGGATCACAATGGTGACTCTACTTACAAGAAAGCAATTCTTGCTCGTAGGACTAGAAACTGCATGTGATTCAACTCCACTTCTGACTGGGAAACAAACACTAGCTCGCCTTACAAGAAACACACTCTGCTTTTGAGAAAAGAGCACTCTTCTACTCTACTCTGTTTCCTATAGGACCAGAACAGTGAGCTTCCTCAGAACAACAGAACTGTTCTTCCTACACACACGGGCCATATCTACTTCAACTCTGCTTAGGAAACTGACAAGAACAGGAGAATCTCTTCAGTCCAATACACTGTACTTGCTGGGAACAGACGCGAGTGCTATTTGCACACTGTGGCAAAAGGATCGCATTAGTGACTCTTCTTACCAGAAAACAAGTCTTGTTCGTAGCACAAAAACTGCATGTGATTCAACTCCATTTTTGACTGGGAAACAAACACTAGATCGCCTTACAAGAAACACACTCTGCTTTTGAGAAAAGAGCACTCTTCTACTCTCCTCTGTCTCCTATAGGGCCAGAACAGTGAGCTTGCTCAGAACAAAACAACTGTTCTTTTTACACACACGGGCCATAACTACTTCAACTCTGCTTAGGAAATTGACAAGAACAGTAGCTTCTCTTCAGTCCAATACACTGTACTTGCTGGGAACAGACGTGAGTGCTACTTGCACTGTGTATGGCAATTAGAACGCAATAGAGACTCTTCTTACCAGAAAAAAACTCTTGCTCGTAGGACCAGAAACTGCATGTGATTCAACTCCATTTCTGACTGGGAAACAAACACTAGCTCGCCTTACAAGAAAGACACTCTGATTTTGAGAAAAGAGCACTCTTCTACTCTACTGTGTTTCCTAGAGGGCCAGAACAGTGAGCCTGCTCAGAACAAAAAAACTGTGCTTCCTACACACACGGGCCATATCTACTTCAACTCTGCTTAGGAAACTGACAAGAACAGCAGCTTCTCTTCAGTCCAATACACTGTACTTATTGGCAACAGACGCGAGTGCTCTTTGCACTGTGTGGCAAATGGATCGCAATAGTGACTCTTCTTACCAGAAAACAAGTCTTGCTCGTAGGACCAGAAACTGCATGCGATTAAACTCCATTTCTTACAGGGAAACAAACAATAGCTCGCAGTACAAGAAACACACACTGCTTTTGAGAAAAGAGCACTCATCTACTCTACTGTGTTTCCTATAGGGCCAAAACAGTGAGCTTGCTCAGAATAAAAGAACTGTTCTTCCTACACACACGGGCCATATCTACTTCAACTCTGCTTAGGAAACTGACAAGAACAGGAGCTTCTCTTCAGTCCAATACACTGTACTTGCTGGGAACAGACGCGAGTGCTATTTGCACTCTGTGGCAAATGGATCGCATTAGTGACTCTTCTTACCAGAAAACAAGTCTTGTTCGTAGGACAAAAACTGAATGTGATTCAACTCCATTTTTGACTGGGAAACAAACACTAGCTCGCCTTACAAGAAACACACTCTGCTTTTGAGAAAAGAGCACTCTTCTACTCTCCTCTGTCTCCTATAGGGCCAGAACAGTGAGCTTGCTCAGAACAAAAGAACTGTTCTTTTTACACACACGGGCCATATCTACTTCAACTCTGCTTAGGAAATTGACAAGAACAGTAGCTTCTCTTCAGTCCAATACACTGTACTTGCTGGGAACAGACGCGAATGCTATTTGCACTGTGTACGGCAATGGGAGCACAATAGTGACTCTTCTTACCAGAAAACAAGTCTTTCTCATAGGACAAGAAACTGCATGTGATTCAACTCCATTTCTGACTGGGAAACAAACACTAGCTCGCCTTACAAGAAAGACACTCTGATTTTGAGAAAAGAGCACTCTTCTACTCTACTGTGTTTCCTAGAGGGCCAGAACAATGAGCCTGCTCAGAACAAAAAAACTGTGCTTCCTACACACACGGGCCATATCTATTTCCACTCTGCTTAGGAAACTGACAAAACAGGAGCTTCTCTTCAGTCCAATACACAGTACTTGCTGGGAACTGATGCGAGTCTTTGCACTGTGTGGCAAATGGATCGCAATAGTGACTCTACTTACCAGAAAACAACTCTTGCTCGTAGGACCAGAAACTGCATGTGATTCAAATCCATTTCTGACTGGGAAACAAACACTAGCTCGCCTTACAAGAAACACACTCTGCTATTGGGTAAAGAGCACTCTTCTACTCTACTGTGTTTCCTATAGGGCCAGACCAGTGAGTTTGCTCAGCATAAAAGAACTAGCTTCCTACACACGAGGGTCATATCTACATCCACTCTGCTTAGGAAACTGACAAGAAGAGGAGCTTCTCTTCAGTCCAATACACAGTACTTGCTGGGAACAGATGCGAGTGCTATTTGCACTGTGTTGCAATTGGATCACAATAGTGACTCTACTTACAAGAAAACAACTCTTGCTCGTAGGACTAGAAACTGCATGTGATTCAACTCTATTACTGACTGGGAAACAAACACTAGCTCGCCTTACAAGAAACACACTCTGCTTTTGAGAAAAGAGCACTCTTCTTCTCTACTGTGTTTCCTATAGGGCCAGAACAGTGAGCTTCCTCAGAACAAAAGAACTGTGCTTCCTACACACACGGGCCATATCTACTTCAACTCTGCTTAGGAAACTGACAAGAACAGGAGCTTCTCTTCAGTCCAATACACTGTACTTGCTGGGAACAGACGCGAGTGCTATTTGCAATGTGTGGCAAATGGATCGCATTAGTGACTCTTCCTACCAGAAAACTAGTCTTGTTCGTAGGACCAGAAAGTGCATGTGATTCAACTCCAGTTTGACAGGGAAACAAACACTAGCTCGTCTTACAAGAAACACAATCTGCTTTTGAGAAAAGAGCACACTTCTACTCTACTCTTTCTCCTATAGGGCCAGAACAGTGAGCTTCCTCAGAACAAAAGAACTGTGCTTCCTACACACACGGGCCATATCTACTTCAACTCTGCTTAGGAAACTGACAAGAACAGTAGCTTCTCTTCAGTCCAATACACTGTACTTGCTGGGAACAGACACGAGTGCTACTTGCACTGTGTACGGCAATTAGAACGCAATAGAGACTCTTCTTACCAGAAAAAAACTCTTGCTCGTAGGACCAGAAACTGCATGTGATTCAACTCCATTTCTGACTGGGAAACAAACACTAGCTCGCCTTACAAGAAACCCACTCTGATTTTGACAAAAGAGCACTCTTCTACTCTACTGTGTTTCCTATAGGGCCAGAACAGTGAGCTTGCTCAGAACAAAAGAACTGTGCTTCCTACACACACGGGCCATATCTATTTCCACTCTGCTTTGGAAACTGACAAAACAGGAGCTTCTCTTCAGTCCAATACACAGTACTTGCTGGGAACTGATGCGAGTGCTATTTGCACTGTGTATCAAATGGATTGCAATAGTGACTCTACTTACCAGAAAACAACTCTTGCTCGTAGGACCAGAAACTGCATGTGATTCATCTCCATTTCTGACTGGGAAACAAACACTAGCTCGCCTTACAAGAAACACACTCTGCTATTGGGAAAAGAGCACTCTTCTACTCTACTGTGTTTCATATATGGCCAGAACAATGAGCTTGCTCAGCATAAAAGAACTAGCTTCCTACACACAAGGGCCATATCTATTTCCACTCCACTTAGGAAACTGACAAGAATAGTAGCTTCTCTTCAGTCCAATACACTGTACTTGCTGGGAACAGACGCGAGTGCTATTTGTACTGTGTGGCAAATGGATCGCATTAGTGAATCTTCTTACCAGAAAACAAGTCTCGTTCGTAGGACCAGAAACCGCATCTTATTCAAATCCATTTCTGACAGGGAAACAAACACTAGCTCGCCTTACAAGAAACTCACTCTGCTTTTCAGAAAAGAGCACTCTTCTACTCTACTGTGTTTCCTATAGGGCCAGAACAGTGAGCTTGCTCAGAACAAAAGAACTGTTCTTCCTACACACACGGGCCATATCTACTTCAACTCTGCTGAGGAAACTGACAAGAACAGGAGCTTCTCTTCAGTCCAATACACTGTACTTGCTGGGAACAGACGCGAGTGCGATTTGCAATGTAGGGCAAATGGATCGCATTAGTGACTCTTCTTACCAGAAAACTAGTCTTGTTCATAGGACCAGAAAGTGCATGTGATTCAACTCCAGTTTGACAGGGAAACAAACACTAGCTCGCCTTACAAGAAACATACTCTGCTTTAGGAAAAGAGCACTCTTCTACTCTACTGTGTTTCCTATAGGGCCAGAACAGTGAGCTTGCTCACAACAAAAGAACTGTTCTTCCTACACCCACGGGCCATATCTACTTCAACTCTGCTTAGGAAACTGACAAGAACAGGAGCTTCTCTTCAGTCCAATAAACTGTACTTGCTGGTAACAGACGCGAGTTCTATTTGCAATGTAGGGCAAATAGATCGCATTAGTGACTCTTCTTACCAGAAAAGTAGTCTTTTTCGTAGGACCAGAAAGTGCATGTGATTCAACTCCAGTTTAACAGGGAAACAAACACTAGCTCGCCTTACAAGAAACACACTCTGCTATTGGGAAAAGAGCACTCTTCTACTCTACTGTGTTTCATATATTGCCAGAACAGTGAGCTTGCTCAGCATAAAAGAACTAGCTTCCTACACACAAGGGTCATATCTACTTCCACTCTGCTTAGGAAACTGACAAGAAGAGGAGCTTCTCTTCAGACCAATACACAGTACTTGCTGGGAACAGATAGGAGTGCTATTTGCACTGTGTTGAAATTGGATCGCAATGGTGACTCTACTTACAAGAAAACAACTCTTGCTCGTAGGACTAGAAACTGCATGTGATTCAACTCCACTTCTGACTGGGAAACAAACACTAGCTCGCCTTACAAGAAACACACTCTGCTTTTGAGAAAAGAGCACTCTTCTACTCTAATGTGTTTCCTATAGGGCCAGAACAGTGAGCTTCCTCAGAACAACAGATCTGTGCTTCCTACACACACGGGCCATGTCTACTTCAACTCTGCTTAGGAAACTGACAAGAACAGGAGCTTCTATTCAGTCCAATACACTGTACTTGCTGGGAACAGACGGGAGTGCTATTTGCAATGTGTGGCAAATGGATCGCATTAGTGACTCTTCTTACCAGAAAACTAGTCTTGTTCGTAGGACCAGAAAGTGCATGTGATTCAACTCCAGTTTGACAGGGAAACAAACACTAGCTCGCCTTACAAGAAACACACTCTGCTTTTGAGAAAAGAGCACTCTTCTACTCTACTCTTTCTCCTATAGGGCCAGAACAGTGAGCTTGCTTAGAACAAAAGAACTGTTCTTTTTACAAACACGGGCCATATCTACTTCAACTCTGCTTAGGAAATTGACAAGAACAGTAGCTTCTCTTCAGTCCAATACACTGTACTTGCTGGGAACAGACGCGAGTGCTATTTGCACTGTGTACGGCAATGGGAGCACAATAGTGACTCTTCTTAACAGAAAACAAGTCTTGCTCATAGGACAAGAAACTGCTTGTGATTCAACTCCATTTCTGACTGGGAAACAAACACTAGCTCGACTTACAAGAAACACACACTGCTTTTGAGAAAAGAGCACTCTTCTACTCTACTGTGTTTCTTAGAGGGCCAGAACAGTGAGCTTGCTCAGAACAAAAGAACTGTTCTTCCTACACACACGGGCCATATCTACTTCAACTCTGCTTAGGAATCTGACAAGAACAGGAGCTTCTCTTCAGTCCAATACACTGTACTTGCTGGAAACAGATGCGAGTGCTACTTGCACTCTGTATGGCAATGGGATCGCAAGAGTGACTCTTCTTACCAGAAAACAACTCTTGCTCGTAGGACAAGAAACTGCATGTGATTCAACTCCATTTCTGACTGGGAAACAAACACTAGCTCGCCTTCAAAGAAACACACTCTGCTATTGAGAAAAGAGCACTCTTCTACTCTACTGTGTTTCCTATAGCGCCAGAACAGTGAGCTTGCTCAGAACAAAAGAACTGTGCTTACTACACTCACGGGCCATACCTACTTCAACTCTGCTTAGGAAACTGACAAGAACAGGAGCTTCTCTTCAGTCCAATACACTGTATTGCTGGCAACAGACGCGAGTGCTATTTACACTGTGTGGCAAATGGATCGCAATAGTGACTCTTCTTACCAGAAAATAAGTCTTGCTCGTAGGACCAGAAACTGCATGTGATTCAACTCCATTTCTGACAGGGAAACAAACACTAGCTCGCCTTACAAGAAACACACTCTGCTTTTGAGAAAAAGCACTCTTCTACTCTATTGTGTTTCCTATAAGACCAGAACAGTGAGCTTGCTGAGAACAAAAGAACTGTTCTTTTTACACACACGGGCCATATCTACCTCAACTCTGCTTAGGAAATTGACAAGAACAGTAGCTTCTCTTAAGTCCAATACACTGTACTTGCTGGGAACAGACGCGAGTTCTATTTGCACTGTGTACGGCAATGGGAGCACAATAGTGACTCTTCTTAACGGAAAACAAGTCTTGCTCGTAGGACAAGAAACTGCATGTGATTCAACTCCATTTCTGACTGGGAAACAAACACTAGCTCGCCTTACAAGAAACACACTCTGCTTTTGAGAAAAGAGCACTCTTCTACTCTACTGTGTTTCCTATAGGGCCAGAACAGTGAGCCTGCTCAGAACAAAAGAACTGTGCTTCCTACACACATGGGCCATATCTATTTCCACACTGCTTAGGAAAGTGACAAAACAGGAGCTTCTCTTCAGTCCAATACACTGTACTTGCTGGGAACAGATGCGAGTGCTATTTGCACTGTGTTGCAATTGGATCGCAATAGTGACTCTACTTACAAGAAAACAACTCTTGCTCGTAGGACTAGAAACTGCATCTTATTCAAATCCATTTCTGACAGGGAAACAAGCACTAGCTCGCCTTACAAGAAACTCACTCTGCTTTTGAGAAAAGAGCACTCTTCTACTCTACTGTGTTTCCTATAGGGCCAGAACAGTGAGCTTCCTCAGAACAAAAGAACTGTTCTTCCTACACACACTGGCCATATCTACTTCAACTCTGCTTAGGAAACTGACAAGAACAGCAGCTTCTCTTCAGTCCAATACACTGTACTTGCTGGGAACAGACGCGAGTGCAATTTGCAATGTAGGGCAAATGGATCACATTAGTGACTCTTCTTACCAGAAAACTAGTCTTGTTCATAGGACCAGAAAGTGCATGTGATTCAACTCCAGTTTGACAGGGAAACAAACACTAGCTCGCCTTACAAGAAACACACTCTGCTTTTGAGAAAAGAGCACTCTTCTACTCTACTGTGTTTCCTATAGGGCCAGAACAGTGAGCTTGCTCAGAACAAAAGAACTGTTCTTCCTACACCCACGGGCCATATCTATTTCAACTCTGCTTAGGAAACTGACAAGAACAGGAGCTTCTCTTCAGTCCAATACACTGTAATTGCTGGGAACAGACGCGAGTTCTATTTGCAATGTAGGGCAAATGGATCGCATTAGTGACTCTTCTTACCAGAAAAGTAGTCTTTTTCGTAGGACCAGAAAGTGCATGTGATTCAACTCCAGTTTAACAGGGAAACAAACACTAGCTCGCCTTACAAGAAACACACTCTGCTTTTGAGAAAAGAGCACTCTTCTACTCTACTCTTTCTCCTATAGGGCCAGAACGTTGAGCTTGCTCAGAACAAAGAACTGTTCTTTTTACACACACGGGCCATATCTACTTCAACTCTGCTTAGGAAATTGACAAGAACAGAAGCTTCTCTTCAGTCCAGTACACTGTAATTGCTGGGAACAGATGCGAGTGCTATTTGCACTGTGTACGGCAATGGGAGCACAATAGTGACTCTTCTTAACGGAAAAGAAGTCTTGCTCGTAGGACAAGAAACTCCATGTGATTCAACTCCATTTCTGACTGGAAAACAAACACTAGCTCGCCTTACAAGAAACACACTCTGCTATTGGGAAAAGAGCACTCTTCTACTCTACTGTGTTTCATATATGGCCAGAACAGTGAGCTTGCTCAGCATAAAAGAACTAGCTCCCTAGACACACGGGCCATATCTACTTCAACTCTGCTTAGGAAATTGACAAGAACAGAAGCTTCTCTTCAGTCCAGTACACTGTAATTGCTGGGAACAGATGCGAGTGCTATTTGCACTGTGTACGGCAATGGGAGCACAATAGTGACTCTTCTTAACGGAAAAGAAGTCTTGCTCGTAGGACAAGAAACTCCATGTGATTCAACTCCATTTCTGACTGGAAAACAAACACTAGCTCGCCTTACAAGAAACACACTCTGCTGTTGGGAAAAGAGCACTCTTCTACTCTACTGTGTTTCATATATGGCCAGAACAGTGAGCTTGCTCAGCATAAAAGAACTAGCTCCCTAGACACAAGGGTCATATCTACTTCCACTCTGCTTAGGAAACTGACAAGAAGAGGAGCTTCTCTTCAGACCAATACACAGTACTTGCTGGGAACAGATGGGAGTGCTATTTGCACTGTGTTGAAATTGGATCGCAATGGTGACTCTACTTACAAGAAAACAACTCTTGCTCGTAGGACTAGAAACTGCATGTGATTCAACTCCACTTCTGACTGGGAAACAAACACTAGCTCGCCTTACAAGAAACACACTCTGCTTTTGAGAAAAGAGCACTCTTCTTCTCTACTGTGTTTCCTATAGGGCCAGAACAGTGAGCTTCCTCAGAACAGCAGAACTGTGCTTCCTACACACACGGGCCATATCTACTTCAACTCTGCTTAGGAAACTGACAAGAACAGGAGCTTCTCTTCAGTCCAATACACTCTACTTGCTGGGAACAGACGCGAGTGCTATTTGCAATGTGTGGCAAATGGATCGCATTAGTGACTCTTCTTACCAGAAAACTAGTCTTGTTCGTAGGACCAGAAAGTGCATGTGATTCAACTCCAGTTTGACAGGGAAACAAACACTAGTTCGCCTTACAAGAAACACACTCTGCTTTTGAGAAAAGATCACTCTTCTACTCTACTCTTTCTCCTATAGGGCCAGAACAGTGAGCTTGCTCAGAACAAAAGAACTGTTCTTTTTACAAACACGGGCCATATCTACTTCAACTCTGCTTAGGAAATTGACAAGAACAGTAGCTTCTCTTCAGTCCAATACACTGTACTTGCTGGGAACAGAAGCGAGTGCTACTTGCACTCTGTATGGCAATGGGATCGCAAGAGTGACTCTTATTACCAGAAAACAACTCTTGCTCGTAGGACAAGAAACTGCATGTGATTCAACTCCATTTCTGACTGGGAAACAAACACTAGCTCGCCTTACAAGAAACACACTCTGCTTTTGAGAAAAGAGCACTCTTCTACTCTACTGTGTTTCCTAGAGGGCCAGAACAGTGAGCTTGCTCAGAAGAAAAGAACCGTTCTTCCTACACACACGGGCCATATCTACTTCAACTCTGCTTAGGAAACTGACAAGAACAGGAGCTTCTCTTCAGTCCAATACACAGTACTTGCTGGGAACTGATGCGAGTGCTATTTGCACTGTGTGGCAAATGGATCGCAATAGTGACTCTACTTACCAGAAAACAACTCTTGCTCGTAGGACCAGAAACTGCATGTGATTCAACTCCATTTCTGACTGGGAAACAAACACTAGCTCGCCTTACAAGAAACACACTCTGCTATTGGGTAAAGAGCACTCTTCTACTCTACTGTGTTTCCTATAGGGCCAGAACAGTGAGCTTGCTCAGCATAAAAGAACTAGCTTCCTACACACAAGGGTCATATCTACATCCACTCTGCTTAGGAAACTGACAAGAAGAGGAGCTTCTCTTCATTCCAATACACAGTACTTGCTAGGAACAGATGTGAGTGCTATTTGCACTGTGTTGCAATTGGATCGCAATAGTGACTCTACTTACAAGAAAACAACTCTTGCTCGTTGGACTAGAAACTGCATGTGATTCAACTCCATTTCTGACTGGGAAACAAACACTAGCTCGCCTTACAAGGAACACACTCTGCTTTTGAGAAAAGAGCACTCTTCTATTCTATTGTGTTTCCTATAGGGCCAGAACAGTGAGCTTCCTCAGAACAAAAAGAACTGTGCTTCCTACACACACGGGCCATATCTACTTCAACTCTGCTTAGGAAACTGACAAGAACAGGAGCTTCTCTTCAGTCCAATACACTGTACTTGCTGGGAACAGATGCGAGTGCTATTTGCAATGTGTGGCAAATGGATCGCATTATTGACTCTTATTACCAGAAAACAAGTCTTGCTCGTAGGACCAAAAACTGCATCTGATTCAACTCCATTTCTGACAGGGAAACAAACACTAGCTCGCCTTATAGGAAACACACTCTGCTTTTGAGAAAAGAGCACTCTTCTACTCTACTGTGTTTCTTATAGAACCAGAACAGTGTGCTTCCTCAGAACAAAAGAACTGTGCTTCCTACAGACACGGGCCATATCTACTTCAACTCTGCTTAGGAAACTGACAAGAACAGGAGCTTCTCTTCAGTCCAATACACTGTACTTGCTGGGAACAGACACGAGTGCTATTTGCAATGTGTGGCAAATGGATCGCATTAGTGACTCTTCTTACCAGAAAAATAGTCTTGTTCGCAGGACAAGAAAGTGCATGTGATTCAACTCCAGTTTGACAGGGAAACAAACACTAGCTCGCTTTAAAGAAACACACTCTGCTTTTGAGAAAAGAGCACTCTTCTACTCTGCTGTGTTTCCTATAGGGCCATAACAGTGAGCTTGCTGAGAACAAAAAAACTGTGCTTCCTACACACACGGGCCATATCTACTTCAACTCTGCTTAGGAAACTGACAAGAACAGTAGCTTCTCTTCTGTCCAATACACTGTAATTGTTGGCAACAGACGCGAGCGCTATTTGCACTGTGCGGCAAATGGATCGCAATAGTGACTCTTCTTACCAGAAAACAAGTCTTGCTCGTAGGACCAGAAACTGCATGTGATTCAACTCCATTTCTAACAGGGAAACAAACACTAGCTCGCAGTACAAGAAACACACACTGCTTTTGAGAAAAGAGCACTATTCTACTATACTGTGTTTCCTGTAGGGCCAGAACAGGGAGCTTGCTCAGAACAAAAGAACTGTGCTCCTACACACACGGGCCATATCTATTTCCACTATGCTTAAGAAACTGTCAAGAATAGAAGCTTCTCTTCAGTCCAATACACTGTACTTGCTGGGAACTGATGCGAGTGCTATTTGCACTGTGTGTCAAATGGATCGCAATAGTGACTCTACTTACCAGAAAACAACTCTTGCTCGTAGGACCAGAAACTGCATGTGATTCAACTCCATTTCTGACTGGGAAACAAACACTAGCTCGCCTTACAAGAAACACACTCTGCTATTGGGAAAAGAGCACTCTTCTACTCTACTGTGTTTCATATATGGCCAGAACAGTGAGCTTGCTCAGCATAAAAGAACTAGCTTCCTACACACAAGGGCCATATCTATTTCCACTCCACTTAGGAAACTGACAAGAATAGTAGCTTCTCTTCAGTCCAATACACTGTACTTGCTGGGAACAGACGCGAGTGCTATTTGTACTGTGTGGCAAATGGATCGCATTAGTGAATCTTCTTACCAGAAAACAAGTCTCGTTCGTAGGACCAGAAACCGCATCTTATTCAAATCCATTTCTGACAGGGAAACAAACACTAGCTCGCCTTACAAGAAAGACACTCTGCTTTTCAGAAAAGAGCACTCTTCTACTCTACTGTGTTTCCTATAGGGCCAGAACAGTGAGCTTGCTCAGAACAAAAGAACTGTTCTTCCTACACACACGGGCCATATCTACTTCAACTCTGCTTAGGAAACTGACAAGAACAGGAGCTTCTCTTCAGTCCAATACACTGTACTTGCTGGGAACAGACGCGAGTGCGATTTGCAATGTAGGGCAAATGGATCGCATTAGTGACTCTTCTTACCAGAAAACTAGTCTTGTTCATAGGACCAGAAAGTGCATGTGATTCAACTCCAGTTTGACAGGGAAACAAACACTAGCTCGCCTTACAAGAAACATACTCTGCTTTTGGAAAAGAGCACTCTTCTACTCTACTCTGTTTCCTATAGGGCCAGAACAGTGAGCTTGCTCAGAACAAAAGAACTGTTCTTCCTACACCCACGGGCCATATCTACTTCAACTCTGCCTAGGAAACTGACAAGAACAGGAGCTTCTCTTCAGTCCAATAAACTGTACTTGCTGGGAACAGACGCGAGGTCTATTTGCAATGTAGGGCAAATGGATCGCATTAGTGACTCTTCTTACCAGAAAAGTAGTCTTTTTCGTAGGACCAGAAAGTGCATGTGATTCAACTCCAGTTTAACAGGGAAACAAACACTAGCTCGCCTTACAAGAAACACACTCTGCTTTTGAGAAAAGAGCACTCTTCTACTCTACTCTTTCTCCTATAGGGCCAGAACATTGAGCTTGCTCAGAACAAAGAACTGTTCTTTTTACACACACGGGCCATATCTACTTCAACTCTGCTTAGGAAATTGACAAGAACAGTAGCTTCTCTTCAGTCCAGTACACTGTAATTGCTGGGAACAGACGCGAGTGCTATTTGCACTGTGTACGGCAATGGGAGCACAATAGTGACTCTTCTTAACGGAAAAAAAGTCTTGCTTGTAGGACAAGAAACTGCATGTGATTCAACTCCATTTCTGACTGGGAAACAAACACTAGCTCGCCTTACAAGAAACACACTCTGCTTTTGAGAAAAGAGCACTCTTCTACTCTACTGTGTTTCCTAGAGGGCCAGAACAGTGAGCTTGCTCAGAACAAAAGAACTGTGCTTCCTACACACACGGGCCATATCTATTTCCACTCTGCTTTGGAAACTGACAAGAACAGGAGCTTCTCTTCAGTCCAATACACAGTACTTGCTGGGAACAGATGCGAATGCTATTTGCACTGTGTGGCAAATGGATCGCAATAGTGACTCTACTTACTAGAAAACAACTCTTGCTCGTAGGACCAGAAACTGCATGTGATTCAACGCCATTTCTGACTGGGAAACAAACACTAGCTCGCCTTACAAGAAACACACTCTGCTATTGATAAAAGAGCACTCTTCTACTCTACTGTGTTTCATACATTGCCAGAACAGTGAGCTTGCTCAGCATAAAAGAACTAGCTTCCTACACACAAGGGTCATATCTACTTCCACTCTGCTTAGGAAACTGACAAGAAGAGGAGCTTCTCTTCAGACCAATACACAGTACTTGCTGGGAACAGATAGGAGTGCTATTTGCACTGTGTTGAAATTGGATCGCAATGGTGACTCTACTTACAAGAAAACAACTCTTGCTCGTAGGACTAGAAACTGCATGTGATTCAACTGCACTTCTGACTGGGAAACAAACACTAGCTCGCCTTACAAGAAACACATTCTGCTTTTGAGAAAAGAGCACTCTTCTACTCTAATGTGTTTCCTATAGGGCCAGAACAGTGAGCTTCCTCAGAACAACAGAACTGTGCTTCCTACACACACGGGCCATGTCTACTTCAACTCTGCTTATGAAACTGACAAGAACAGGAGCTTCTATTCAGTCCAATACACTGTAATGGCTGGGAACAGACGCGAGTGCTATTTGCAATGTGTGGCAAATGGATCGCATTAGTGACTCTTCTTACCAGAAAACTAGTCTTGTTCGTAGGACCAGAAAGTGCATGTGATTCAACTCCAGTTTGACAGGGAAACAAACACTAGCTCGCCTTACAAGAAACACACTCTGCTTTTGAGAAAAGAGCACTCTTCTACTCTACTCTTTCTCTTATAGGGCCAGAACAGTGAGCTTGCTCAGAACAAAAGAACTGTTCTTTTTACAAACACGGGCCATATCTACTTCAACTCTGCTTAGGAAATTGACAAGAACAGTAGCTTCTCTTCAGTCCAATACACTGTACTTGCTGGGAACAGAAGCGAGTGCTACTTGCACTCTGTATGGCAATGGGATCGCAAGAGTGACTCTTCTTACCAGAAAACAACTCTTGCTCGTAGGACAAGAAACTGCATGTGATTCAACTCCATTTCTGACTGGGAAACAAACACTAGCTCGCCTTACAAGAAACACACTCTGCTTTTGAGAAAAGAGCACTCTTCTACTCTACTGTGTTTCCTATAGGGCCAGAACAGTGAGCTTGCTCAGAAGAAAAGAACCGTTCTTCCTACACACACGGGCCATATCTCATTCAACTCTGCTTAGGAAACTGACAAGAACAGGAGCTTCTCTTCAGTCCAATACACAGTACTTGCTGGGAACTGATGCGAGTGCTATTTGCACTGTGTGGCAAATGGATCGCAATAGTGACTCTACTTACCAGAAAACAACTCTTGCTCGTAGGACCAGAAACTGCATGTGATTCAACTCCATTTCTGACTGGGAAACAAACACTAGCTCGCTTTACAAGAAACACACTCTGCTATTGGGTAAAGAGCACTCTTCTACTCTACTGTGTTTCCTATAGGGCCAGAACAGTGAGCTTGCTCAGCATAAAAGAACTAGCTTCCTACACACAAGGGTCATATCTACATCCACTCTGCTTAGGAAACTGACAAGAAGAGGAGCTTCTCTTCATTCCAATACACAGTACTTGCTAGGAACAGATGTGAGTGCTATTTGCACTGTGTTGCAATTGGATCGCAATAGTGACTCTACTTACAAGAAAACAACTCTTGCTCGTTGGACTAGAAACTGCATGTGATTCAACTCCATTTCTGACTGGGAAACAAACACTAGCTCGCCTTACAAGAAACACACTCTGCTTTTGAGAAAAGAGCACTCTTCTACTCTACTCTTTCTCCTATAGGGCCAGAACATTGAGCTTGCTCAGAACAAAGAACTGTTCTTTTTACACACTCGGGCCATATCTACTTCAACTCTGCTTAGGAAATTGACAAGAACAGTAGCTTCTCTTCAGTCCAGTACACTGTAATTGCTGGGAACAGACGCGAGTGCTATTTGCACTGTGTACGGCAATGGGAGCACAATAGTGACTCTTCTTAACGGAAAAGAAGTCTTGCTTGTAGGACAAGAAACTGCATGTGATTCAACTCCATTTCTGACTGGGAAACAAACACTAGCTCGCCTTACAAGAAACACACTCTGCTTTTGAGAAAAGAGCACTCTTCTACTCTACTGTGTTTCCTATAGCGCCAGAACAGTGAGCTTGCTCAGAACAAAAGAACTGTGCTTACTACACACACGGGCCATACCTACTTCAACTCTGCTTAGGAAACTGACAAGAACAGGAGCTTCTCTTCAGTCCAATACACTGTATTGCTGGCAACAGACGCGAGTGCTATTTACACTGTGTGGCAAATGGATCGCAATAGTGACTCTTCTTACCAGAAAATAAGTCTTGCTCGTAGGACCAGAAACTGCATGTGATTCAACTCCATTTCTGACAGGGAAACAAACACTAGCTCGCCTTACAAGAAACACACTCTGCTTTTGAGAAAAAGCACTCTTCTACTCTATTGTGTTTCCTATAAGACCAGAACAGTGAGCTTGCTGAGAACAAAAGAACTGTTCTTTTTACACACACGGGTCATATCTACCTCAACTCTGCTTAGGAAATTGACAAGAACAGTAGCTTCTCTTAAGTCCAATACACTGTACTTGCTGGGAACAGACGCGAGTTCTATTTGCACTGTGTACGGCAATGGGAGCACAATAGTGACTCTTCTTAACGGAAAACAAGTCTTGCTCGTAGGACAAGAAACTGCATGTGATTCACCTCCATTTCTGACTGGGAAACAAACACTAGCTCGCCTTACAAGAAAGACACTCTGCTTTTGAGAAAAGAGCACTCTTCTACTCTACTGTGTTTCCTATAGGGCCAGAACTGTGAGCCTGCTCAGAACAAAAGAACTGTGCTTCCTACACACACGGGCCATATCTATTTCCACACTGCTTAGGAAACTGACAAAACAGGAGCTTCTCTTCAGTCCAATACACTGTACTTGCTGGGAACAGATGCGAGTGCTATTTGCACTGTGTTGCAATTTGATCGCAATAGTGACTCTACTTACAAGAAAACAACTCTTGCTCGTAGGACTAGAAACTGCATGTGATTCAACTCCACTTCTGACTGGGAAACAAACACTAGCTCGCCTTACAAGAAACACACTCTGCTTTTGAGAAAAGAGCACTCTTCTTCTCTACTGTGTTTCCTATAGGGCCAGAACAGTGAGCTTCCTCAGAACAACAGAACTGTGCTTCCTACACACACGGGCCATATCTACTTCAACTCTGCTTAGGAAACTGACAAGAACAGGAGCTTCTCTTCAGTCCAATACACTCTACTTGCTGGGAACAGACGCGAGTGCTATTTGCAATGTGTGGCAAATGGATCGCATTAGTGACTCTTCTTACCAGAAAACTAGTCTTGTTCGTAGGACCAGAAAGTGCATGTGATTCAACTCCAGTTTGACAGGGAAACAAACACTAGCTCGCCTTACAAGAAACACACTCTGCTTTTATGAAAAGAGCACTCTTCTACTCTACTCTTTCTCCTATAGGGCCAGAACAGTGAGCTTGCTCAGAACAAAAGAACTGTTCTTTTTACAAACACGGGCCATATCTACTTCAACTCTGCTTAGGAAATTGACAAGAACAGTAGCTTCTCTTCAGTCCAATAAAATGTACTTGCTGGGAACAGAAGCGAGTGCTACTTGCACTCTGTATGGCAATGGGATCGCAAGAGTGACTCTTCTTACCAGAAAACAACTCTTGCTCGTAGGACAAGAAACTGCATGTGATTCAACTCCATTTCTGACTCTGAAACAAACACTAGCTTGCCTTACAAGAAACACACTCTGCTTTTGAGAAAAGAGCACTCTTCTACTCTACTGTGTTTCCTATAGGGTCAGAACAGTGAGCTTGCTCAGAAGAAAAGAACCGTTCTTCCTACACACACGGGCCATATCTACTTCAACTCTGCTTAGGAAACTGACAAGAACAGGAGCTTCTCTTCAGTCCAATACACAGTACTTGCTGGGAACTGATGCGAGTGCTATTTGCACTGTGTGGCAAATGGATCGCAATAGTGACTCTACTTACCAGAAAACAACTCTTGCTCGTAGGACCAGAAACTGCATGTGATTCAACTCCATTTCTGACTGGGAAACAAACACTAGCTCGCCTTACAAGAAACACACTCTGCTATTGGGTAAAGAGCACTCTTCTACTCTACTGTGTTTCCTATAGGGCCAGAACAGTGAGCTTGCTCAGCATAAAAGAACTAGCTTCCTACACACAAGGGTCATATCTACATCCACTCTGCTTAGGAAACTGACAAGAAGAGGAGCTTCTCTTCATTCCAATACACAGTACTTGCTAGGAACAGATGTGAGTGCTATTTGCACTGTGTTGCAATTGGATCGCAATAGTGACTCTACTTACAAGAAAACAACTCTTGCTCGTTGGACTAGAAACTGCATGTGATTCAACTCCATTTCTGACTGGGAAACAAACACTAACTCGCCTTACAAGAAACACACTCTGCTTTTGAGAAAAGAGCACTCTTCTATTCTATTGTGTTTCCTATAGGGCCAGAACAGTGAGCTTCCTCAGAACAAAAAGAACTGTGCTTCCTACACACACGGGCCATATCTACTTCAACTCTGCTTAGGAAACTGACAAGAACAGGAGCTTCTCTTCAGTCCAATACACTGTACTTGCTGGGAACAGACGCGAGTGCTATTTGCAATGTGTGGCAAATGGATCGCATTAGTGACTCTTCTTACCAGAAAACAAGTCTTTCTCGTAGGACCAAAAACTGCATCTGATTCAACTCCATTTCTGACAGGGAAACAAACACTAGCTCGCCTTATAGGAAACACACTCTGCTTTTTAGAAAAGAGCACTCTTTTACTCTACTGTGTTTCCTATAGGGCCAGAACAGTGAGCTTCCTCAGAACAAAAGAACTGTGCTTCCTAAACACACTGGCCCTATCTACTTCAACTCTGCTTAGGAAACAGACAAGAACAGGAGCTTCTCTTCAACCCAATACACTGTACTTGCTGGGAACAGACGCGAGTGCTATTTGCACTGTGTGGCAAATGGATCGCTTCAGTGACTCTTCTTACCAGAAAACTAGTCTTGTTCGTAGGACCAGAAAGTGCATGTGATTCGACTCCAGTTTGACAGGGAAACAAACATTGGCTCGCCTTACAAGAAACACACTCTGCTTTTGAGAAAAGAGCACTCTTCTACTCTACTCTGTCTCCTATAGGGCCAGAACAGTGAGCTTGCTGAGCACAAAAGACCTGTTCTTTTTACACACCCGCGCCATATCTACTTCAACTCTGCTTAGGAAATTGACAAGAACAGTAGCTTCTCTTCAGTCCAATACACTGTACTTGCTGTTAACAGACGCGAGTGCTATTTGCACTGTATGGCAAATGGATCGCAATAGTGACTCTTCTTACCAGAAAACAAGTCTTGCTCGTAGGACCAGAAACTGCATGTGATTAAACTCCATTTCTAACAGGGAAACAAACACTAGCTCGCCTTACAAGAAACACACACTGCTTTTGAGAAAAGAGCACTCTTCTTCTCTATTGTGTTTCCTATAGGACCAGAACAGTGAGCTTGCTGAGAACAAAAGAACTGTGCTTCCTACACACACAGGCCATATCTACTTCAACTCTACTTAGGAAACTGACAAGAACAGTAGCTTCTCTTCAGTCCAATACACTGTACTTTTTGGCAACAGACGCGAGCGCTATTTGCACTGTGTGGCAAATGGATCGCAATAGTGACTCTTCTTACCAGAAAACAAGTCTTGCTCGTAGGACCAGAAACTGCATGTGATTAAACTCCATTTCTAACAGGGAAACAAACACTAGCTCGCAGTACAAGAAACACACACTGCTTTTGAGAAAAGAGCACTCTTCTACTATACTGTGTTTCCAATAGGGCCAGAACAATGAGCTTGCTCAGAACAAAAGAATTGTGCTCCTACACACACGGGCCATATCTATTTCCACTCTGCTTAAGAAACTGACAAGAATAGTAGCTTCTCTTCAGTCCAATACACTGTACTTGCTGGGAACAGACGCGAGCACTATTTGCACTGTGTGGCAAATGGATCGCATTAGTGACTCTTACCAGAAAACAAGTCTGGTTCGAAGGACCACAAACTGCATCTGATTCAATTCAATTTCGGACAGGGAAACAAACAATAGCTCGTCTTACAAGAAACACACTCTGCTTTGAGAAAAGAGCACTCTTCTACTCTACTGTGTTTCCTAAAGGGCTAGAACAGTGAGCTTGCTCAGAACAAAAGAGCTCTTCTTCCTACACACACAGGCCATATCTACTTCAACTCTGCTTAGGAAACTGACAAGAACAGGAGCTTCTCTTCAGTCCAATACACTGTACTTGCTAGGAAGATACGCGAGTGCTATTTGCACTGTGTGGCAATTGGATCGCATTAGTGACTCTTTTCACCAAAAAACAAGTCTTGTTCGTAGGACAAAAACTGCATGTGATTCAACTCCATTTCTGACTTGGAAACAAACACTAGCTCGCCTTACAAGAAACACTCTCTGCTTTTGAGAAAAGAGCACTCTTCTACTCTACTCTGTCTCCTATAGGGCCAGAACAGTGAGCTTGCTCAGAACAAAAGAACTGTTCTTTTTTTTTTTTTTTTTTTTTTTGGTTTTTCGAGACAGGGTTTCTCTGTGTAGCTTTGCGCCTTTCCTAGAACTCACTTGGTAGCCCAGGCTGGCCTCGAACTCACAGAGATCCACCTGGCTCTGCCTCCCGAGTGCTGGGATTAAAGGCGTGAGCCACCACCGCCCGGCGAACTGTTCTTTTTACACACACGGGCCATATCTACTTCAACTCTGCTTAGGAAATTGACAAGAACAGTAGCTTCTCTTCAGTCCAATACACTGTACTTGCTGGGAACAGACGCGAGTGCTATTTGCACTGTGAACGGCAATGGGAACACAATAGTGACTCTTCTTAATGGAACACAAGTCTTGCTCGTAGGACAAGAAACTGCATGTGATTCAACTCCATTTCTGACTGGGAAACAAACACTAGCTCGCCTTACAAGAAACACACTCTGCTTTTGAGAAAAGAGCACTCTTCTACTCTACTGTGTTTCCTATAGGGCCAGAACAGTGAGCTTGCTCAGAACAAAAGAACTGTGCTTCCTACACACACGGGCCATATCTATTTCCACTCTGCTTAGGAAACTAACAAAACAGGAGCTTCTCTTCAGTCCAATACACAGTACTTGCTGGGACCTGATGCGAGTGCTATTTGCACTGTGTGGCAAATGGATCGCAATAGTGACTCTACTTACCAGAAAACAACTCCTGCTCGTAGGACCAGAAACTGCATGTGATTCAGATCCATTTCTGACTGGGAACAAACACTAGCTCGCCTTACAAGAAACACACTCTGCTATTGGAAAAGAGCACTCTTCTACTCTACTGTGTTTCATATATGGCAAGAACAGTGAGCTTGCTCAGCATAAAAGAACTAGCTTCCTACACACAAGGGTCATATCTACTTCCACTCTGATTAGAAAACTGACAAGAAGAGGAGCTTTTCTTCAGTCCAATACACAGTACTTGCTGGGAACAGATGCGAGTGCTATTTGCACTGTGTTGCAAATGGATCGCAATAGTGACTCTACTTACAAGAAAACATCTCTTGCTCGTAGGACCAGAAACTGCACGTGATTAAACTCCATTTCTAACAGGGAAACAAACACTAGCTCGCCTTACAAGAAACACACACTGCTTTTGAGAAAAGAGCACTCTTCTACTATACTGTGTTTCCTATAGGGCCAGAACAGTGAGCTTGCTCAGAACAAAAGAACTGTTCTTCCTACACACACGGGCCATATCTACTTCAACTCTGCTTAGGAAACTGACAACAACAGGAGCTTCTCTTCAGTCCAATACACTGTACTTGCTGGGAATATACGCGAGTACTATTTGCACTGTGTGGCAAATGGATTGCATTAGTGACTCTTCTTACCAGAAAACAAGTCTTGTTCGTAGGACCAGAAAGTGCATGTGATTCAACTCCAGTTTGACAGGGAAACAAACACTAGCTCGTCTTACAAGAAACACACTCTGCTTTTGAGAAAAGAGCACTCTTCTACTCTACTGTGTTTCCTATAGGGCCCGAACAGTGAGCTTCCTCAGAACAAAAGAACTGTGCTTCCTACACACACGGGCCATATCTACTTCAACTCTGCTTAGGAAACTGACAAGAACAGTAGCTTCACTTCAGTCCAATACACTGTACTTGCTGGAAACAGATGCGAGTGCTACTTGCACTGTGTACGGCAATGGGATCGCAAGAGTGACTCTTCATACCAGAAAACAACACTTGCTCGTAGGACCAGAAACTGCATGTGATTCAACTCCATTTCTGAATGGGAAACAAACACTAGCTCGCCTTAAAGAAACATACTCTGCTATAGAGAAAAGAGCACTCTTCTACTCTACTGTGTTTCCTATAGGGCCAGAACTGTGAGCTTGCTCAGAACAAAAGAACTGTGCTTACTACACACACGGGCCATACCTACTTCAACTCTGCTTAGGAAACTGACAAGAACATAAGCACTTCTTCAGTCCAATACACTCTATTGCTGGCAACAGACGCGAGTGCTATTTACAATGTGTGGCAAACGGATCGCAATAATGGCTCTTCTTACCAGAAAATAAGTCTTGCTCGTAGGACCAGAAACTGCATGTGATTCAACTCCATTTCTGACATGGAAACAAACACTAGCTCGCCTTACAAGAAACACACTCTGCTTTTGAGAAAAAGCACTCTTCTACTCTATTGTGTTTCCTATAGGACCAGAACAGTGAGCTTGCTGAGAACAAAAGAACTGTTCTTCATACACACACAGGCCATATCTACTTCAACTCTGCTTAGGAAACTGACAAGAACAGTAGCTACTCTTCAGTCCAATACACTGTACTTGTTGGCAACAGACGTGAGTGCTATTTGCACTGTGTGGCAAATGGATCGCATTAGTGACTCTTACCAGAAAACAAGTCTGGCTCGTAGGACCAGAAACTGCATCTGATTCAATTCAATTTCGGACAGGGAAACAAACAATAGCTCGCCTTACAAGAAACACACTCTGCTTTTGAGAAAAGAGCACTCTTCTACTGTACTGTGTTTCCTATTGGGCTTGAACAGTAAGCTTGCTCAGAACAAAAGAGCTGTTCTTCCTACACACACAGGCCATATCTACTTCAACTCTGCTTAGGAAACTGACAAGAACAGGAGCTTCTCTTCAGTCCAATACACTGTACTTGCTAGGAAGATACGCGAGTGCTATTTGCACTGTGTGGCAATTTGATCGCATTAGTGACTCTTCTTACAAGAAAACAAGTCTTGTTCGTAGGACAAAAACTGCATGTGATTCAACTCCATTTCTGACTGGGAAACAAACACTAGCTCGCCTTACAAGAAAAACTCTCTGCTTTTGAGAAAAGTGCACTCTTCTACTCTCCTCTGTCTCCTATAGGGCCAGAACAGTGAGCTTGCTCAGAACAAAAGAACTGTTCTTTTTACACACACGGGCCATATCTACTTCAACTCTGCTTAGGAAATTGACAAGAACAGTAGCTTCTCTTCAGTCCAAACACTGTACTTGCTGGGAACAGACGCGAGTGCTATTTGCAATGTGTACGGCAATGGGAGCACAAATGTGACTCTTCTTAATGGAAAACAAGTCTTGCTCGTAGGACAAGAAACTGCATGTGATTCAACTCCATTTCTGACTGGGAAACAAACGCTAGCTCGCCTTACAAGAAACACACTCTGCTTTTGATAAAAGAGCACTCTTTTACACTACTGTGTTTCCTATAGGGCCAGAACAGTGAGCTTGCTCAGAACAAAAGAACTGTGCTTCCTACACACACGGGCCATATCTATTTCCACTCTGCTTAGGAAACTGACAAAACAGGAGCTTCTCTTCAGTCCAATACACAGTACTTGCTGGGAACTGATGCGAGTGCTATTTGCACTGTGTGGCAAATGGTTCGCAGTAGTGACTCTACTTACCAGAAAACAACTCTTGCTCGTAGGACCAGAAACTGCATGTGATTCAACTCCATTTCTGACTGGGAAAAAACACTAGCTCGCCTTACAAGAAACACACTCTGCTATTGGAAAAGAGCACTCTTGTACTCTACTGTGTTTCATATATGGCAAGAACAGTGAGCTTGCTCAGCATAAAAGAACTAGCTTCCCACACACAAGGGTCATATCAACTTCCACTCTGCTTAGAAAACTGACAAGAAGAGGAGCTTCTCTTCAGTCCAATACACAGTACTTGCTGGGAACAGATGCGAGTGCTATTTGCACTGTATAGCAAATGGATCGCAATAGTGACTCTACTTATGAGAACACAACTCTTGCTCGTAGGAAAAGAAACTGCATGTGATTCAACTCCATTTCAGACTGGGAAACAAACACTAGCTCTCCTTACAGGAAACACACTCTGCTTTTTAGAAAAGAGCACTCTTCTACTCTACTGTGTTTCCTATAGGGCCAGAACAGTGTGCTTCCTCAGAACAAAAGAACTGTGCTCCTTACACGCTTGGGCCTTATCTACTTCAACTCTGCTTAGGAAACTGACAAGAACAGTAGCTTCTCTATAGTCCAATACACTGTACTTGCTGAAAACAAATGCGAGTTTTACTTGCACTGTGTATGGCAATGGGATCGCAAGAGTTTCTCTTCTTACCAGAAAACAACTCTTGCTCGTAGGACTAGAAACTGCATGTGATTCAACTCCATTTCTGAATGAGAAACAAACACTAGCTCGCCTTACAAGAAACACACTCTGCTTTTGAGAAAAGAGCACTCTTCTACTCTACTGTGTTTCCTATAGGGCCAGAACAGTGAGCTTCTTCAGAACAAAAGAACTGTGCTTCCTAAACACACTGGCCCTATCTACTTCAACTCTGCTTAGGAAACAGACAAGAACAGGAGCTTCTCTTCAACCCAATACACTGTACTTGCTGGGAACAGACGCGAGTGCTATTTGCACTGTGTGGCAAATGGATCGCTTCAGTGACTCTTCTTACCAGAAAACTAGTCTTGTTCGTAGGACCAGAAAGTGCATGTGATTCGACTCCAGTTTGACAGGGAAACAAACATTGGCTCGCCTTACAAGAAACACACTCTGCTTTTGAGAAAAGAGCACTCTTCTACTCTACTCTGTCTCCTATAGGGCCAGAACAGTGAGCTTGCTGAGCACAAAAGACCTGTTCTTTTTACACACCCGCGCCATATCTACTTCAACTCTGCTTAGGAAATTGACAAGAACAGTAGCTTCTCTTCAGTCCAATACACTGTACTTGCTGTTAACAGACGCGAGTGCTATTTGCACTGTATGGCAAATGGATCGCAATAGTGACTCTTCTTACCAGAAAACAAGTCTTGCTCGTAGGACCAGAAACTGCATGTGATTAAACTCCATTTCTAACAGGGAAACAAACACTAGCTCGCCTTACAAGAAACACACACTGCTTTTGAGAAAAGAGCACTCTTCTTCTCTATTGTGTTTCCTATAGGACCAGAACAGTGAGCTTGCTGAGAACAAAAGAACTGTGCTTCCTACACACACAGGCCATATCTACTTCAACTCTACTTAGGAAACTGACAAGAACAGTAGCTTCTCTTCAGTCCAATACACTGTACTTTTTGGCAACAGACGCGAGCGCTATTTGCACTGTGTGGCAAATGGATCGCAATAGTGACTCTTCTTACCAGAAAACAAGTCTTGCTCGTAGGACCAGAAACTGCATGTGATTAAACTCCATTTCTAACAGGGAAACAAACACTAGCTCGCAGTACAAGAAACACACACTGCTTTTGAGAAAAGAGCACTCTTCTACTATACTGTGTTTCCAATAGGGCCAGAACAATGAGCTTGCTCAGAACAAAAGAATTGTGCTCCTACACACACGGGCCATATCTATTTCCACTCTGCTTAAGAAACTGACAAGAATAGTAGCTTCTCTTCAGTCCAATACACTGTACTTGCTGGGAACAGACGCGAGCACTATTTGCACTGTGTGGCAAATGGATCGCATTAGTGACTCTTACCAGAAAACAAGTCTGGTTCGAAGGACCACAAACTGCATCTGATTCAATTCAATTTCGGACAGGGAAACAAACAATAGCTCGTCTTACAAGAAACACACTCTGCTTTGAGAAAAGAGCACTCTTCTACTCTACTGTGTTTCCTAAAGGGCTAGAACAGTGAGCTTGCTCAGAACAAAAGAGCTCTTCTTCCTACACACACAGGCCATATCTACTTCAACTCTGCTTAGGAAACTGACAAGAACAGGAGCTTCTCTTCAGTCCAATACACTGTACTTGCTAGGAAGATACGCGAGTGCTATTTGCACTGTGTGGCAATTGGATCGCATTAGTGACTCTTTTCACCAAAAAACAAGTCTTGTTCGTAGGACAAAAACTGCATGTGATTCAACTCCATTTCTGACTTGGAAACAAACACTAGCTCGCCTTACAAGAAACACTCTCTGCTTTTGAGAAAAGAGCACTCTTCTACTCTACTCTGTCTCCTATAGGGCCAGAACAGTGAGCTTGCTCAGAACAAAAGAACTGTTCTTTTTTTTTTTTTTTTTTTTTTGGTTTTTCGAGACAGGGTTTCTCTGTGTAGCTTTGCGCCTTTCCTAGAACTCACTTGGTAGCCCAGGCTGGCCTCGAACTCACAGAGATCCACCTGGCTCTGCCTCCCGAGTGCTGGGATTAAAGGCGTGAGCCACCACCGCCCGGCGAACTGTTCTTTTTACACACACGGGCCATATCTACTTCAACTCTGCTTAGGAAATTGACAAGAACAGTAGCTTCTCTTCAGTCCAATACACTGTACTTGCTGGGAACAGACGCGAGTGCTATTTGCACTGTGAACGGCAATGGGAACACAATAGTGACTCTTCTTAATGGAACACAAGTCTTGCTCGTAGGACAAGAAACTGCATGTGATTCAACTCCATTTCTGACTGGGAAACAAACACTAGCTCGCCTTACAAGAAACACACTCTGCTTTTGAGAAAAGAGCACTCTTCTACTCTACTGTGTTTCCTATAGGGCCAGAACAGTGAGCTTGCTCAGAACAAAAGAACTGTGCTTCCTACACACACGGGCCATATCTATTTCCACTCTGCTTAGGAAACTAACAAAACAGGAGCTTCTCTTCAGTCCAATACACAGTACTTGCTGGGACCTGATGCGAGTGCTATTTGCACTGTGTGGCAAATGGATCGCAATAGTGACTCTACTTACCAGAAAACAACTCCTGCTCGTAGGACCAGAAACTGCATGTGATTCAGATCCATTTCTGACTGGGAACAAACACTAGCTCGCCTTACAAGAAACACACTCTGCTATTGGAAAAGAGCACTCTTCTACTCTACTGTGTTTCATATATGGCAAGAACAGTGAGCTTGCTCAGCATAAAAGAACTAGCTTCCTACACACAAGGGTCATATCTACTTCCACTCTGATTAGAAAACTGACAAGAAGAGGAGCTTTTCTTCAGTCCAATACACAGTACTTGCTGGGAACAGATGCGAGTGCTATTTGCACTGTGTTGCAAATGGATCGCAATAGTGACTCTACTTACAAGAAAACATCTCTTGCTCGTAGGACCAGAAACTGCACGTGATTAAACTCCATTTCTAACAGGGAAACAAACACTAGCTCGCCTTACAAGAAACACACACTGCTTTTGAGAAAAGAGCACTCTTCTACTATACTGTGTTTCCTATAGGGCCAGAACAGTGAGCTTGCTCAGAACAAAAGAACTGTTCTTCCTACACACACGGGCCATATCTACTTCAACTCTGCTTAGGAAACTGACAACAACAGGAGCTTCTCTTCAGTCCAATACACTGTACTTGCTGGGAATATACGCGAGTACTATTTGCACTGTGTGGCAAATGGATTGCATTAGTGACTCTTCTTACCAGAAAACAAGTCTTGTTCGTAGGACCAGAAAGTGCATGTGATTCAACTCCAGTTTGACAGGGAAACAAACACTAGCTCGTCTTACAAGAAACACACTCTGCTTTTGAGAAAAGAGCACTCTTCTACTCTACTGTGTTTCCTATAGGGCCCGAACAGTGAGCTTCCTCAGAACAAAAGAACTGTGCTTCCTACACACACGGGCCATATCTACTTCAACTCTGCTTAGGAAACTGACAAGAACAGTAGCTTCACTTCAGTCCAATACACTGTACTTGCTGGAAACAGATGCGAGTGCTACTTGCACTGTGTACGGCAATGGGATCGCAAGAGTGACTCTTCATACCAGAAAACAACACTTGCTCGTAGGACCAGAAACTGCATGTGATTCAACTCCATTTCTGAATGGGAAACAAACACTAGCTCGCCTTAAAGAAACATACTCTGCTATAGAGAAAAGAGCACTCTTCTACTCTACTGTGTTTCCTATAGGGCCAGAACTGTGAGCTTGCTCAGAACAAAAGAACTGTGCTTACTACACACACGGGCCATACCTACTTCAACTCTGCTTAGGAAACTGACAAGAACATAAGCACTTCTTCAGTCCAATACACTCTATTGCTGGCAACAGACGCGAGTGCTATTTACAATGTGTGGCAAACGGATCGCAATAATGGCTCTTCTTACCAGAAAATAAGTCTTGCTCGTAGGACCAGAAACTGCATGTGATTCAACTCCATTTCTGACATGGAAACAAACACTAGCTCGCCTTACAAGAAACACACTCTGCTTTTGAGAAAAAGCACTCTTCTACTCTATTGTGTTTCCTATAGGACCAGAACAGTGAGCTTGCTGAGAACAAAAGAACTGTTCTTCATACACACACAGGCCATATCTACTTCAACTCTGCTTAGGAAACTGACAAGAACAGTAGCTACTCTTCAGTCCAATACACTGTACTTGTTGGCAACAGACGTGAGTGCTATTTGCACTGTGTGGCAAATGGATCGCATTAGTGACTCTTACCAGAAAACAAGTCTGGCTCGTAGGACCAGAAACTGCATCTGATTCAATTCAATTTCGGACAGGGAAACAAACAATAGCTCGCCTTACAAGAAACACACTCTGCTTTTGAGAAAAGAGCACTCTTCTACTGTACTGTGTTTCCTATTGGGCTTGAACAGTAAGCTTGCTCAGAACAAAAGAGCTGTTCTTCCTACACACACAGGCCATATCTACTTCAACTCTGCTTAGGAAACTGACAAGAACAGGAGCTTCTCTTCAGTCCAATACACTGTACTTGCTAGGAAGATACGCGAGTGCTATTTGCACTGTGTGGCAATTTGATCGCATTAGTGACTCTTCTTACAAGAAAACAAGTCTTGTTCGTAGGACAAAAACTGCATGTGATTCAACTCCATTTCTGACTGGGAAACAAACACTAGCTCGCCTTACAAGAAAAACTCTCTGCTTTTGAGAAAAGTGCACTCTTCTACTCTCCTCTGTCTCCTATAGGGCCAGAACAGTGAGCTTGCTCAGAACAAAAGAACTGTTCTTTTTACACACACGGGCCATATCTACTTCAACTCTGCTTAGGAAATTGACAAGAACAGTAGCTTCTCTTCAGTCCAAACACTGTACTTGCTGGGAACAGACGCGAGTGCTATTTGCAATGTGTACGGCAATGGGAGCACAAATGTGACTCTTCTTAATGGAAAACAAGTCTTGCTCGTAGGACAAGAAACTGCATGTGATTCAACTCCATTTCTGACTGGGAAACAAACGCTAGCTCGCCTTACAAGAAACACACTCTGCTTTTGATAAAAGAGCACTCTTTTACACTACTGTGTTTCCTATAGGGCCAGAACAGTGAGCTTGCTCAGAACAAAAGAACTGTGCTTCCTACACACACGGGCCATATCTATTTCCACTCTGCTTAGGAAACTGACAAAACAGGAGCTTCTCTTCAGTCCAATACACAGTACTTGCTGGGAACTGATGCGAGTGCTATTTGCACTGTGTGGCAAATGGTTCGCAGTAGTGACTCTACTTACCAGAAAACAACTCTTGCTCGTAGGACCAGAAACTGCATGTGATTCAACTCCATTTCTGACTGGGAAAAAACACTAGCTCGCCTTACAAGAAACACACTCTGCTATTGGAAAAGAGCACTCTTGTACTCTACTGTGTTTCATATATGGCAAGAACAGTGAGCTTGCTCAGCATAAAAGAACTAGCTTCCCACACACAAGGGTCATATCAACTTCCACTCTGCTTAGAAAACTGACAAGAAGAGGAGCTTCTCTTCAGTCCAATACACAGTACTTGCTGGGAACAGATGCGAGTGCTATTTGCACTGTATAGCAAATGGATCGCAATAGTGACTCTACTTATGAGAACACAACTCTTGCTCGTAGGAAAAGAAACTGCATGTGATTCAACTCCATTTCAGACTGGGAAACAAACACTAGCTCTCCTTACAGGAAACACACTCTGCTTTTTAGAAAAGAGCACTCTTCTACTCTACTGTGTTTCCTATAGGGCCAGAACAGTGTGCTTCCTCAGAACAAAAGAACTGTGCTCCTTACACGCTTGGGCCTTATCTACTTCAACTCTGCTTAGGAAACTGACAAGAACAGTAGCTTCTCTATAGTCCAATACACTGTACTTGCTGAAAACAAATGCGAGTTTTACTTGCACTGTGTATGGCAATGGGATCGCAAGAGTTTCTCTTCTTACCAGAAAACAACTCTTGCTCGTAGGACTAGAAACTGCATGTGATTCAACTCCATTTCTGAATGAGAAACAAACACTAGCTCGCCTTACAAGAAACACACTCTGCTTTTGAGAAAAGAGCACTCTTCTACTCTACTGTGTTTCCTATAGGGCCAGAACAGTGAGCTTCTTCAGAACAAAAGAACTGTGCTTCCTAAACACACTGGCCCTATCTACTTCAACTCTGCTTAGGAAACAGACAAGAACAGGAGCTTCTCTTCAACCCAATACACTGTACTTGCTGGGAACAGACGCGAGTGCTATTTGCACTGTGTGGCAAATGGATCGCTTCAGTGACTCTTCTTACCAGAAAACTAGTCTTGTTCGTAGGACCAGAAAGTGCATGTGATTCGACTCCAGTTTGACAGGGAAACAAACATTGGCTCGCCTTACAAGAAACACACTCTGCTTTTGAGAAAAGAGCACTCTTCTACTCTACTCTGTCTCCTATAGGGCCAGAACAGTGAGCTTGCTGAGCACAAAAGACCTGTTCTTTTTACACACCCGCGCCATATCTACTTCAACTCTGCTTAGGAAATTGACAAGAACAGTAGCTTCTCTTCAGTCCAATACACTGTACTTGCTGTTAACAGACGCGAGTGCTATTTGCACTGTATGGCAAATGGATCGCAATAGTGACTCTTCTTACCAGAAAACAAGTCTTGCTCGTAGGACCAGAAACTGCATGTGATTAAACTCCATTTCTAACAGGGAAACAAACACTAGCTCGCCTTACAAGAAACACACACTGCTTTTGAGAAAAGAGCACTCTTCTACTATACTGTGTTTCCTATAGGGCCAGAACAGTGAGCTTGCTCAGAACAAAAGAACTGTGCTCCTACACACTCGGGCCATATCTATTTCCACTCTACTTAGGAAACTGACAAGAATAGTAGCTTCTCTTAAGTCCAATACACTGTACTTGCTGGGAACAGACGCGAGTGCTATTTGTACTGTGTGGCAAATGGATCGCATTAGTGAATCTTCTTACCAGAAAACAAGTCTGGCTCGTAGGACCAGAAACTGCATCTGATTCAACTCCATTTCTGACAGGGAAACAAACAATAGCTTGCCTTACAAGAAACACACTCTGCTTTTGAGAAAAGAACACTCTTTTACTCTACTGTGTTTCCTATAGAACCAGAACAGTGAGCTTGCTAGGAACAAAAGAACTGTTCTTCCTACACACACGGTCCATATCTACTTCAACTCTGCTTAGGAAACTGACAAGAACAGGAGCTTCTCTTCAGTCCAATACACTGTACTTGCTGGGAACATACGTGAATACTATTTGCACTGTGTGGCAAATGGATCGCATTAGTGACTCTTCTTACCAGAAAACAAGTCTTGTTCGTAGGACCAGAAAGTGCAGGTGATTCAACTCCAGTTTGACAGGGAAACAAACACTAGCTCGCCTTACAAGAAACACACTCTGTTTTTGAGAAAAGAGCACTCTTCTACTCTACTGTGTTTCCTATAGGGCCAGAACAGTGAGTTTGCTCAGAACAAAAGAACTGTGCTTCCTACAACACACGGGCCATATCTACTTCAACTCTGCTTAGGAAACTGACAAGAACAGTAGCTTCTCTTCAGTCCAACACACTGTACTTGCTGGAAACAGATGCGAGTGCTACTTGCAATGTGTATGGCAATGGGATCGCAAGAGTGACTCTTCATACCAGAAAACAACTCTTGCTCGTAGGACCAGAAACTGCATGTGATTCAACTCCATTTCTGAATGAGAAACAAACACTAGCTCGCCTTACAAGAAACACACTCTGCTTTTGAGAAAAGAGCACTCTTCTACTATACTGTGTTTCCTACACGGCCAGAACAGTTAGCTTGCTCAGAACAAAAGAACTGTGCTCCTACACACACGGGCCATATCTATTTCCAATCGTCTTAAGAAACTGACAAGAATAGTAGCTTCTCTTCAGTCCAATACACTGTACTTGCTGGGAACAGATCCGAGCGCTATTTGCACTGTGTGGCAAATGGATTGCATTAGTGACTCTTACCAGAAAACAAGTCTGGCTCATAGGACCAGAAACTGCATCTGATTCAATTCAATTTCGGACAGGGAAACAAACAGTAGCTCGCCTTGCAAGAAACACACTCTGCTTTTGAGAAAAGAGCACTCTTCTACTCTACTGTGTTTCCTATAGGGCTTGAACAGTGAGCTTGCTCACAACAAAAGAACTGTTCTTCCTACACACACGGGCCATATCTACTTCAACTCTGCTTAGGAAACTGACAAGAACAGGAGCTTCTCTTCAGTCCAATACAGTGTACTTGCTGGGAACATACGCGAGTGCTATTTGCACTGTTTTGCAATTGGATCGCACTAGTGACTCTTCTTACCAGAAAACAAGTCTTGTTCGTAGTACAAAACTGCCTGTGATTCAACTCCATTTCTGACTTGGAAACAAACACTAGCTCGCCTTACAAGAAACACTCTCTGCTTTTGATAAAAGAGCACTCTTCTACTCTACTCTGTCTCCTATAGGGCCAGAACAGTGAGGTTGCTCAGAACAAAAGTACTGTTCTTTTAACACACACGGGCCATATCTTCTTCAACTCTGCTTAAGAAATTGACAAGAACAGTAGCTTCTCTTCAGTCCAATACAATGTACTTGCTGGGAACAGAAGCGAGTGCTATTTGCACTGTGTACGGCAATGGGAGCACAATAGTGACTCTTCTTAACGGAAAACAAGTCTTGCTGGTAGTACCAGAAACTGCATGTGATTCAACTCCATTTCTGACTGGGAAACAAACACTAGCTTGCCTTACAAGAAACACACTCTGCTTTTGAGAACAGAGCACTCTTTTACTCTGCTGTGTTTCCTATAGGGCCAGAACAGTGAGCTTCCTTAGAACAAAAGAACTGTGCTTTATACACACACGGGCCATATCTACTTCAACTCTGCTTAGGAACCTGACAAGAACAGTAGCTTCTCTTCAGTCCAATACACTGTACTTGCTGGGAACAGACGCGAGTGCTATTTGCACTGAGTGGCAAATGGATCACATTAGTGACTCTTCTTACCAGAAAACTAGTCTTGTTCTTAGGATCAGAAAGTGCATGTGATTCAAGTCCAGTTTGACAGGGAAACAAACACTAGCTCGCCTTACAAGAAACACACTCTGCTTTTGAGGAAAAAGCTCTCTTCTACTCTACTCTGTCTCCTATAGTGCCAGAACAGTGAGCTTGCTCAGAACAAAAGAACGGTTCTTTTGACACACACGGGCCATATGTACTTCAACTCTGCTTAGGAAATTGAAAGAACAGTAGCTTCTCTTTAGTCCAATACACTGTACTTGCTGGGAAGAGACGTGAGTGCTATTTGCACTGTGTACGGCAATGGGAGCACAATAGTGACTCTTCTTAACAGAAAACAATTCTTGCTCGTAGGACAAGAAACTGCATGTGATTCAACTCTATTTATGACTGGGAAACAAACACTAGCTCGCCTTCCAAGATGCATACTCTGCTTTTGAAAAAAGAGCACTCTTCCACTCTGCTGTGTTTCCTATAGGGCCAGAACAGTGAGCTTGCTCAGAACAAAAGAACTGTGCTTCCTACACACACGGGCCATATCTACTTCAACTCTGCTTAGGAAACTGACAAGAACAGTAGCTTCTCTTCAGTCCAATACACTGTACTTGTTGGCAACAGACGCGAGTGCTATTTGCACTGTGTGGCAAATGGATCGCAATAGTGACTCTTCTTACCTGAAAGCAAGTCTTGCTCGTAGGACCAGAAACTGCATGTGATTAAACTCCATTTCTAACAGGGAAACAAACACTAGCTCGCAGTACAAGAAACACACACTGCTTTTGAGAAAAGAGCACTCTTCTACTATACTGTGTTTCCTATAGGGCCAGAACAGTGTGCTTGCTCAGAAAAAAAGTACTGTGTTCCTACAAACACGGGCCATATCTATTGCCACTCAACTTAGGAAACTGACAAGAATACTAACTTCTCTTCAGTCCAATACACTGTAATTGCTGGGAACAGACGCGAGTGCTATTTGTATTGTGTGGCAAATGGATCGCATTAGTGAATCTTCTTACCAGAAAACAAGTCTGGCTCGTAGGACCAGAAACTACATCTGATTCAACTCCATTTCTGACAGGGAAACAAACAATAGCTCGCCTTACACGAAACACACTCTGCTTTTGAGAAAAGAGCACTGTTCTACTCTACTGTGTTTCCTATAGGGCCTGAACATTGAGCTTGCTCAGAACAAAAGAACGGTTCTTCCTACACACAGGGGCCATATCTACTTCAACTCTCCTTAGGAAACTGACAAGAACAGTAGCTTCCCTTCAGTCCAATACACTGTACTTGCTGGCAACAGATGCTAGTGCTACTTGCACTGTGTATGGTAATGGGATCGCAAGAGTGACTCTTCATACCAGAAAACAACTCTTGCTCGTAGGACCAGAAACTGCATGTGATTCAACTCCATTTCTGAATGGGAAACAAAGACTAGCTCGCCTTACAGAAACATACTCTGCTATTGAGAAAAGAGCACTCTTCTACTCTACTGTGTTTCATATAGGGCCAGAACAGTGAGCTTGCTCAGAACAAAAGAACTGTGCTTACTACACACACGGGCCATACCTACTTCAACTCTGCTTAGGAAACTGACAAGAACAGGAGCTCTTCTTCAGTCCAATACACTGTATTGCTGGCAACAGACGCGAGTGCTATTTACACTGTGTGGCAAATGGATCGCAATAGTGACTCTTCTTACCAGAAAATAAGTCTTGCTCGTAGGACCAGAAGCTGAGAACAAAAGAAATGTGCTTCCTACACACACAGGCCATATCTACTTCAACTCTGCTTAGGAAACTGACAAGAACAGTAGCTTCTCTTCAGTCCAATACACTGTACTTGTTGGCAACAGACGCGAGTGCTATTTGCACTGTGTACGGCAATGGGAGCACAATAGTGACTCTTCTTAATGGAAAACAAGTCTTGCTCGGAGGACAAGAAACTGCATGTGATTCAACTCCATTTCTGACTGTGAAACAAACACTAGCTCGCCTTACAAGAAACACACTCTGCTTTTGACAAAAGAGCACTCTTCTACTCTACTGTGTTTCCTATAGGGCCAGAACAGTGAGCTTGCTCAGAACAAAAGAACTGTGCTTCCTACACACACGGGCCATATCTATTTTCACTCTGCTTAGGAAACTGACAAAACAGGAGCTTCTCTTCAGTCCAATACACAGTACTTGCTGGGAACTGATGCGAGTGCTATTTGCACTGTGTGGCAAATGGATCGCAATAGTGACTCTACTTACCAGAAAACAACTCTTGCTCGTAGGACCAGAAACTGCATGTGATTCAACTCCATTTCTGACTGGGAACAAACACTAGCTCGCCTTACAAGAAACACACTCTGCTATTGGAAAAGAGCACTCTTGTACTCTACTGTGTTTCATATATGGCAAGAACAGTGAGCTTGCTCAGCATAAAAGAACTAGCTTCCTACGCACAAGGGTCATATCTACTTCCACTCTGCTTAGAAAACTGACAAGAAGAGGAGCTTCTCTTCAGTCCAATACACAGTACTTGCTGGGAACAGATGCGAGTGCTATTTGCACTGTGTTGCAAATGGATCGCAATAGTGACTCTACTTACAAGAAAACAACTCTTGCTCGTAGGAAAAGAAACTGCATGTGATTCAACTCCATTTCAGACTGGGAAACATACACTAGCTCGCCTTACAGGAAACACACTCTGCTTTTGAGAAATGAGCTCTCTTCTACTCTACTGTGTTTCCTATAGGGCCAGAACAGTGTGCTTCCTCAGAACAAAAGAACTGTGCTCCCTACACCCATGGGCCTTATCTACTTCAACTCTGCTTAGGAAACTGACAAGAACAGTAGCTTCTCTTCAGTCCAATACACTGTATTTGCTGGAAACAGATGCGAGTGCTACTTGCACTGTGTATGGCAATGGGATCGCATTAGTGACTCTTCTTACCAGAAAACAAGTCTTGTTCGTAGTACAAAACCTGCCTGTGATTCAACTCCATTTTTGACTGGGAAACAAACACTAGCTCGCTTAAAAGAAACACTCTCTGCTTTTGAGAAAAGAGCACTCTTCTACTCTACTCTTTCTCCTATAGGGCCAGAACAGTGAGGTTGTTCAGAACAAAAGTACTGTTCTTTTTACACACACGGGCCATATCTTCTTCAACTCTGCTTAGGAAATTGACAAGAACAGTAGCTTCTCTTCAGTCCAATACACGGTACTTGCTGGGAACAGACGCGAGTGCTATTTGCACTGTGTACGGCAATGGGAGCACAATAGTGACTCTTCTTAACGGAAAACAAGTCTTGCTCGTAGGATAAGAAACTGCATGTGATTCAACTCCATTTCTGACTGGGAAACAAACACTAGCTCGCCTTACAAGAAACACACTCTGCTTTTGAGAAAAGAGCACTCTTCTACTCTACTGTGTTTCCTATACGGCCAGAACAGTGAGCTTGCTCAGAACAAAAGAACTGTTCTTCCTACACACACGGGCCATATCTACTTCAGCTCTGCTTAGGAAACTGACAAGAACAGGATCTTCTCTTCAGTCCAATACACTGTACTTGCTGGGAACAGAGCGAGTGCTATTTGCACTGTGTGGCAAATGGATCGCATTAGTGACTCTTCTTACCAGAAAACTAGTCTTGTTCGTAGGACCAGAAAGTGCATGTGATTCAACTTCATTTTGACAGGGAAACAAACAATAGCTCGGCTTACAAGAAACACACTCTGCTTTTGAGAAAAGAGCACTCTTCTACTCTACTCTGTATCATATAGGGCCAGAACAGTGAGCTTGCTCAGAACAAAAGAACTGTTCTTTTTACACACATGGGCCATATCTAATTCAACTCTGCTTAGGAAATTGACAAGAACAGTAGCTTCTCTTCACTCCAATACACTGTACTTGCTGGGAACAGACGTGAGTGCTATTTGCACTGTGTGGCAAATGGATCGCAATAGTGACTCTTCTTTCTGGAAAACAACTCTTGCTCGTAGTACCAGAAACTGCATGTGATTCAACTCCATTTCTGACTGGGAAACAAAGACTAGCTCGCCTTACAAGAAACACACTCTGCTTTTGAGAAAAGAGCACTCTTTTACTCTGCTGTGTTTCCTATAGGGCCAGAACAGTGAGCTTCCTTAGAACAAAAGAACTGTGCTTCCTACACACACGGGCCATATCTACTTCAACTCTGCTTAGGAAACTGACAAGAACAGTAGCTTCTCTTCAGTCCAATACACTGTACTTGCTGGGAACAGACGCGAGTGCTATTTGCACTGTGTGGCAAATGGATCACATTAGTGACTCTTCTTACCAGAAAACTAGTCTTGTTCTTAGGATCAGAAAGTGCATGTGATTCAAGTCCAGTTTGACAGGAAAACAAACACTAGCTCGCCTTACAAGAAACACACTCTGCTTTTGAGAAAAAAGCTCTCTTCTACTCTACTCTGTCTCCTATAGTTCCAGAAGAGTGAGCTTGCTCAGAACAAAAGAACGGTTCTTTTGACACACACGGGCCATATGTCCTTCAACTCTGCTTAGGAAATTGACAAGAACAGTAGCTTCTCTTTAGTCCAATACACTGTACTTGCTGGGAAGAGACGCGAGTGCTATTTGCACTGTGTGGCAAATGGATCGCAATAGTGACTCTACTTTCCAGAAAACAACTCTTGCTCATAGGACCAGAAACTGCATGTGATTCAACTCCATTTCTGACTGGGAACAAACACTAGATCACCTTACAAGAAACACACTCTGCTATTGGAAAAGAGCACTCTTGTACTCTACTGTGTTTCATATATGGCAAGAACAGTGAGCTTGCTCAGCATAAAAGAACTAGCTTCCTACACACAAGGGTCATATCTACTTCCACTCTGCTTAGAAAACTGACAAGAAGAGGAGCTTCTCTTCAGTCCAATACACAGTACTTGCTGGGAACAGATGCGAGTGCTATTTGCACTGTGTTGCAAATGGATCGCAATAGTGACTCTACTTACAAGAAAACAACTCTTGCTCGTAGGAAAAGAAACTGCATGTGATTCAACTCCATTTCAGACTGGGAAACATACACTAGCTCGTCTTACAGGAAACACACTCTGCTTTTGAGAAAAGAGCACTCTTCTACTCTACTGTGTTTCCTATAGGGCCCGAACAGTGTGCTTCCTCAGAACAAAAGAACTGTGCTCCCTACACGCATGGGCCTTATCTACTTCAACTCTGCTTAGGAAACTGACAAGATTAGTAGCTTCTCTTCAGTCCAATACACTGTACTTGCTGGAAACAGATGCGAGTGCTACTTGCACTGTGTATGGCAATGGGTTCGCAAGAGTTTCTCTTCTTACCAGAAAACCACTCTTGCTTGTAGGACTAGAAACTGCATGTGATTCAACTCCATTTCTGAATGAGAAACAAACACTAGCTCGCCTTACAAGAAACACACTCTGCTTTTGAGAAAAGAGCACTCTTCTACTCTACTGTGTTTCCTATAGGGCGAGAACAGTCAGCTTGCTCAGAACAAAAGAACTGTGCTCCTACACACATGGGCCATATCTATTTCCACTCTCCTTAAGAAACTGACAAGAATAGTAGCTTCTCTTCAGTCCAATACACTGTACTTGCTGGGAACAGACGCGAGCGCTATTTGCACTGTGTGGCAAATGGATCGCGTTAGTGACTCTTACCAGAAAAAAATTCTGGCTCGTAGGACCAGGAACTGCATCTGATTCAATTCAATTTCAGACAGGGAAACAAACCATAGCTCGCCTTACAAGAAACACACTCTGCTTTTGAGAAAAGAGCACTCTTCTACTCTACTGTGTTTCCTATAGGGCCAGAACATTGTGCTTGCTCAGATCAAAAGAACGGTTCTTCCTACACACAGGGGCCATATCTACTTCAACTCTGCTTAGGAAACTGACAAGAACAGGAGCTTCACTTCAGTCCAATACACTGTACTTGCTGGGAACAGACTCGAGTGCTATTTGCACTGTGTCGCAAAAGGATCGCATTAGTGACTCTTCTTACCAGAAAACAAGTCTTGTTCGTAGGACCAGAAAGTGCATGTGATTCAACTCCAGTTTAACAGGAAAACAAACACTAGCTCGCCTTACAAGAAACACACTCTGCTTTTGAGAAAAGAGCACTCATCTACTCTGCTGTGTTTCCTATAAGGCCAGAACAGTGAGCTTCCTCAGAACAAAAGAACTGTGCTTCCTACACACACAGGCCATATCAATTTCTACTCTGCTTAGGAAACTGCCAAGAAGAGGAGCTTCTCTTCAGTCCAATAAACTGTACTTGGTGGGAACAGACGAGAGTGCTATTTGCACTGTGTGGCAAATGGATCGCAATAGTGACTCTACTTACCAGAAAACAACTCTTGCTCGTAGGACCAGAAACTGCATGTGATTCAACTCCATTTCTGACTGGGAAACAAACACTAGTTCGCCTTACAAGAAACACACTATGATTTTGAGAAAAGAGCACTCTTCTACTCTGCTGTGTTTCCTATAGAGCCAGAACAGTGAGCTTGCTCAGAACAAAACAACTGTGCTTCCTACACACACGGGCCATATCTACTTCAACTCTGCTTAGGAAACTGACAAGAACAGTAGCTTCTCTTCAGTCCAATACACTGTACTTGCTGGAAACAGAAGCGAGTGCTACTTGCACTGTGTATGGCAATGGGATCGCAAGAGTGACTCTTCTTACCAGAAAACAACTCTTGCTTGTAGGACCAGAAACTGCATGTGATTCAACTCCATTTCTGAATGGGAAACAAACACTAGCTCGCCTTACAAGAAACACACTCTGCTTTGAGAAAAGAGCACTCTTCTACTATACTGTGTTTCCTATAGGGCCAGAACAGTGAGCTTGCTCAGAACAAAAGAACTGTGCTTACTACACACACGGGCCATACCTACTTCAACTCTGCTTAGGAATCTGACAAGAACAGGAGCTCTTCTTCAGTCCAATACACTGTATTGCTGGCAAAAGACGCGAGTGCTATTTACACTGTGTGGCAAATGGATCGCAATAGTGACTCTTCTTACCAGAAAATAAGTCTTGCTCGTAGGAACAGAAACTGCATGTGATTCAACTCCATTTCTGACAGGGAAACAAACACTAGCTCGCCTTACAAAACACACTCTCCGTTTTTGAGAAAAAGCACTCTTCTACTCTATTGTGTTTCCTATAGTACCAGAACAGTGAGCTTGCTCAGAACAAAAGAACTGTGCTTCCTACACACACGGGCCATATCTATTTCCACTCTGCTTAGGAAACTGACAAGAAGAGGAGCTTCTCTTCAGTCCAATACACTGTACTTGCTGGGAACAGTCGCGAGTGCTATTTGCACTGTGTACGGAAATGGGAGCACAATAGTGACTCTTCTTAACAGAAAACACGTCTTGCTCGTAGGACAAGAAACTGCATGTGATTCAACTCCATTTCTGACTGGGAAACAAACACTAGCTCGCCTTACAAGAAACACACTCTGCTTTTGAGAAAAGAGCACACTTCTTCTCTACTGTGTTTCCTATAGGGCCAGAACAGTGAGTTTGCTCATAACAAAAGAAATGTAATTCCTCAACACATGGGCCATATCTACTTCAACTCTGCTTAGGAAACTGACAACAACAGTAGCTTCTCTTCATTCCAATACACTGTACTTACTGGGAACAGATGCGAGTGCTACTTGCACTGTGTACGGCAATTAGAACGCAATAGAGACTCTTCTTACCAGAAAAAAACTCTTGCTCGTAGGACCAGAAACTGCATGTGATTCAACTCCATTTCTGACTGGGAAACAAACACTAGCTCGCCTTCAAAGAAACACACTCTACTTTTGAGAAAAGAGCACTCTTCTACTCTGCTGTGTTTCCTATAGGGCCAGAACAGTGAGCTTGCTGAGAACAAAAGAACTGTGCTTCCTACACACATGGGCCATATCTACTTAAACTCTGCTTAGGAAACTGACAAGCACAGTATCTTCTCTTCAGTCCAATACACTGTACTTGTTGGCAACAGACGCGAGTGCTATTTGCACTGTGTGGCAAATGGATCGCAATAGTGACTCTTCTTACCAGAAAAGAAGTTTTGCTCGTAGGACCAGAAACTGCATGTGATTAAACTCCATTTCTAACAGGGAAACAAACACGAGCTCGCAGTACAAGAAACACACACTGCTTTTGAGAAAAGAGCACTCTTCTACTATACTGTGTTTCCTATAGGGCCAGTACAGTGAGCTTGCTCAGAACAAAAGAACTGTGCTCCTACACACACGGGCCATATCTATTTCCACTCTACTTATGAAACTGGCAAGAATAGTAGCTTCTCTTCAGTCCAATACACTGTACTTGCTGGGAACAGACGCGAGTGCTATTTCTACTGTGTGGCAAATGGATCGCATTAGTGAATCTTCTTACCAGAAAACATATCTGGCTCGTAGGACCAGAAACTACATCTGATTCAACTCCATTTCTGACAGGGAAACAAACAATAGCTCGCCTTACAAGAAACATACTCTGCTTTTGAGAAAAGAGCACTCTTCTACTCTGCTGTGTTTCCTATAGGGCCAGAACAGGGAGCTTGCTCAGAACAAAAGAACTGTGCTCCTACACACACGGGCCATATCTATTTCCACTCTGCTTAGGAAACTGACAAGAATAGTAGCTTCTCTTCAGTCCAATACACTGTACTTGCTGGGAACAGACGCGAGTGCTATTTGCACTGTGTACGGCAATGGGAGCACAATAGTGACTCTTCTTAACAGAAAACAAGTCTTGCTCTTAGGACAAGAAACTGCATGTGATTCAACTCCTTTTCTGACTAGGAAACAAACACTAGCTCGCCTTACAAGAAAGACACTCTGATTTTGAGAAAAGAGCACTCTTCTACTCTACTGTGTTTCCTATAGGGCCAGAACAGTGAGTTTGCTCAGAAAAAAAGAACTGTGCTTCCTAAACACATGGACCATATCTACTTAAACTCTGCTTAGGAAACTGACAAGAACAGTAGCTTCTCTTCAGTCCAATACACTGTACTTGCTTGAAACAGATGCGAGTGCTACTTGCACTGTGTATGGCAATGGGATCGCAAGAGTGACTCTTCTTTCCAGAAAACAAGTCTTGCTCGTAGGACCAGAAATTGCATGTGATTCAACTCCATTTCTGAATGGGAAACAAAGACTAGCTCGCCTTTCAAGAAACACACTCTGCTATTGAGAAAAGAGCACTCTTCTACGCTACTGTGTTTCCTATAGTAACAGCACAGTGAGCTTGCTGAGAACAAAAGAACTGTGCTTCCTACACACACGGGCCATATCTATTTCCACTCTGCTTAGGAAAGTGACAAGAAGAGGAGCTTCTCTTCAGTCCAATAAACTGTACTTGCTGTGAACAGACGTGAGTGCTATTTGCACTGTGTGGCAAATGGATCGCAATAGTGACTCTACTTACCAGAAAACAACTCTTGCTCGTAGGACCAGAAACTGCATGTGATTCAACTCCATTTCTGACTGGGAAACAAACACTAGCTCGCCTTACAAGAAACACACTCTGCTTTTGAGAAAAGAGCACTCTTCTACTCTGCTGTGTTTCCTATAGGGCTAGAACAGTGAGCTTGCTCAGAACAAAAGAACTGTGCTTCCTACACACACAGGCCATATCTACTTCAACTCTGCTTAGGAAACTGACAAGAACAGTAGCTTCTCTTCAGTCCAATACACTGTACTTGTTGGCAACAGACGCGAGTTCTATTTGCACTGTGTGGCAAATGGATCGCAATAGTGACTCTTCTTACCAGAAAACAAGTCTTGCTCGTAGGACCAGAAACTGCATGTGATTAAACTCCATTTCTAACAGGGAAACAAACACTAGCTCGCAGTACAAGAAACACACACTGCTTTTGAGAAAAGAGCACTCTTCTACTATACTGTGTTTCCTATAGGGCCAGAACAATGAGCTTGCTCAGAACAAAAGAACTGTGCTCCTACACACACGGGCCATATCTATTTCCACTCTGCTTAGGAAACTGACAAGAATAGTAGCTTCTCTTCAGTCCAATACACTGTACTTGCTGGAAACAGACGCGAGCACTATTTGCACTGTGTGGCAAATGGATCGCATTAGTGACTCTTACCAGAAAACAAGTCTGGCTCGTAGGACCAGAAACTGCATCTGATTCAATTCAATTTCGAACAGGGAAACAAACAATAGCTCGCCTTACAAGAAACACACTCTGTTTTTGAGAAAAGAGCACTCTTCTACTCTACTGTGTTTCCTATAGGGCTTGAACAGTAAGCTTGCTCAGAACAAAAGAGCTGTTCTTCCTACAAACACAGGCCATATCTACTTCAACTCTGCTTAGGAAACTGACAAGAACAGGAGCTTCTCTTCAGTCCAATACACTGTACTTGCTAGGAAGATACGCGAGTGGTATTTGCACTGTGTGGCAATTTGATCGCATTAGTGACTCTTCTTACAAGAAAACAAGTCATGTTCGTAGGACAAAAACTGCATGTGATTCAACTCCATTTCTGACTGGGAAACAAACACTAGCTCGCTTTACAAGAAAAACTCTCTGCTTTTGAGAAAAGAGCACTCTTCTACTCTACTCTGTCTCCTATAGGGCCAGAACAGTGAGCTTGCTCAGAACAAAAGAACTGTTCTTTTTACACACACGGGCCATATCTACTTCAACTCTGCTTAGGAAATTGACAAGAACAGTAGCTTCTCTTCAGTCCAATACACTGTACTTGCTGGGATCAGACGCGAGTGCTATTTGCAATGTGTACAGCAATGGGAGCACAATAGTGACTCTTCTTAATGGAAAACAAGTCTTGCTCGTAGGACAAGAAACTGCATGTGATTCAACTCCATTTCTGACTGGGAAACAAACGCTAGCTCGCCTTACAAGAAACACACTCTGCTTTTGATAAAAGAGCACTCTTCTACACTACTGTGTTTCCTATAGGGCCAGAACAGTGAGCTTGCTCAGAACAAAAGAACTGTGCTTCCTACACACACGGGCCATATCTATTTCCACTCTGCTTAGGAAACTGACAAAACAGGAGCTTCTCTTCAGTCCAATACACAGTACTTGCTGGGAACTGATGCGAGTGCTATTTGCACTGTGTGGCAAATGGATCGCAGTAGTGACTCTACTTACCAGAAAACAACTCTTGCTCGTAGGACCAGAAACTGCATGTGATTCAACTCCATTTTTGACTGGGAACAAACACTAGCTCGCCTTACAAGAAACACACTCTGCTATTGGAAAAAAGCACTCTTGTACTCTACTGTGTTTCATATATGGCAAGAACAGTGAGCTTGCTCAGCATAAAAGAACTAGCTTCCTACACACAAGGGTCATATCAACTTCCACTCTGCTTAGGAAACTGACAAGAAGAGGAGCTTCTCTTCAGTCCAATACACAGTACTTGCTGGGAACAGATGCGAGTGCTATTTGCACTGTGTTGCAAATGGATCGCAATAGTGACTCTACTTACGAGAAAACAACTCTTGCTCGTAGGAAAAGAAACTGCATGTGATTCAACTCCATTTCAGACTGGGAAAAATACACTAGATCGCCTTACAGGAAACACACTCTGCTTTTGAGAAAAGAGCACTCTTCTACTCTACTGTGTTTCCTATAGGGCCAGAACAGTGTGCTTCCTCAGAACAAAAGAACTGTGCTCCCTACACGCATGGGCCTTATCTACTTCAACTCTGCTTAGGAAACTGACAAGAACAGTAGCTTCTCTTCAGTCCAATACACTGTACTTGCTGAAAACAAATGCGAGTTTTACTTGCACTGTGTATGGCAATGGGATCGCAAGATTTTCTCTTCTTACCAGAAAACAACTCTTGCTCGTAGGACTAGAAACTGCATGTGATTCAACTCCATTTCTGAATGAGAAACAAACACTAGCTCGCCTTACAAGAAACACACTCTGCTTTTGAGAAAAGAGCACTCTTCTACTCTACTGTGTTTCCTATAGGGCCAGAACAGTGAGCTTCTTCAGAACAAAAGAACTGTGCTTCCTACACACACTGGCCCTATCTACTTCAACTCTGCTTAGGAAACAGACAAGAACAGGAGCTTCTCTTCAACCCAATACACTGTACTTGCTGGGAACAGACGCGAGTGCTATTTGCACTGTGTGGCAAATGGATCGCTTCAGTGACTCTTCTTACCAGAAAACTAGTCTTGTTCGTAGGACCAGAAAGTGCATGTGATTCGACTCCAGTTTGACAGGGAAACAAACATTGGCTCTCCTTACAAGAAACACACTCTGCTTTTGAGAAAAGAGCACTCTTCTACTCTACTCTGTCTCCTATAGGGCCAGAACAGTGAGCTTGCTCAGAACAAAAGAACTGTTCTTTTTACACACACGCGCCATATCTACTTCAACTCTTCTTAGGAAATTGACAAGAACAGTAGCTTCTCTTCAGTCCAATACACTGTACTTGCTGTTAACAGACGCGAGTGCTATTTGCACTGTATGGCAAATGGATCGCAATAGTGACTCTTCTTACCAGAAAACAAGTCTTGCTCGTAGGACCAGAAACTGCAAGTGATTAAACTCCATTTCTAACAGGGAAACAAACACTAGCTCGCCTTACAAGAAACACACACTGCTTTTGAGAAAAGAGCACTCTTCTACTATACTGTGTTTCCTATAGGGCCAGAACAGTGAGCTTGCTCAGAATAAAAGAACTGTGCTCCTAAACACTCGGGCCATATCTATTTCCACTCTACTTAGGAAACTGACAAGAATAGTAGCTTCTCTTCAGTCCAATACACTGTACTTGCTGGGAATAGACGCGAGTGCTATTTGTACTGTGTGGCAAATGGATCGCATTAGTGAATCTTCTTACCAGAAAACAAGTCTGGCTCGTAGGACCAGAAACTGCATCTGATTCAACTCCATTTCTGACAGGGAAACAAACAATAGCTCGCCTTACAAGAAACACACTCTGCTTTTGAGAAAAGAGCACTCTTCTACTCTACTGTGTTTCCTATAGAACCAGAACAGTGAGCTTGCTCAGAACAAAAGAACTGTTCTTCCTACACACACGGGCCATATCTACTTCAACTCTGCTTAGGAAACTGACAAGAACAGGAGCTTCTCTTCAGTCCAATACACTGTACTTGCTGGGAGCATACGTGAGTACAATTAGCACTGTGTGGCAAATGGATCGCATTAGTGACTCTTCTTACCAGAAAACAAGTCTTGTTCGTAGGACCAGAAAGTGCATGTGATTCAACTCCAGTTTGACAGGGAAACAAACACTAGCTCGCCTTCCAAGAAACACACTCTGCTTTTGAGAAAAGAGCACTCTTACTCTACTGTGTTTCCTATAGGGCCAGAACAGTGAGTTTGCTCAGAACAAAAGAACTGTGCTTCCTACAACACACGGGCCATATCTACTTCAACTCTGCTTAGGAAACTGACAAGAACAGTAGCTTCTCTTCAGTCCAACACACTGTACTTGCTGGAAACAGATGCGAGTGCTACTTGCAATGTGTATGGCAATGGGATCGTAAGAGTGACTCTTCATACCAGAAAACAACTCTTGCTCGTAGGACCAGGAACTGCATGTGATTCAACTCCATTTCTGAATGAGAAACAAACACTAGCTCGCCTTACAAGAAACACACTCTGCTTTTGAGAAAAGAGCACTCTTCTACTATACTGTGTTTCCTACACGGCCAGAACAGTGAGCTTGCTCAGAACAAAAGAACTGTGCTCCTACACACACGGGCCATATCTATTTCCAATCTTCTTAAGAAACTGACAAGAATAGTAGCTTCTCTTCAGTCCAATACATTGTACTTGCTGGGAACAGATGCGAGCGCTATTTGCACTGTGTGGCAAATGGATTGCATTAGTGACTCTTACCAGAAAACAAGTCTGGCTCGTAGGACCAGAAACTGCATCTGATTCAATTCAATTTCGGACAGGGAAACAAACAGTAGCTCGCCTTGCAAGAAACACACTCTGCTTTTGAGAAAAGAGCACTCTTCTACTCTACTGTGTTTCCTATAGGGCTTGAACAGTGAGCTTGCTCACAACAAAAGAACTGTTCTTCCTACACACGGGCCATATCTACTTCAACTCTGCTTAGGAAACTGACAAGAACAGGAGCTTCTCTTCAGTCCAATACAGTGTACTTGCTGGGAACATACGCGAGTGCTATTTGCACTGTTTTGCAATTGGATCGCAAGAGTGACTCTTCTTACCAGAAAACAAGTCTTGTTCGTAGTACAAAACTGCCTGTGATTCAACTCCATTTCTGACTTGGAAACAAACACTAGCTGGCCTTACAAGAAACACTCTCTGCTTTTGAGAAAAGAGCACTCTTCTACTCTACTCTGTCTCCTATAGGGCCAGAACAGTGAGGTTGCTCAGAACAAAAGTACTGTTCTTTTTACACACACGGGCCATATCTTCTTCAACTCTGCTTAGGAAATTGACAAGAACAGTAGCTTCTCTTCAGTCCAATACAATGTACTTGCTGGGAACAGAAGCGAGTGCTATTTGCACTGTGTACGGCAATGGGAGCACAATAGTGACTCTTCTTAACGGAAAACAAGTCTTGCTGGTAGTACCAGAAACTGCATGTGATTCAACTCCATTTCTGACTGGGAAACAAACACTAGATTGCCTTACAAGAAACACACTCTGCTTTTGAGAAAAGAGCACTCTTTTACTCTGCTGTGTTTCCTATAGGGCCAGAACAGTGAGCTTCCTTAGAACAAAAGAACTGTGCTTTATACACACACGGGCCATATCTACTTCAACTCTGCTTAGGAAACTGACAAGAACAGTAGCTTCTCTTCAGTCCAATACACTGTACTTGCTGGGAACAGACGCGAGTGCTATTTGCACTGAGTGGCAAATGGATCACATTAGTGACTCTTCTTACCAGAAAACTAGTCTTGTTCTTAGGATCAGAAAGTGCATGTGATTCAAGTCCAGTTTGACAGGGAAACAAACACTAGCTCGCCTTACAAGAAACACACTCTGCTTTTGAGAAAAAAGCTCTCTTCTACACTACTCTGTCTCCTATAGTGCCAGAACATTGAGCTTGCTCAGAACAAAAGAACGGTTCTTCCTACACACAGGGGCCATATCTACTTCAACTCTGCTTAGGAAACTGACAAGAACAGTAGCTTCCCTTCAGTCCAATACACTGTACTTGCTGGAAACAGATGCTAGTGCTACTTGCACTGTGTATGGCAATGGGATCGCAAGAGTGACTCTTCATACCAGAAAACAACTCTTGCTCGTAGGACCAGAAACTGCATGTGATTCAACTCCATTTCTGAATGGGAAACAAAGACTAGCTCGCCTTACAGAAACATACTCTGCTATTGAGAAAAGAGCACTCTTCTACTCTCCTGTGTTTCCTATAGGGCCAGAACAGTGAGCTTGCTCAGAACAAAAGAACTGTGCTTACTACACACACGGGCCATACCTACTTCAACTCTGCTTAGGAAACTGAAAAGAACAGGAGCTCTTCTTCAGTCCAATACACTGTATTGCTGGCAACAGACGCGAGTGCTATTTACACTGTGTGGCAAATGGTTCGCAATAGTGACTCTTCTTACCAGAAAATATGTCTTGCTCATAGGACCAGAAGCTGAGAACAAAAGAAATGTGCTTCCTACACACACAGGCCATATCTACTTCAACTCTGCTTAGGAAACTGACAAGAACAGTAGCTTCTCTTCAGTCCAATACACTGTACTTGTTGGCAACAGACGCGAGTGCTATTTGCACTGTGTACGGCAATGGGAGCACAATAGTGACTCTTCTTAATGGAAAACAAGTCTTGCTCGTAGGACAAGAAACTGCATGTGATTCAACTCCATTTCTGACTGAGAAACAAACACTAGCTCGCCTTACAAGAAACACACTCTGCTTTTGACAAAAGAGCACTCTTCTACTCTACTGTGTTTTTTATAGGGCCAGAACAGTGAGCTTGCTCAGAACAAAAGAACTGTGCTTCCTACACACACGGGCCATATCTATTTCCACTCTGCTTAGGAAACTGACAAAACAGGAGCTTCTCTTCAGTCCAATACAAGGTACTTGCTGGGAACTGATGTGAGTGCTATTTGCACTGTGTGGCAAATGGATCGCAATAGTGACTCTACTTACCAGAAAACAACTCTTGCTCGTAGGACCAGAAACTGCATGTGATTCAACTCCATTTCTGACTGGGAACAAACACTAGCTCGCCTTACAAGAAACACACTCTGCTATTGGAAAAGAGCACTCTTGTACTCTACTGTGTTTCATATATGGCAAGAACAGTGAGCTTGCTCAGCATAAAAGAACTAGCTTCCTACGCACAAGGGTCATATCTACTTCCACTCTGCTTAGAAAACTGACAAGAAGAGGAGCTTCTCTTCAGTCCAATACACAGTACTTGCTGGGAACAGATGCGAGTGCTATTTGCACTGTGTTGCAAATGTATCGCAATAGTGAATCTACTTAGAAGAAAACAACTCTTGCTCATAGGAAAAGAAACTGGATGTGATTCAACTCCATTTCAGACTGGGAAACATACACTAGCTCGCCTTACAGGAAACACACTCTGCTTTTGAGAAATGAGCACTCTTCTACTCTACTGTGTTTCCTACAGGGAGAGAACAGTGTGCTTCCTCAGAACAAAAGAACTGTGCTCCCTACACCCATGGGCCTTATCTACTTCAACTCTGCTTAGGAAACTGACAAGAACAGTAGCTTCTCTTCAGTCCAATACACTGTATTTGCTGGAAACAGATGCGAGTGCTACTTGCACTGTGTATGGCAATGGGATCGCATTAGTGACTCTTCTTACCAGAAAACAAGTCTTGTTCATAGTACAAAACCTGCCTGTGATTCAACTCCATTTCGGACTGGGAAACAAACACTAGCTCGCTTAAAAGAAACACTCTCTGCTTTTGAGAAAAGAGCACTCTTCTACTCTACTCATTCTCCTATAGGGCCAGAACAGTGAGGTTGCTCAGAACAAAAGTACTGTTCTTTTTACACACACGGGCCATATCTTCTTCAACTCTGCTTAGGAAATTGACAAGAACAGTAGCTTCTCTTCAGTCCAATACACTGTACTTGCTGGGAACAGACGCGAGTGCTATTTGCACTGTGTATGGCAATGGGAGCACAATAGTGACTCTTCTTAACGGAAAACAAGTCTTGCTCGTAGGATAAGAAACTGCATGTGATTCAACTCCATTTCTGACTGGGAAACAAACACTAGCTCGCCTTACAAGAAACACACTCTGCTTTTGAGAAAAGAGCACTCTTCTACTCTACTGTGTTTCCTATACGGCCAGAACAGTGAGCTTGCTCAGAACAAAAGAACTGTTCTTCCTACACACACGGGCCATATCTACTTCAGCTCTGCTTAGGAAACTGACAAGTACAGGAGCTTCTCTTCAGTCCAATACACTGTACTTGCTGGGAACAGAGCGAGTTCTATTTGCACTGTGTGGCAAATGGATCGCATTAGTGACTCTTCTTACCAGAAAACTAGTCTTGTTCTTAGGACCAGAAAGTGCATGTGATTCAACTTCATTTTGACAGGGAAACAAACAATAGCTCGGCTTACAAGAAACACACTCTGCTTTTGAGAAAAGAGCACTCTTCTACTCTACTCTGTATCACATAGGGCCAGAACAGTGAGCTTGCTCAGAACAAAAGAACTGTTCTTTTTACACACACGGGCCATATCTACTTCAACTCTGCTTAGAAAATTGACAAGAACAGTAGCTTCTCTTCACTCCAATACACTGTACTTGCTGGGAACAGACGTGAGTGCTATTTGCACTGTGTGGCAAATGGATCGCAATAGTGACTCTTCTTTCCGGAAAACAACTCTTGCTCGTAGTACCAGAAACTGCATGTGATTCAACTCCATTTCTGACTGGAAAACAAAGACTAGCTCGCCTTACAAGAAACACACTCTGCTTTTGAGAAAAGAGCACTCTTTTACTCTGCTGTGTTTCCTATAGGGCCAGAGCAGTGAGCTTCCTTAGAACAAAAGAACTGTGCTTCCTACACACACGGGCCATATCTAATTCAACTCTGCTTACGAAACTGACAAGAACAGTAGCTTCTCTTCAGTCCAATACACTGTACTTGCTGGGAACAGACGCGAGTGCTATTTGCACTGTGTGGCAAATGGATCACATTAGTGACTCTTCTTACCAGAAAACTAGTCTTGTTCTTAGGATCAGAAAGTGCATGTGATTCAAGTCCAGTTTGACAGGGAAACAAACACTAGCTCGCCTTACAAGAAACACACTCTGCTTTTGAGAAAAAAGCTCTCTTCTACTCTACTCTGTCTCCTATAGTGCCAGAACAGTGAGCTTACTCAGAACAAAAGAACGGTTCTTTTGACACACACGGGCCATATGTACTTCAACTCTGCTTAGGAAATTGACAAGAACAGTAGCTTCTCTTTAGTCCAATACACTGTACTTGCTGGGAACAGACGCGAGTGCTATTTGCACTGTGTACGGCAATGGGAGCACAATAGTGACTCTTCTTAACAGAAAACAAATCTTGCTCTGAGGACAAGAAACTGCATGTGATTCAACTCCATTTCTGACTGGGAAACAAACACTAGCTCGCCTTCCAAGAAGCACACTCTGCTTTTGAGAAAAGAGCACTCTTCTACTCTACTGTGTTTCCTATAAGGCCAGAACAGTGAGCTTGCTCAGAACAAAAGAACTGTGCTCCTACACACACGGGCCATATCTATTTCCACTCTGCTTAGGAAACTGACAAAACAGGAGCTTCTCTTCAGTCCAATACACAGTACTTGCTGGGAACAGACGCGAGCGCTATTTGCACTGTGTGGCAAATGGATCGCATTAGTGACTCTTACCAGAAAAAAAGTCTGGCTCGTAGGACCAGAAACTGCATCTGATTCAATTCAATTTCGGACAAGGAAACAAACAATAGCTCGCCTTGAAAGAAACACACTCTGCTTCTGAGAAAAGAGCACTCTTCTACTGTACTGTGTTTCCTATAGGGCTTGAACAGTGAGCTTGCTCACAACAAAAGAACTGTTCTTCCTACACACACGGGCCATATCTACTTCAACTCTGCTTAGGAAACTGACAAGAACAGGAGCTTCTCTTCAGTCCAATACACTGTACTTGCTGGGAACATACGCGAGTGCTATTTGCACTGTTGGGCAATTGGATCGCATTAGTGACTCTTCTTACCAGAAAACAAGTCTTGTTCGTAGTACAAAACCTGCCTGTGATTCAACTCCATTTCTGACTGGGAAACAAACACTAACTCGCCTTACAAGAAACACACTCTGCTTTTGAGAAAAAAGCTCTCTTCTACTCTACTCTGTCTCCTATAGTGCCAGAAGAGTGAGCTTGCTCAGAACAAAAGAACGGTTCTTTTGACACACACGGGCCATATGTACTTCAACTCTGCTTAGGAAATTGACAAGAACAGTAGCTTCTCTTTAGTCCAATACACTGTACTTGCTGGGAAGAGACGCGAGTGCTATTTGCACTGTGTACGGCAATGGGAGCACAATAGTGACTCTTCTTAACAGAAAACAAGTCTTGCTCGTAGGACAAGAAACTGCATGTGATTCAACTCCATTTCTGACTGGGAAACAAACACTAGCTCGCCTTACAAGAAACACACTCTGCTTTTGAGAAAAGAGCACTCTTCTACTCTACTGTGTTTCCTATAGGGCCAGAACAGTGAGCTTGCTCAGAACAAAAGAACTGTGCTTCCTACACACACGGGCCATATCTATTTCCACTCTGCTTAGGAAACTGACAAAACAGGAGCTTCTCTTCAGTAAAATACACAGTACTTGCTGGGAACTGATGCGAGTGCTATTTGCACTGTGTGGCAAATGGATCGCAATAGTGACTCTGCTTACCAGAAAACAACTCTTGCTCGTAGGACCAGAAACTGCATGTGATTCAACTCCATTTCTGACTGGGAACAAGCACTAGCTCGCCTTACAAGAAACACACTCTGCTACTGGAAAAGAGCACTCTTGTACTCTACTGTGTTTCATATATGGCAAGAACAGTGAGCTTGCTCAGCATAAAAGAACTAGCTTCCTACACACAAGGGTCATAACTACTTCACTCTGCTTAGAAAACTGACAAGAAGAGGAGCTTCTCTTCAGACCAATACACAGTACTTGCTGGGAACAGATGCGAGTGATATTTGCACTGTGTTGCAAATGGATCGCAATAGTGACTCTACTTACAAGAAAACAACTCTTGCTCGTAGGGAAAGAAACTGCATGTGATTCAACTCCATTTCAGACTGGGAAACATACACTAGCTCGCCTTACAGGAAACACACTCTGCTTTTGAGAAAAGAGCACTCTTCTACTCTACTGTGTTTCCTATAGGGCCAGAACAGTGTGCTTCCTCAGAACAAAAGAACTGTGCTCCCTACACGCATGGGCCTTATCTACTTCAACTCTGCTTAGGAAACTGACAAGAACAGTAGCTTCTCTTCAGTCCAATACACTGTACTTGCTGGAAACAGATGCGAGTGCTACTTGCACTGTGTATGGCAATGGGATCACAAGAGTTTCTCTTCTTACCAGAAAACAATTCTTGCTTGTAGGACTAGAAACTGCATGTGATTCAACTCCATTTCTGAATGAGAAACAAACACTAGCTCGCCTTACAAGAAACACACTCTGCTTTTGAGAAAAGAGCACTCTTCTACTCGACTGTGTTTCCTCTAGGGCCAGAACAGTGAGCTTGCTCAGAACAAAAGAACTGTGCTCCTACACACACGGGCCATATCTATTTCCACTCTCCTTAAGAAACTGACAAGAATAGTAGCTTCTCTTCAGTCCAATACACTGTACTTGCTGGGAACAGCCGCGAGCGCTATTTGCACTGTGTGCCAAAAGGATCGCATTAGTGACTCTTACCAGAAAAAAAGTCTGGCTCGTAGGACCAGGAACTGCATCTGATTCAACTCAATTTCGGACAGGGAAACAAACAATAGCTCGCCTTGCAAGAAACACACTCTGCTTTTGAGAAAAGAGCACTCTTCTACTCTACTGTGTTTCCTATAGGGCTTGAACAGTGAGCTTGCTCACAACAAAAGAACTGTTCTTCCTACACACACGGGCCATATCTACTTCAACTCTGCTTAGGAAACTGACAAGAACAGGAGCTTCTCTTCAGTCCAATACACTGTACTTGCTGGGAACAGACGCGAGTGCTATTTGCACTGTTTGGCAATTGGATCGCATTAGTGACTCTTCTTACCAGAAAAGAAGTCTTGTACGTAGTACAAAACCTGCCTGTGATTCAACTCCATTTCTGACTGGGAAACAAACACTAGCTCGCCTTACAAGAAACACACTCTGCTTTTGAGAAAAGAGCACTCTTCTTCTCTACAGTGTTTCCTATACGGCCAGAACAGTGAGTTTGCTCAGAAAAAAGAACTGTTCTTCCTACACACACGGGCCATATCTACTTCAGCTCAGCTTAGGAAACTGACAAGATCAGGATCTTCTCTTCAGTCCAATACACTGTACTTGCTGGGAACAGAGCGAGTGCTATTTGCACTGTGTGGCAAATGGATCGCATTAGTGACTCTTCTTACCAGAAAACTAGTCTTGTTCATAGGACCAGAAAGTGCATGTGATTCAACTTCATTTTGACAGGGAAACAAACAATAGCTCGGCTTACAAGAAACACACTCTGCTTTTGAGAAAAGAGCACTCTTCTACTCTACTCTGTATCATATAGGGCCAGAACAGTGAGCTTGCTCAGAACAAAAGAACTGTTCTTTTTACACACACGGGCCATATCTACTTCAACTCTGCTTAGGAAATTGACAAGAACAATAGCTTCTCTTCACTCCAATACACTGTACTTGCTGGGAACAGACGTGAGTGCTATTTGCACTGTGTGGCAAATGGATCGCAATAGTGACTCTTCTTACCGGAAAACAACTCTTGCTCGTAGTACCAGAAACTGCATGTGATTCAACTCCATTTCTGACTGGGAAACAAACACTAGCTCGCCTTACAAGAAACACACTCTGCTTTTGAGAAAAGAGCACTCTTTTACTCTGCTGTGTTTCCTATAGGGCCAGAACAGTGAGCTTCCTTAGAACAAAAGAACTGTGCTTCCTACACACACGGGCCATATCTACTTCAACTCTGCTTAGGAAACTGACAAGAACAGGAGCTTCTCTTCAGTCCAATACACTGTACTTGCTGGGAACAGACGCGAGTGCTATTTGCACTGTGTGGCAAATGGATCACATTAGTGACTCTTCTTACCAGAAAACTAGTCTTGTTCTTAGGATCAGAAAGTGCATGTGATTCAAGTCCAGTTTGACAGGGAAACAAACACTAGCTCGCCTTACAAGAAACACACTCTGCTTTTGAGAAAAAAGCTCTCTTCTACTCTACTCTGTCTCCTATAGTTCCAGAAGAGTGAGCTTGCTCAGAACGAACGTACGGTTCTTTTGACACACACGGGCCATATGTCCTTCAACTCTGCTTAGGAAATTGACAAGAACAGTAGCTTCTCTTTAGTCCAATACACTGTACTTGCTGGGAAGAGACGCGAGTGCTATTTGCACTGTGTGGCAAATGGATCGCAATAGTGACTCTACTTACCAGAAAACAACTCTTGCTCATAGGACCAGAAACTGCATGTGATTCAACTCCATTTCTGACTGGGTACAAACACTAGCTCACCTTACAAGAAACACACTCTGCTATTGGAAAAGAGCACTCTTGTACTCTACTGTGTTTCATATATGGCAAGAACAGTGAGCTTGCTCAGCATAAAAGAACTAGCTTCCTACACACAAGGGTCATATCTACTTCCACTCTGCTTAGAAAACTGACAAGAAGAGGAGCTTCTCTTCAGTCCAATACACAGTACTTGCTGGGAACAGATGCGAGTGCTATTTGCACTGTATTACAAATGAATCGCAATAGTGACTCTACTTACAAGAAAACAACTCTTGCTCGTAGGAAAAGAAACTGCATGTGATTCAACTCCATTTCAGACTGGGAAACATACACTAGCTTGTCTTACAGGTAACACACTCTGCTTTTGAGAAAAGAGCACTCTTCTACTCTACTGTGTTTCCTATACGGCCAGAACAGTGTGCTTCCTCAGAACAAAAGAACTGTGCTCCCTACACTCATGGGCCTTATCTACTTCAACTCTGCTTAGGAAACTGACAAGAATAGTAGCTTCTCTTCAGTCCAATACACTGTACTTGCTGGAAACAGATGCGAGTGCTACTTGCACTGTGTATGGCAATGGGATCGCAATGGTGACTCTTCTTACCAGAAAATGAGTCTTGCTCGTTGGACCAGAAACTGCATGTGATTCAACTCCATTTCTGACAGGGAAACAAACACTAGCTCGCCTTACAAGAAACACACTCTGCTTTTGAGAAAAAGCACTCTTCTACACTATTGTGTTTCCTATAGTACCAGCACAGTGAGCTTGCTGAGAACAAAAGAACTGTGCTTCCTACACACACGGGCCATATCTATTTCCACTCTGCTTAGGAAACTGACAAGAAGAGGAGCTTCTCTTCAGTCCAATAAACTGTACTTGCTGGGAAGAGACGTGAGTGCTATTTGCACTGTATGGCAAATGGATCGCAATAGTGACTCTACTTACCAGAAAACAAGTCTTGCTCGTAGGACCAGAAACTGCATGTGATTCAACTCCATTTCTGACAGGGAAACAAACACTAGCTCGCCTTACAAGAAACACACTCTGCTTTTGAGAAAAGAGCACTCTTCTACTCTGCTGTGTTTCCTATAGGGCCAGAACAGTGAGCTTCCTCAGAACAAAAGAACTGTGCTTCCTACACACACGGGCCATATCTACTTCAACTCTTCTTAGGAAACTGACAAGAACAGTAGCTTCTCTTCAGTCCAATACCCTGTACTTGTTGGCAACAGACGCGAGTCCTATTTGCACTGTGTGGCAAATGGATCACAATAGTGACTCTTCTTACCAGAAAACAAGTCTTGCTCGTAGGACCAGAAACTGCATGTGACTAAACTCCATTTCTAACAGGGAAACAAACACTAGCTCGCAGTACAAGAAACACACACTGCTTTTGAGAAAAAAGGACTCTTCTACTCTACTGTGTTTCCTATAGGGCCAGAACAGTGAGCTTCCTCAGAACAAAAGAACTGTGCTTCCTACTCACCGGCCATATCTACTTCAACTCTGCTTAGGAAACTGACAAGAACAGTAGCTTCTCTTCAGTCCAATACACTGTACTTGCTGGAAACAGATGCGAGTGCTACTTGCACTGTGTATGGCAATGGGATCGCAAGAGTGACTCTTCTTACCAGAAAACAACCCTTGCTCCTAGGACCAGAAACTGCATGTGATTCAACTCCATTTGTGAATGGGAAACAAACACTAGCTCGCCTTACAAGAAACACACTCTGCTATTGAGAAAAGAGCACTCTTCTACTCTACTGTTTTTCCTATAGGGCCAGAACAGTGAGCTTGCTCAGAACAAAAGAACTGTGCTTACTACACACACGGGCCATACCTACTTCAACTCTGCTTAGGAAACTGACAAGAACAGGAGCTCTTCTCAGTCCAATACACTGTATTGCTGGCAATAGACGCGAGTGCTATTTACACTGTGTGGCAAATGGATCGCAATGGTGATTCTTCTTACCAGAAAATAAGTCTTGCTCGTAGGACCAGAAACTGCATGTGATTCAACTCCATTTCTGACAGGGAAACAAACACTAGCTCGCCTTACAAGAAACACACTCTGCTTTTGAGAAAAAGCACTCTTCTACTCTATTGTGTTTCCTATAGTACCAGCACAGTGAGCATGCTGAGAACAAAAGAACTGTGCTTCCTACACACACGGGCCATATCTATTTCCACTCTGCTTAGGAAACTGACAAGAAGAGGAGCTTCTCTTCAGTCCAATAAACTGTACTTGCTGGGAACAGACGTGAGTGCTATTTGCACTGTGTGGCAAATGGATCGCAATAGTGACTCTACTTACCAGAAAACAACTCTTGCTCGTAGGACCAGAAACTGCATGTGATTCAACTCCATTTCTGACTGGGAAACAAACACTAGGTCGCCTTCCAAGAAACACACTCTGCTTTTGAGAAAAGAGCACTCTTGTACTCTACTGTGTTTCATATATGGCAAGAACAGTGAGCTTGCTCAGCATAAAAGAACTAGCTTCCTACACACAAGGGTCATATCTACTTCCACTCTGCTTAGAAAACTGACAAGAAGAGGAGCTTCTCTTCAGTCCAATACACAGTACTTGCTGGGAACAGATGCGAGTGCTATTTGCACTGTATTACAAATGAATTGCAATAGTGACTCTACTTACAAGAAAACAACTCTTGCTCGTAGGAAAAGAAACTGCATGTGATTCAACTCCATTTCAGACTGGGAAACATACACTAGCTTGTCTTACAGGAAACACACTCTGCTTTTGAGAAAAGAGCACTCTTCTACTCTACTGTGTTTCCTATACGGCCAGAACAGTGTGCTTCCTCAGAACAAAAGAACTGTGCTCCCTACACTCATGGGCCTTATCTACTTCAACTCTGCTTAGGAAACTGACAAGAATAGTAGCTTCTCTTCAGTCCAATACACTGTACTTGCTGGAAACAGATGCGAGTGCTACTTGCACTGTGTATGGCAATGGGATCGCAATGGTGACTCTTCTTACCAGAAAATGAGTCTTGCTCGTTGGACCAGAAACTGCATGTGATTCAACTCCATTTCTGACAGGGAAACAAACACTAGCTCGCCTTACAAGAAACACACTCTGCTTTTGAGAAAAAGCACTCTTCTACACTATTGTGTTTCCTATAGTACCAGCACAGTGAGCTTGCTGAGAACAAAAGAACTGTGCTTCCTACACACACGGGCCATATCTATTTCCACTCTGCTTAGGAAACTGACAAGAAGAGGAGCTTCTCTTCAGTCCAATAAACTGTACTTGCTGGGAAGAGACGTGAGTGCTATTTGCACTGTATGGCAAATGGATCGCAATAGTGACTCTACTTACCAGAAAACAAGTCTTGCTCGTAGGACCAGAAACTGCATGTGATTCAACTCCATTTCTGACTGGGAAACAAACACTAGCTCGCCTTACAAGAAACACACTCTGCTTTTGAGAAAAGAGCACTCTTCTACTCTGCTGTGTTTCCTATAGGACCAGAACAGTGAGCTTCCTCAGAACAAAAGAACTGTGCTTCCTACACACACGGGCCATATCTACTTCAACTCTGCTTAGGAAACTGACAAGAACAGTAGCTTCTCTTCAGTCCAATACCCTGTAATTGTTGGCAACAGACGCGAGTCCTATTTGCACTGTGTGGCAAATGGATCGCAATAGTGACTCTTCTTACCAGAAAACAAGTCTTGCTCGTAGGACCAGAAACTGCATGTGACTAAACTCCATTTCTAACAGGGAAACAAACACTAGCTCGCAGTACAAGAAACACACACTGCTTTTGAGAAAAAAGGACTCTTCTACTCTACTGTGTTTCCTATAGGGCCAGAACAGTGAGCTTCCTCAGAACAAAAGAACTGTGCTTCCTACTCACCGGCCATATCTACTTCAACTCTGCTTAGGAAACTGACAAGAACAGTAGCTTCTCTTCAGTCCAATACACTGTACTTGCTGGAAACAGATGCGAGTGCTACTTGCACTGTGTATGGCAATGGGATCGCAAGAGTGACTCTTCTTACCAGAAAACAACCCTTGCTCCTAGGACCAGAAACTGCATGTGATTCAACTCCATTTCTGAATGGGAAACAAACACTAGCTCGCCTTACAAGAAACACACTCTGCTATTGAGAAAAGAGCACTCTTCTACTCTACTGTTTTTCCTATAGGGCCAGAACAGTGAGCTTGCTCAGAACAAAAGAACTGTGCTTACTACACACACGGGCCATACCTACTTCAACTCTGCTTAGGAAACTGACAAGAACAGGAGCTCTTCTCAGTCCAATACACTGTATTGCTGGCAATAGACGCGAGTGCTATTTACACTGTGTGGCAAATGGATCGCAATGGTGATTCTTCTTACCAGAAAATAAGTCTTGCTCGTAGGACCAGAAACTGCATGTGATTCAACTCCATTTCTGACAGGGAAACAAACACTAGCTCGCCTTACAAGAAACACACTCTGCTTTTGAGAAAAAGCACTCTTCTACTCTATTGTGTTTCCTATAGTACCAGCACAGTGAGCATGCTGAGAACAAAAGAACTGTGCTTCCTACACACACGGGCCATATCTATTTCCACTCTGCTTAGGAAACTGACAAGAAGAGGAGCTTCTCTTCAGTCCAATAAACTGTACTTGCTGGGAACAGACGTGAGTGCTATTTGCACTGTGTGGCAAATGGATCGCAATAGTGACTCTACTTACCAGAAAACAACTCTTGCTCGTAGGACCAGAAACTGCATGTGATTCAACTCCATTTCTGACTGGGAAACAAACACTAGGTCGCCTTCCAAGAAACACACTCTGCTTTTGAGAAAAGAGCACTCTTCTACTCTGCTGTGTTTCCTATAGGGCCAGAACAGGGAGCTTGCTCAGAACAAAAGAACTGTGCTCCTACACACACGGGCCATATCTATTTCCACTCTGCTTAGGAAACTGACAAGAATAGTAGCTTCTCTTCAGTCCAATACACTGTACTTGCTGGGAACAGACGCGAGTGCTATTTGCACTGTGTACGGCAATGGGAGCACAATAGTGACTCTTCTTAACAGAAAACAAGTCTTGCTCTTAGGACAAGAAACTGCATGTGATTCAACTCCTTTTCTGACTAGGAAACAAACACTAGCTCGCCTTACAAGAAAGACACTCTGATTTTGAGAAAAGAGCACTCTTCTACTCTACTGTGTTTCCTATAGGGCCAGAACAGTGAGTTTGCTCAGAAAAAAAGAACTGTGCTTCCTAAACACATGGACCATATCTACTTAAACTCTGCTTAGGAAACTGACAAGAACAGTAGCTTCTCTTCATTCCAATACACTGTACTTGCTGGGAACAGATGCGAGGTCTACTTGCACTGTGTATGGCAAATAGAACGCAATAGAGACTCTTCTTACCAGAAAAAAACTCTTGCTCGTAGGACCAGAAACTGCATGTGATTCAACTCCATTTCTGACTGGGAAACAAACACTAGCTCGCCTTCCAAGAAACACACTGTGCTTTTGAGAAAAGAGCACTCTTCTACTCTGCTGTGTTTCCTATAGGGCCAGAACAGTGAGCTTGCTCAGAACAAATGAACTGTGCTTCCTACACACACGAGCCATATCTATTTCAACTCTGCTTAGGAAACTGAAAGGAACAGTATCTTCTCTTCAGACCAATACACTGTACTTGTTGGCAACAGACGCGAGTGCTATTTGCACTGTGTGGCAAATGGATCGCAATAGTGACTCTTCTTACCAGAAAACAAGTCTTGCTCATAGGACCAGTAACTGCATGTGACTAAACTCCATTTCTAACAGGGAAACAAACACTAGCTTGCAGTACAAGAAACACACACTGCTTTTGAGAAAAGAGCACTCTTCTACTCTACTGTTTTTCCTATAGGGCCAGAACAGTGAGCTTCCTCAGAACAAAAGAACTGTGCTTCCTACACACCGGCCATATCTACTTCAACTCTGCTTAGGAAACTGACAAGAACCATAGCTTCTCTTCAGTCCAATACACTGTACTTGCTGGAAACAGATGCGAGTGCTACTTGCACTCTGTATGGCAATGGGATCGCAAGAGTGACTCTTCTTACCAGAAAACAACTCTTGTTCCTAGGACCAGAAACTGCATGTGATTCAACTCCATTTCTGAATGGGAAACAAACACTAGCTCGCCTTACAAGAAACACACTCTGCTATTGAGAAAAGAGCACTCTTCTTCTCTACTGTGTTTCCTATATGGCCAGAACAGTGAGCTTGCACGAAACAAAAGAACTGTGCTTACTACACACACGGGCCATATCTATTTCCACTCTGCTTAGGAAACTGAAAAGAAGAGGAGCTTCTCTTCAGTCCAATAAACTGTACTTGCTGGGAAGAGACGTGAGTGCTATTTGCACTGTGTGGCAAATGGATCGCAATAGTGACTCTACTTACCAGAAAACAAGTCTTGCTCGTAAAACCAGAAACTGCATGTGATTCAACTCCATTTCTGACTGGGAAACAAACACTAGCTCGCCTTCCAAGAAACACACTCTGCTTTTGAGAAAAGAGCACTCTTCTACTCTGCTGTGTTTCCTATAGGGCCAGAACAGTGAGCTTGCTCAGAACAAAAGAACTGTGTTTCCTACACACATGGGCCATATCGACTTCAACTCTGCTTAGGAAACTGACAAGAACAGTAGCTTCTCTTCAGTCCAATACACTGTACTTGCTGGAAACAGATGCGAGTGCTGCTTGCACTCTGTATGGCAATGGGATCGCAAGACTGACTCTTCTTAACAGAAAACAACTCTTGCTCGTAGGACCAGAAACTGCATGTGATTCAACTCCATTCCTGACAGGGAAACAAACACTAGCTCGCCTTACAAGAAACACACTCTGCTTTTGAGAAAAAGCACTCTTCTACTCTATTGTGTTTCCTATAGTACCAGAACCGTGAGCTTGCTGAGAACAAAAGAACTGTGCTTCCTACACACACGGGCCATGTCTATTTCCACTCTGCTTAGGAAACTGACAAGAAGAGGAGCTTCTCTTCAGTCCAATAAACTGTACTTGCTGGGAACAGACGTGAGTGCTATTTGCACTGTGTGGCAAATGGATCGCAATAGTGACTCTACTTACCAGAAAACAAGTCTTGCTCGTAGGACCAGAAAATGCATGTGATTCAACTCCATTTCTGACTAGGAAACAAACACTAGCTCGACTTACAAGAAAGACACTCTGATTTTGAGAAAAGAGCACTCTTCTACTCTACTGTGTTTCCTATAGGGCCAGAACAGTGAGTTTGCTCAGAACAAAAGAACTGTGCTTCCTAAACACATGGGCCATATCTACTTCAACTCTGCTTAGGAAACTGACAAGAACAGTAGCTTCTCTTCATTCCAATACACTGTACTTGCTGGGAACAGATGCGAGTGCTACTTGCACTGTGTATGGCAAATAGAACACAATAGAGACTCTTCTTACCAGAAAAAAACTCTTGCTCGTAGGACCAGAACTGCATGTGATTCAACTCCATTTCTAACAGGGAAACAAACACTAGCTCACAGTACAAGAAACACACACTGCTTTTGAGAAAAGAGCACTCTTCTACTCTACTGTGTTTCCTATAGGGCCAGAACAGTGAGCTTCCTCAGAACAAAAGAACTGTGCTTCCTACACACCGGCCATATCTACTTCAACTCTGCTTAGGAAACTGACAAGAACAGTAGCTTCTCTTCAGTCCAATACACTGTACTTGCTGGAAACAGATGCGAGTGCTACTTGCACTGTGTATGGCAATGGGATCGCAAGAGTGACTCTTCTTACCAGAAACCAACTCTTGCTCCTAGGACCAGAAACCGCATGTGATTCAACTCCATTTCTGAACGGGAAACAAACACTAGCTCGCCTTACAAGAAACACACTCTGCTATTGAGAAAAGAGCACTCTTCTAATCTACTGTGTTTCCTATATGGCCAGAACAGTGAGCTAGCTCAGAACAAAAGAACTGTGCTTACTACACACACGGGCCATACCTACTTCAACTCTGCTTAGGAAACTGACAAGAACAGGAGCTCTTCTTCAGTCCAATACAGTGTATTGCTGGCAAAAGACGCGAGTGCTATTTACACTGTGTGGCAAATGGATCGCAATAGTGACTCTTCTTACCAGAAAACAAGTCTTGCTCTTAGGACCAGAAACTGCATGTGATTCAACTCCATTTCTGACAGGGAAACAAACCCTAGCTCGCCTTCCAAGAAACACACTCTGCTTTTGAGAAAAGAGCACTCATCTACTCTGCTGTGTTTCCTATAGGGCCAGAACAGTGAGCTTGCTCAGAACAAAAGAACTGTGCTTCCTACACACATGGGCCATATCTACTTCAACTCTGCTTAGGAAACTGACAAGAACAGTAGCTTCTCTTCAGTCCAATGCACTGTACTTGTTAGCAACAGACGTGAGTGCTATTTGCAATGTGTGGCAAATGGATCGCAATAGTGACTCTTCTTACCAGAAAACAAGTCTTGCTCGTAGTACCAAAAACTGCATGTGATTAAACTCCATTTCTAACAGGGAAACAAACACTAGCTTGCAGTACAAGAAACACACACTGCTTTTGAGAAAAGAGCACTCTTCTACTATACTGTGTTTCCTATAGGGCCAGAACAGCGAGCTTGCTCAGAACAAAAGAACTGTGCTCCTACACACACGGGCCATATCTATTTCCACTCTGCTTAGGAAACTGACAAGAATAGTAGCTTCTCTTCAGTCCAATACACTGTACTTGCTGGGAACAGACGCGAGTGCTATTTGCATTGTGTACGGCAATGGGAGCACAATAGTGACTCTTCTTAACAGAAAACAAGTCTTGCTCGTAGGACAAGAAACTGCATGTGATTCAACTCCATTTCTGACTAGGAAACAAACACTAGCTCGCCTTACAAGAAAGACACTCTGATTTTGAGAAAAGAACACTCTTCTACTCTACTGTGTTTCCTATAGGGCCAGAACAGTGAGTTTGCTCAGAACAAAAGAACTGTGCTTCCTAAACACATGGGCCATATCAACTTCAACTCTGCTTAGGAAACTGACAAGAACAGTAGCTTCTCTTCATTCCAATACACTGTACTTGCTGGGAACAGATGCGAGTGCTACTTGCACTGTGTATGGCAATGGGATCGCAAGAGTGACTCTTCTTACCAGAAAACAACTCTTGCCCCTAGGACCAGAAACTGCATGTGATTCAACTCCATTTCTGAATGGGAAACAAACACTAGCTCGCCTTACAAGAAACACACTCTGCTATTGAGAAAAGAGCACTCTTCTAATCTACTGTGTTTCCTATATGGCCAGAACAGTGAGCTTGCTCAGAACAAAAGAACTGTGCTTACTACACACACGGGCCATACCTACTTCAACTCTGCTTAGGAAACTGACAAGAACAGGAGCTCTTCTTCAGTCCAATACAGTGTATTGCTGGCAACAGACGCGAGTGCTATTTACACTGTGTGGCAAATGGATCGCAATAGTGACTCTTCTTACCAGAAAACAAGTCTTGCTCGTAGGACCAGAAACTGCATGTGATTCAACTCCATTTCTGACAGGGAAACAAACACTAGCTCGCCTTCCAAGAAACACACTCTGCTTTTGAGAAAAGAGCACTCATCTACTCTGCTGTGTTTCCTATAGGGCCAGAACAGTGAGCTTGCTCAGAACAAAAGAACTGTGCTTCCTACACACATGGGCCATATCTACTTCAACTCTGCTTAGGAAACTGACAAGAACAGTAGCTTCTCTTCAGTCCAATGCACTGTACTTGTTGGCAACATACGCGAGTGCTATTTGCACTGTGTGGCAAATGGATCGCAATAGTGACTCTTCTTACCAGAAAACAAGTCTTGCTCATAGTACCAGAAACTGCATGTGATTAAACTCCATTTCTAACAGGGAAACAAACACTAGCTCGCAGTACAAGAAACACACACTGCTTTTGAGAAAAGAGCACTCTTCTACTATACTGTGTTTCCTATAGGGCCAGAACAGCGAGCTTGCTCAGAAACAAAAGAACTGTACTCCTACACACACGGGCCATATCTATTTTCCACTCTGCTTAGGAAACTGACAAGAATAGTAGCTTCTCTTCAGTCCAATACACTGTACTTGCTGGGAACAGACGCGAGTGCTATTGCATTGTGTACGGCAATGGAGCACAATATTGACTCTTCTTAACAGAAAACAAGTCTTGCTCGTAGGACAAGAAACTGCATATGATTCAACTCCATTTCTGACTAGGAAACAAACACTAGCTCGCCTTACAAGAAAGACACTCTGATTTTGAGAAAAGAGCACTCTTCTACTCTACTGTGTTCCTATAGGGCCAGAACAGTGAGTTTTCTCAGAACAAAAGAACTGTTCTTCCTAAACATATGGGCCATATCTACTTCAACTCTGCTTAGGAAACTGACAAGAACAGTAGCTTCTCTTCAGTCCAATACACTGTACTTGTTGGCAACAGACGCGAGTGCTATTTGCACTGTGTGGCAAATGGATCGCAATAGTGACTCTTCTTACCAGAAAACAAGTCTTGCTCGTAGGACCAGAAACTGCATGTGATTAAACTCCATTTCTAACAGGGAAACAAACACTAGCTCGCAGTACAAGAAACACACACTGCTTTGAGAAAAGAGCACTCTTCTACTATACTGTGTTTCCTATAGGGCCAGAACAGGGAGCTTCCTCAGAACAAAGAACTGTGCTTCCTACACACACGGGCCATATCTACTTCAACTCTGCTTAGTAAACTGACAAGAACAGTAGCTTCTCTTCAGTCCAATACACTGTACCTGCTGGAAACAGATGCGAGTGCTGCTTGCACTCTGTATGGCAATGGGATCGCAAGACTGACTCTTCTTAACAGAAAACAACTCTTGCTCGTAGGACCAGAAACTGCATGTGATTCAACTCCATTTCTGACAGGGAAACAAACACTAGCTCGCCTTACAAGAAACACACTCTGCTTTTGAGAAAAAGCACTCTTCTACTCTATTGTGTTTCCTATAGTACCAGAACCGTGAGCTTGCTGAGAACAAAAGAACTGTGCTTCCTACACACATGGGCCATATCTACTTCAACTCTGCTTAGGAAACTGACAAGAACAGGAGCTTCTCTTCAGTCCAATACAGTGCACTTACTGGGAACATACGCGAGTGCTATTTGCACTGTGTTGGAAATGGATCGCATTAGTGACTCTTCTTACCAGAAAACAAGTCTTGTTCGTAGGACAAAAACTGCATGTGATTCAACACTCCATTTCTGACTGGAAACAAACACTAGCTCGCCTTACAAGAAACACACTCTGCTTTTGAGAAAAGAGCACTCTTCTACTCTACTCTGTCTCCTATAGGGCCAGAACAGTGAGCTTGCTCAGAACAAAAGAACTGTTCTTTTTACACACACGGGCCATATCTACTTCAACTCTGCTTAGGAAATTGACAAGAGCAGTAGCTTCTCTTCAGTCCAATACACTGTACTTGCTGGGAACAGACACGAGTGCTATTTGAACTGTGTACGGCAATGGTAGCACAATAATGACTCTTCTTAACGTAAAACAAGTCTTGCTCGTAGGACAAGAAACTGCATGTGATTCAACTCCATTTCTGACTGGGAAACAAACACTAGCTCGCATAACAAGAAACACACTCTGATTTTGAGAATAGATTATTCTTCTACTCTACTGTGTTTCCTAGAGGGCCAGAACAGTGAGCTTGCTCAGAACAAAAGAACTGTGCTTCCTACACACACGGGCCATATCTATTTCCAATCTGCTTAGGAAACTGACAAAACAGGAGCTTCTCTTCAGGCCAATACACAGTACTTGCTGGGAACTGATGCGAGTGCTATTTGCAATGTGTGGCAAATGGATCGCAATAGTGACTCTACTTACCAGAAAACAACTCTTGCTCGTAGGACCAGAAACTGCATGTGATTCAACTCCATTTCTGACTGGGAAACAAACACTAGCTCGCCTTACAAGAAACACACTCTGCTATTGGGAAAAGAGCACTCGTCTACTCTACTGTGTTTCCTATAAGGCCAGAACAGTGAGCTTGCTCAGCATAAAAGAACTAGCTTCCTACACACAAGGGTCATATGTACATCCACTCTGCTTAGGAAACTGACAAGAAGAGGAGCTTCTCTTCAGTCCAATACACAGTACTTGCTGGTAACAGATGCGATTGCTATTTGCACTGTCTTGCAAATGGATCGCAATAGTGACTCTACTTACAAGAAAACAACTCTTGCTCGTAGGACCAGAAACTGCATGTGATTCAACTCCATTTCTGAACTGGGAAACAAACACTAGCTCGCCTTCCAAGAAACACACTCTGCTTTTGAGAAAAGAGCACTCTTCTACTCTACTCTTTCTCCTATAGGGCCAGAACAGTGAGCTTGCTCAGAACAAAAGTACTGTGCTCCGACATACACGGGACATATCTATTTCCACTCTGCTAAGGAAACTGACAGAATACTAGTTTCTCTTCAGTCCAATACACTGTTCTTGCTGGGAACAGACGCGAGTGCTATTTGCACTGTGGGGCAAATGGATCGCATTAGTGACTCTTCTTACCAGAAAACAAGTCTGGCTCGTAGGACCAGAAACTGCATCTGATTCAACTCCATTCCTGACAGGGAAACAAACAATAGCTCGACTTACAAGAAACACACTCTGCTTTTAAGAAAAGAGCACTCTTCTACTCTACTGTGTTTCCTATAGGGCCAGAACAGTGAGCTTCCTCAGAACAAAAGAACTGTTCTTCCTACACACACGGGCCATATCTACTTCAACTCTGCTTAGGAAACTGAGAAGAGAAGGAGCTTCTCTTCAGTCCAATACACTGTACTTGCTGGGAAAGGACGCGAATGCTATTTGCACTGTGTGGCAAATGGATCGCATTAGTGACTCTTCTTACCAGAAAACTAGTCTTGTTCGTAGGACCAGAAAGTGCATGTGATTCAACGCCAGTTTGACAGGGAAACAAACACTGGCTCGCCTTACAAGAAACACACTCTGCTTCTGAGAAAAGAGCACTCTTCTACTCTACTCTGTCTCCTACAGGGCCAGAACAGTGAGCTTGCTCAGAACAAAAGAACTGTTCTTTTTACACACACGGGCCATATCTACTTCAACTCTGCTTAGGAAACTGACAAGAACAGTAGCTTCTCTTCATTCCAATACACTGTACTTGCAGGGAACAGATGCGAGTGCTACTTCCACTGTGTATGGCAATTAGAACGCAATAGAGACTCTTCTTACCAGAAAAAAATTCCTGCTGGTAGGACCAGAAACTGCATGTGATTCAACTCCATTTCTGACTGGGAAACAAACACTAGCTCGCCTTCCAAGAAGCACACTCTGCTTTTGAGAAAAGAGCACTCTTCTACTCTGCTGTGTTTCCTATAGGGCCAGAACAGTGAGCTTGCTCAGAACAAAAGAACTGTGCTTCCTACACACGGGCCATATCTATTTAAACTCTGCTTAGGAAACTGACAAGAACAGTATCTTCTCTTCAGTCCAATACACTGTACTTGTTGGCAACAGACGCGAGTGCTATTTGTACTGTGTGGCAAATCGATCGCATTAGTGAATCTTCTTACCAGAAAACAAGTCTTGCTCGTAGGAGCAGAAACTGCATGTGATTAAACTCCATTTCTAACAGGGAAACAAACACTAGCTCGCAGTACAAGAAACACACCCTGCTTTTGAGAAAAAGCACTCTTCTACTCTATTGTGTTTCCTATAGGACCAGAACAGTGAGCTTGCTGAGAACAAAAGGACTGTGCTTCCTACAAACACGGGCCATATCTATTTCCACTCAGCTGAGGAAACTGACAAGAAGAGGAGCTTCTCTTCATTCCAATACACTGTACTTGCTGGGAACAGATGCGTGTGCTACTTGCACTGTGTATGGCAATTAGAACGCAATAGAGACTCTTCTTATCAGAAAACAAGTCTTGCTCGTAGGACCAGAAACTGCATGTGATTAAACTCCATTTCTAACAGGGAAACAAACACTAGCTCGCAGTACAAGAAACACACACTGCTTTTGAGAAAAGAGCACTCTTCTACTATACTGTGTTTCCTATAGGGCCAGAACAGTGAGCTTGCTCAGAACAAAAGAACTGTGCTCCTACACACACGGGCCATAACTATTTCCACTCTACTTAGGAAAGTGACAAGAATAGTAGCTTCTCTTCAGTCCAAAACACTGTACTTGCTGGGAACAGACGCGAGTGCTATTTGTACTGTGTGGCAAATCGATCGCATTAGTGAATCTTCTTACCAGAAAACAAGTCTGGTTCGTAGGACCAGAAACTGCATCTGATTCAACTCCATTTCTGACAGAGAAACAAATAATAGCTCGCCTTACAAGAAACACACTCTGCTTTTGAGAAAAGAGCACTCTTCTACTCTACTGTGTTTCCTATAGGACCAGAACAGTGAGCTTGCTCAGAACAAAAGAACTGTCCTTCCTACACACGTGCCATACCTACTTCAACTCTGCTTAGGAAACTGACAAGAACAGGAGCTTCTCTTCAGTCCAATACACTGTACTTGCTGGGAACATACGCGAGTGCTATTTGCACTGTGTGGCAAATGGATCGCAATAGTGACTCTTCTTACCAGAAAATAAGTCTTGCTCGTAGGAACAGAAACTGCATGTGATTCAACTACATTTCTGACAGGGAAACAAACACTAGCTCACCTTACAAGAAACACACTCTGCTTTTGAGAAAAAGCACTCTTCTACTCTATTGTGTTTCCTATAGGACCAGAACAGTGAGCTTGCTGAGAACAAAAGAACTGTGCTCCTACACACACGGGCCATATCTACTTCAACTCTGCTTAGGAAACTGACAAGAACAGGAGCTTCTCTTCAGTCCAATACACTGTACTTGTTGGCAACAGATGCGAGTGCTATTTGCACGGTGGCAAATGGATCGCAATAGTGACTCTTCTTACCAGAAAACAAGTCTTGCTCATAGGACCAGAAACTGCATGTGATTAAACTCCATTTCTAACAGGGAAACAAACACTAGCTCGCAGTACAAGAAACACACACTGCTTTTGAGAAAAGAGCACTCTTCTACTATACTGTGTTTCCTATATGGCCAGAACAGTGAGCTTGCTCAGCATAAAAGAACTAGCTTCCTAAACACAAGAGTCATATCTACTTCCACTCTGCTTAGGAAACTGACAGGAAAAGGAGCTTCTCTTCAGTCCAATACACAGTACTTGCTGGGAACAGATGCGAGTGCTATTTGCACTGTGTTGCAAATGGATCGCAATAGTGACTCTACTTACAAGAAAACAACTCTTGCTCATAGGACTAGAAACTGCATGTGATTCAACTCCATTTCTGACTGGGAAACAAACACTAGCTCGTCTTACAAGAAACACACTCTGCTTTTGAGAAAAGAGCACTCTTCTACTCTACTGCGTTTCCTATAGGGCCAGAACAGTGAGATTCCTCAGAACAAAAGAACTGTGCTTCCTACACACACGGGCCATATCTACTTCAACTCTGCTTACGAAACTGACAAGAACAGGAGCTTCTCTTCAGTCCAATACACTGTACTTGCTGGGAACAGACGCGAGTGCTATTTGCACTCTGTGGCAAATGGATCGCATTAGTGACTCTTCTTACCAGAAAACTAGTCTTGTTCGTAGGACCAGAAAGTGCATGTGATCAACTCCAGTTTGACAGGGAAACAAACACTAGCTCGCCTTCCAAGAAACACACTCTGCTTTTGAGAAAAGAGCACTCTTTTACTCTACTCTTTCTCATATAGGTCCAGAACAGTGAGCTTGCTCAGAACAAAAGAACTGTACTTTTTACAAACATGGGCCTTATCTACTTCAACTCTGCTTAGGAAATTGACAAGAACAGTAGCTTCTCTTCAGTCCAACACACTGTACTTGCTGGGAACAGACGCGAGTGCTATTTGCACTGTGTATGGAAATGGGAGCACAATAGTGACTATTCTTAACGGAAAACAAGTCTTGCTCGTAGGACAAGAAACTGCATGTGATTCAACTCCATATCTGACTGGGAAACAAACACTAGCTCGCCTTACAAGAAACACACTCTGCTATTGAGAAAAGAGCACTCTCTACTCTACTGTTTTTCCTATAGGGCCAGAACAGTGAGCTTGCTCAGAACAAAAGAAGTGTTCTTCCTACACACACGGGCCATACCTACTTCAACTCTGCTTAGGAAACTGACAAGAACAGTAGCTTCTCTTCAGTCCAATACACTGTACTTTTTGGCAACAGACGCGAGTGCTATTTGCACTGTGTGGCAAATGGATCGCAATAGTGACTCTTCTTACCAGAAAACAACTCTTGCTCATAGGACCAGAAACTGCATGTGATTAAACTCCATTTCTAACAGGGAAACAAACACTAGCTCGCAGTACAAGAAATACACACTGCTTTTGAGAAAAGAGCACTCTTCTACTATACTGTGTTTCCTATAGGGCCAGAACAGGGAGCTTGCTCAGAACAAAAGAACTGTGCTCCTACACACACGGGCCATATCTATTTCCACTCTGCTTAGGAAACTGACAAGAATAGTAGCTTCTCTTCAGTCCAATACACTGTACTTGCTGGGAACAGACGCGAGTGCTATTTGCACTGTGTGGCAAATGGATCGCATTAATGACTCTTCTTACAAGAAAACAAGTCTGGCTCGTAGGACCAGAAACTGCATCTGATTGAACTCCATTTCTGACAGGGAAACAAACAATAGCTCGCCTTACAAGAAACACACTCTGCTTTTGAGAAAAGAGCACTCTTCTACTCTACTGTGTTTCCTATAGGGCCAGAACAGTGAGCTTGCTCAGAACAAAGAACTGTTCTTCCTTCACACACGGGCCAAATCTACTTCAACTCTGCTTAGGAAACTGACAAGAACAGGTGCTTCTCTTCAGTCCAATATACTGTACTTGCTGGGAAAACACGCGAGTGCTATTTGCACTGTGTGGCAAATGGATCGCATTAGTGACTCTTCTTACCAGAAAACTAGTCTTGTTCGTAGGACCAGAAAGTGCATGTGAGTCAACTCCAGTTTGACAGGGAAACAAATACTAGCTCGCCTTACAAGAAACACAAACTGCTTTTGAGAAAAGAGCACTCTTCTACTCTACTCTGTCTCCTATAGGGCCAGAACATTGAGCTTGCTCAGAACAAAAGAACTGTTCTTTTTACACACACGGGACAAATCTACTTCAACTCTGCTTAGGAAATCGACAAGAACAGTAGCTTATCTTCATTCCAATACACTGTACTTGCTGGGAATAGACGCGAGTGCTATTTGCACCGTGTACGGCAATGGGAGCACAATAGTGACTCTTCTTAACAGAAAACAAGTCTTGCTCGTAGGACAAGAAACTGCATGTGATTCAACTCCATTTCTGACTGGGAAACAAACACTAGCTCGCCTTACAAGAAAGACATTCTGATTTTAGGAAAGAGCACTCTTCTACTCTACTGTGTTTCCTATAGGACCAAAACAGTGAGTTTGCTCAGAACAAAAGAACTGTGCTTCCTAAACACATGGGCCATATCTACTTCAACTCTGCTTAGGAAACTGACAAGAACAGTAGGTTCTCTTCAGTCCAATACACTGTACTTGTTGGCAACAGACGCGAGTGCTATTTGCACTGTGTGGCAAATGGATCGCAATAGTGACTCTTCTTACCAGAAAACAAGTCTTGCTCGTAGGACCACAAACTGCATGTGATTAAAATCCATTTCTAAATGGGAAACAAACACTAGCTCGCAGTACAAGAAACACACACTGCTTTTGAGAAAAGAACATTCTTCTACTATACTGTGTTTCCTATAGGGACAGAACAGGGAGCTAGCTCAGAACAAAAGAACTGTGCTCCTACACACACGGGCCATATCTATTTCCACTCTGCTTAGGAAACTGACAAGCATAGTAGCTTCTCTTCAGTCCAATACACTGTAGTTGCTGGGAACAGACGCGAGTGCTATTTGCACTGTGTGGCAAATGGATCGCATTAGTGACTCTTCTTACCAGAAAACAAGTCTGGCTCGTAGGACCAGAAACTGCATCTGATTCAACTCCATTTCTGACAGGGAAACAAACAATAGCTCGCCTTACAAGAAACACACTCTGCTTTTGAGAAAAGAGCACTCTTCTACTTTACTGTGTTTCCCATAGGGCCAGAACAGTGAGCTTGCTCAGAACAAAAGAACTGTTCTTCCTTCACACACGGGCCAAATCTACTTCAACTCTGCTTTGGAAACTGACAAGAACAGGAGCTTCTCTTCAGTCCATTACACAACTTGCTGGGAACAGACGCGAGTGCTATTTGCACTGTGTGGCAAATGGATCGCATTAGTGACTCTTCTGACCAGAAAACTAGTCTTGTTCGTAGGACAAGAAAGTGCATTTGATTCAACTCCAGTTTGACAGGGAAACAAACACTAGCTCGCCTTACGAGGAACACACTCTGCTTTTGAGAAAAGAGCACTCTTCTACTCTACTCTGTCTCCTAAAGGGCCAGAAGAGTGAGCTTGCTCAGAACAAAAGAACTCTTCTTTTTACACACACGGGACAAATCTACTTCAACTCTGCTTAGGAAATTGACAAGAAGAGGAGCTTCTCTTCAGTCCAATACACTGTGCTTGCTGGGAATAGATGCGAGTGCTATTTGCACTGTGTATGGCAATGGGAGCACAATAGTGACTCTTCTTAACAGAAAACAAGTCTTGCTCGTAGGACCAGAAACTGCATGTGATTAAACTCCATTTCTAACAGGGAAACAAACACTAGCTCGCAGTACAAGAAACACACACTGCTTTTGAGAAAAGAGCACTCTTCTACTATGCTGTGTTTCCTATACGGCCAGAACAGGGAGCTTGCTCAGAACAAAAGAACTATGCTCCTACACACGGGCCATATCTATTTCCACTCAGCTGAGAAAACTGACAAGAAGAGGAGCTTCTCTTCATTCCAATACACTGTACTTGCTGGGAACAGATGCGTGTGCTACTTGCACTGTGTATGGCAATTAGAACGCAATAGAGACTCTTCTTACCAGAAAACAAGTCTTGCTCATAGGACCAGAAACTGCATGTGATTAAACTCCATTTCTAACAGGGAAACAAATACTAGCTCGCAGTACAAGAAACACACACTGCTTTTGAGAAAAGAGCACTCTTCTACTCTACTGTGTTTCCTATAGGGCCAGAACAGGGAGCTTGCTCAGAACAAAAGAACTGTGCTCCTACACACACGGGCCCTATCTATTTCCACTCTGCTTAGGGAACTGACAAGAATAGTAGCTTCTCTTTAGTCCAATACACTGTACTTGCTGGGAACAGACGCGAGTGCTATTTGCACTGTGTGGCAAATGGATTGCATTAGTGACTCTTCTTACCAGAAAAAAACTCTTGCTCGTAGGACGAGAAACTGCATGTGATTCAACTCCATTTCTGACTGGGAAACAAACACTATCTTGCGGTCCAAGAAACACACTCTGCTTTTGAGAAAAGAGCACTCTTCTACTCTGCTGTGTTTCCTATAGGGCCAGAACAGTGAGCTTGCTCAGAACAAAAGAACTGTGCTTCCTACACACACGGGCCATATCTACTTCAACTCTGCTTAGGAAACTGACAAGAAGAGGAGCTTCTCTTCAGTCCAATACACAGTACTTGCTGGGAACAGATGCGAGTGCTATTTGCACTGTGTTGAAAAATGGATCGCAATAGTGACTCTACTTACAAGAAAACAAGTCTTGCTCGTAAAACCAGAAACTGCATGAGATTCAACTCCATTTCTGAACTGGGAAACAAACACTAGCTCACCTTACAAGAAACACACTCTGCTTTTGAGAAAAGAGCACTCTTCTACTCTACTGTGTTTCCTATAGGGCCAGAACAGTGAGCTTGCTCAGAACAAAAGAACTGTCCTTCCTACACACACGGGCCATATCTAATTCAACTCTGCCTAGGAAACTGACAAGAATAGTAGCTTCTTTTCAGTCCAATACACTGTACTTGCTGGGAACAGACGCGAATGCTATTTGCACCGTGTGGCAAATGGATCGCATTAGTTACTCTTCTTAACAGAAAACTAGTCTTGTTCGTAGGACCAGAAAGTGCAAGTGATTCAACTCCAGTTTGACAGGGAAACAAACACTGGCTCGCCTTACAAGAAACACACTCTTCTTTTGAGAAAAGAGCACTCTTCTACTCTACTCTGTCTCCTATAGGGCCAGAAGAGTGAGCTTGCTCAGAACAAAAGAACTGTTCTTTTTACACACACGGGCCGTATCTACTTCAACTCTGCTTAGGAAATTGACAAGAACAGTAGCTTCTCTTCAGTCCAATACACTGTACTTGCTGGGAACAGACGCGAGTGCTATTTGCACTGTGTACGGCAATGGGAGCAGAATAGTGACTCTTCTTAACAGAAAACAAGTCTTGCTCGTAGGACAAGAAACTGCATGTGATTCAACTCCATTTCTGACTGTGAAACAAACACTAGCTCGCCTTACAAGAAACACCCTCTGCTTTTGAGAAAAGAGCACTCTTCTACTCTACTGTGTTTCCTATAGGGCCAGAACAGTGAGCTTGCTCAGAACAAAAGAACTGTTCTTCCTACAGACACGGGCCATATCTACTTCAACTCTGCTTAGGAAACTGACAAGAACAGTAGCTTCTCTTCATTCCAATACACTGTACTTGCTGGGAACAGATGCGAGTGCTACTTGCACTGCGTATGGCAATTAGAACGCAATAGAGACTCTTCTTACCAGAAAAAAACTCTTGCTGGTAAGACCAGAAACTGCATGTGATTCAACTCCATTTCTGACTGGGAAACAAACACTAGCTCGCAGTACAAGAAACACACACTGCTTTTGAGAAAAGAGCACTCTTCTACTATACTGTGTTTCCTATAGGGCCAGAACAGTGAGCTTGCTAAGAATAAAAGAACTGTGCTCCTACACACACGGGTCATATCTATTTCCACTCTGCTAAGGAAACTGACAAGAATAGTAGCTTCTTTTCAGTCCAATACACTGTACTTGCTGGGAACAGACGCGAGTGCTATTTGCACTGTGTGGCAAATGGATCGCATCAGTGACTCTTCTTACCAGAAAACAAGTCTTGCTCGTAGGACCAGAAACTGCATCTGATTCAACTCCATTTCTGACAGGGAAACAAACAATAGCTAGCCTTACAAGAAACACTCTCTGCTTTTGAGAAAATAGCACTCTTCTACTCTACTGTGTTTCCTATAGGGCCAGAACAGTGAGCCTGCTCAGAACAAAGGAACTGTGCTTCCTACACACGGGCCATATCTATTTCAACTCTGCTTAGAAAACTGACAAGAATAGTATCTTCTCTTCAGTCCAATACACTGTACTTGTTGGCAACAGACGCGAGTGCTATTTGTACTGTGTGGCAAATGGATTGCATTAGTGAATCTTCTTACCAGAAAACAAGTCTTGCTCGTAGGAGCAGAAACTGCATGTGATTAAACTCCATTTCTAACAGGGAAACAAACACTAGCTCGCAGTACAAGAAACACACACTGCTTTTGAGAAAAGAGCACTCTTCTACTATACTGTGTTTCCTATAGGGCAAGAACAGTGACCATGCTCAGAACAAAAGAACTGTGCTCCTACACACACGGGCCATATCTATTTCCACTCTACTTAGAAAACTGACAAGAACAGTAGCTTCTCTTCAGTCCAATACACTGTACTTGCTGGGAACAGATGGGAGTGCTACTTGCACTCTGTATGGCAATGGGATCGCAAGAGTGACTCTTCTTACCAGAAAACAACTCTTGCTCGTAGGACTAGAAACTGCATGTGATTCAACTCCATTTCTAAATGGGAAACGAACACTAGCTCGCCTTACAAGAAACACACTCTGCTATTGAGAAAAGAGCACTCTTCTACTCTACTGTGTTTCCTATATGGCCAGAACAGTGAGCTTGCTCAGAACAAAAAAACTGCGCTTACTACACACAAGGGCCATACCTACTTCAACTGTGCTTAGGAAACTGACAAGAATAGTAGCTTCTCTTCATTCCAATACACTGTACTTGCTGGGAACAGACGCGAGTGCTATTTGCACTGTGTGGCAAATGGATCGCATTAGTGACTCTTCTTACCAGAAAACAAGTCTGGCTCGTAGGACCAGAAACTGCATCTGATTCAACTCCATTTCTGACAGGGAAACAAACACTAGCTCGCCTTATAAGAAACACACTCTGCTTTTGAGAAAAGAGCACTCTTCTACTCTACTGTGTTTCCTATGGGGCCAGAACAGTGAGCTTGCTCAGAACAAAAGAACTGTTCTTCCTACACACACGGGCCATATCTACTTCAACTCTGCTTAGGAAACTGACAAGAACAGGAGCTTCTCTTCAGTCCAATACACTGTACTTGCTGGGACCATACACGAGTGCTATTTGCACTCTGTGGCAAATGGATCGCATTAGTGACTCTTCTTACCAGAAAACAAGTCATGTTCTTGGACAAAAACTGCATGTGATTCATCTCCATTTCCGACTGGGAAACAAACACTAGCTCACCTTACAAGAAACACACTCTGCTTTTGAGAAAAGAGCACTCTTCTACTCTACTGTGTTTCCTAGAGGGCCAGAACAGTGAGCTTGCTCAGATCAAAAGAACTGTGCTTCCTACACACACGGGCCATATCTATTTCCACTCTGCTTAGGAAACTGACAAAACAGGAGCTTCTCTTCAGGCCAATACACAGTACTTGCTGGGAACTAATGCGAGTGCTATTTGCAATGTGTGGAAAATGGATCGCAATAGTGACTCTACTTACCAGAAAACAACTCTTGCTCGTAGGACCAGAAACTGCATGTGATTCAACTCCATTTCTGACAGGGAAACAAACACTAGCTCGCCTTACAAGAAACACACTCTGCTATTGGGAAAAGAGCACTCTTCTACTCTACTGTGTTTCCTGTAGGGCCAGAACAGTGAGCTTGCTCAGCATAAAAGAACTAGCTTCCTACACACAAGGGTCATATCTACATCCACTCTGCTTAGGAAACTGACAAGAAGAGGAGCTTCTCTTCAGTCCAATACACAGTACTTGCTGGGAACAGATGCGAGTGCTATTTGCACTGTGTTGAAAAATGGATCGCAATAGTGACTCTACTTACAAGAAAACAAGTCTTGCTCGTAGGACCAGAAACTGCATGTGATTCAACTCCATTTCTGAACTGGGAAACAAACACTAGCTCACCTTACAAGAAACACACTCTGCTTTTGAGAAAAGAGCACTCTTCTACTCTACTGTGTTTATTATAGGGCCAGAACAGTGAGCTTGATCAGAACAAAAGAACTGTCCTTCCTACACACACGGGCCATATCTAATTCAACTCTGCCTAGGAAACTGCCAAGAAGAGGAGCTTCTCTTCAGTCCAATAAAGTGTACTTGCTGGGAACAGACGCGAGTGCTATTTGCACTGTGTGGCAAATGGATTACAATAGTGACTCTTCTTACCAGAAAACAACTCTTGCTCGTAGGACCAAAAACTGCATGTGATTCAAATCCATTTCTGACTGGGAAACAAACACTAGCTCGCCTTCCAAGAAACACACTCTGCTTTTGAGAAAAGAGCACTCTTCTACTCTACTGTGTTTCCTATAGGGCCAGAACAGTGAGCTTGCTCAGAACAAAAGAACTGTTCTTCCTACACACACGGGCCATATCTACTTCAACTCTGCTTAGGAAACTGACAAGAACAGGAGCTTCTCTTCAGTCCAATACACTGTACTTGCTGGGAACAGACGCGAATGCTATTTGCACCGTGTGGAAAATGGATCGCATTAGTTACTCTTCTTAACAGAAAACTAGTCTTGTTCGTAGGACCAGAGAGTGCATGTGATTCAACTCCAGTTTGACAGGGAAACAAACACTGGCTCGCCTTACAAGAAAAACACTCTGCTTTTGAGAAAAGAGCACTCTTCTACTCTACTCTGTCTCCTATAGGGCCAGAACAGTGAGTTTGCTCAGAACAAAAGAACTGTTCTTTTTACACACACGGGCCATATCTGCTTCAACTCTGCTTAGGAAATTGACAAGAACAGTAGCTTCTCTTCAGTCCAATACACTGTACTTGCTGGGAACAGACGCGAGTGCTATTTGCACTGTGTACGGCAATGGGAGCAGAATAGTGACTCTTCTTAACAGAAAACAAGTCTTGCTCGTAGGACAAGAAACTGCATGTGATTCAACTCCATTTCTGACTGTGAAACAAACACTAGCTCGCCTTACAAGAAACACCCTCTGCTTTTGAGAAAAGAGCACTCTTCTACTCTACTGTGTTTCCTATAGGGCCAGAACAGTGAGCTTGCTCAGAACAAAAGAACTGTTCTTCCTACAGACACGGGCCATATCTACTTCAACTCTGCTTAGGAAACTGACAAGAACAGTAGCTTCTCTTCATTCCAATACACTGTACTTGCTGGGAACAGATGCGAGTGCCACTTGCACTGCGTATGGCAATTAGAACGCAATAGAGACTCTTCTTACCAGAAAAGAACTCTTGCTGGTAAGACCAGAAACTGCATGTGATTCAACTCCATTTCTGACTGGGAAACAAACACTAGCTGGCCTTCCAAGAAGCACACTCTGCTTTTGAGAAAAGAGCACTCTTCTACTCTGCTGTGTTTCCTATAGGGCCAGAACAGTGAGCTTGCTCAGAAAAAAGGAACTGTGCTTCCTACACACGGGCCATATCTATTTCAACTCTGCTTAGGAAACTGACAAGAATAGTATCTTCTCTTCAGTCTAATACACTGTACGTGTTGGCAACAGACGCGAGTGCTATTTGTACTGCGTGGCAAATGGATTGCATTAGTGAATCTTCTTACCAGAAAACAAGTATTGCTCGTAGGAGCAGAAACTGCATGTGATTAAACCCCATTTCTAACAGGGAAACAAACACTAGCTCGCAGTACAAGAAACACACACTGCTTTTGAGAAAAGAGCACTCTTCTACTATACTGTGTTTCCTATAGGGCAAGAACGGTGACCATGCTCAGAACAAAAGAACTGTGCTCCTACACACACGGGCCATATCTATTTCCACTCTACTTAGGAAACTGACAAGAATAGTAGCTTCTCTTCAGTCCAATACACTGTACTTGCTGGGAACAGACGCGAGTGCTATTTGTACTGTGTGGCAAATGGATCGCATTAGTGAATCTTCTTACCAGAAAACAAGTCTGGTTCGTAGGACCAGAAACTGCATCTGATTCAACTTTATTTCTGACAGGGAAACAAACAATAGCTCGCCTTACAAGAAACACACTCTGCTTTTGAGAAAAGAGCACTCTTCTACTCTACTGTGTTTCCTATAGGGCCAGAACAGTGAGCTTGCTCAGAAGAAAAGAACTGTTCTTCCTACACACGGGCCATATCTACTTCAACTCTGCTTAGGAAACTGACAAGAACAGTAGCTTCTCTTCATTCCAATACACTGTACTTGCTCAGAACAGATGCGAGTGCTACTTGCACTGCGTATGGCAATTAGAACGCAATAGAGACTCTTCTTACCAGAAAAAAACTCTTGCTGGTAAGACCAGAAACTGCATGTGATTCAACTCCATTTCTGACTGGGAAACAAACACTAGCTCGCAGTACAAGAAACACACACTGCTTTTGAGAAAAGAGCACTCTTCTACTCTACTGTGTTTCCTATAGGGCCAGAACAGTGGGCTTGCTCAGAACAAAAGAACTGTGCTCCTACACACACGGGTCATTTCTATTTCCACTCTGCTAAGGAAACTGACAAGAATAGTAGCTTCTTTTCAGTCCAATACACTGTACTTGCTGGGAACAGACGCGAGTGCTATTTGCACTGTGTGGCAAATGGATCGCATCAGTGACTCTTCTTACCAGAAAACAAGTCTTGCTCGTAGGACCAGAAACTGCATCTGAATCAACTCCATTTCTGACAGGGAAACAAACAATAGCTCGCCTTACAAGAAACACTCTCTGCTTTTGAGAAAATAGCACTCTTCTACTCTACTGTGTTTCCTATAGGACCAGAACAGTGAGCTTGCTCAGAACAAAAGAACTGTTCTTCCTACACACACGGGCCATATCTACTTCAACTCTGCTTAGGAAACTGACAAGAACAGGAGCTTCTCTTCAGTCCAATACACTGTACTTGCTGGGAACAGACGCGAATGCTGTTTGCACCGTGTGGCAAATGGATCGCATTAGTTACTCTTCTTAACAGAAAACTAGTCTTGTTCGTAGGACCAGAAAGTGCATGTGATTCAACTCCAGTTTGACAGGGAAACAAACACTGGCTCGCCTTACAAGAAACACACTCTGCTTTTGAGAAAAGAGCACTCTTCTACTCTACTCTGTCTCCTATAGGGCCAGAACAGTGAGCTTGCTCAGAACAAAAGAACTGTTCTTTTTACACACACGGGCCATATCTACTTCAACTCTGCTTAGGAAATTGACAAGAACAGTAGCTTCTCTTCAGTCCAATACACTGTACTTGCTGGGAACAGACGCGAGTGCTATTTGCACTGTGTACGGCAATGGGAGCACAATAGTGACTCTTCTTAACAGAAAACAAGTCTTGCTCGTAGGACAAGAAACTGCATGTGATTCAACTCCATTTCTGACTGTGAAACAAACACTAGCTCGCCTTACAAGAAACACCCTCTGCTTTTGAGAAAAGAGCACTCTTCTACTCTACTGTGTTTCCTATAGGGCCAGAACAGTGAGCTTGCTCAGAACAAAAGAACTGTTCTTCCTACAGACACGGGCCATATCTACTTCAACTCTGCTTAGGAAACTGACAAGAACAGTAGCTTCTCTTCATTCCAATACACTGTACTTGCTGGGAACACATGCGAGTGCTACTTGCACTGCGTATGGCAATTAGAACGCAATAGAGACTCTTCTTACCAGAAAAAAACTCTTGCTGGTAAGACCAGAAACTGCATGTGATTCAACTCCATTTCTGACTGGGAAACAAACACTAGCTGGCCTTCCAAGAAGCACACTCTGCTTTTGAGAAAAGAACACTCTTCTACTCTGCTGTGTTTCCTATAGGGCCAGAACAGTGAGCTTGCTCAGAACAAAAGAACTGTTCTTCCTACACACGGGCCATATCTACTTCCACTCTGCTTAGGAAACTGACAAGAACAGGAGCTTCTCTTCATTCCAATACACTGTACTTGCTGGGAACATACCCGAGTGCTATTTGCACTGTGTGGCAAATGGATCGCATTAGTGACTCTTCTTACCAGAAAAAAAGTCTTGTTCGTGGACCAGAAAGGGCATGTGATTCAACTCCAGTTTGACAGGGAAACAAACACTAGCTCGCCTTACAAGAAACACACTCTGCTTTTGAGAAAAGAGAACTCTTCTACTCTACTGTTTTTCCTTTTGGCCAGTACAGTGAGCTTCCTCTGAACAAAAGAACTGTGCTTCCTACACACATGGGCCATATCTACTTCAACTCTGCTTAGGAAACTGACAAGAACAGTAGCTTCTCTTCAGTCCAATACACTGTACTTGCTGGGAACAGATGGGAGTGCTACTTGCACTCTGTATGGCAATGGGATCGCAAGAGTGACTCTTCTTACCAGAAAACAACTCTTGCTCGTAGGACCAGAAACTGCATGTGGTTCAACTCCATTTCTAAATGGGAAACAAACACTCGCTCGCCTTACATGAAACACACTCTGCTATTGAGAAAAGAGCACTCTTCTACTCTACTGTGTTTCCTATATGGCCAGAACAGTGAGCTTGCTCAGAACAAAAGAACTGTGCTTACTACACACAAGGGCCATACCTACTTCAACTCTGCTTAGGAAACTGACAAGAATAGTAGCTTCTCTTCATTCCAATACACTGTACTTGCTGGGAACAGACGCGAGTGCTATTTGCACTGTGTGGCAAATGGATCGCATTAGTGACTCTTCTTACCAGAAAAAAAGTCTGGCTCGTAGGACCAGAAACTGCATCTGATTCAACTCCATTTCTGACAGGGAAACAAACACTAGCTCGCCTTATAAGAAACACACTCTGCTTTTGAGAAAAGAGTACTCTTCTACTCTACTGTGTTTCCTATGGGGCCAGAACAGTGAGCTTGCTCAGAACAAAAGAACTGTTCTTCCTACACACACGGGCCATATCTATTTCCACTCTGCTTAGGAAACTGACAAAACAGGAGCTTCTCTTCAGGCCAATGCACAGTACTTGCTGCGAACTAATGCGAGTGCTATTTGCAATGTGTGGAAAATGGATCGCAATAGTGACTCTACTTACCAGAAAACAACTCTTGCTCGTAGGACCAGAAACTTCATGTGATTCAACTCCATTTCTGAATGGGAAACAAACACTAGCTCGCCTTACAAGAAACACACTCTGCTATTGGGAAAAGAGCACTCTTCTACTCTACTGTGTTTCCTGTAGGGCCAGAACAGTGAGCTTGCTCAGCATAAAAGAACTAGCTTCCTACACACAAGGGTCATATCTACATCCACTCTGCTTAGGACACTGACAAGAAGAGGAGCTTCTCTTCAGTCCAATACACAGTACTTGCTGGGAACAGATGCGAGTGCTATTTGCACTGTGTTGAAAAATGGATCGCAATAGTGACTCTACTTACAAGAAAACAAGTCTTGCTCGTAGGACCAGAAACTGCATGTGATTCAACTCCATTTCTGAACTGGGAAACAAACACTAGCTCGTCTTACAAGAAACACACTCTGCTTTTGAGAAAAGAGCACTCTTCTACTCTACTCTTTCTCCTATAGGGCCAGAACAGTGAGCTTGCTCAGAACAAAAGAACTGTTCTTTTTACAAACACGGGCCATATCTACTTCAACTCTGCTTAGGAAATTGACAAGAACAGTAGCTTCTCTTCAGTCCAATACACTGTACTTGCTGGGAACAGACGCGAGTGCTATTTGCACTGTGTACGGCAATGGGAGCACAATAGTGACTCTTCTTAACAGAAAAAAAGTCTTGCTCGTAGGACAAGAAACTGCATGTGATTCAACTCCATTTCTGACTGGGAAACAAACACTAGCTCGGCTTCCAAGAAGCACACTGTGCTTTTGAGAAAAGAGCACTCTTCTACTCTGCTGTTTTTCCTATAGGGCCAGAACAGTGAGCTTGCTCAGAACAAAAAAACTGTGCTTCCTACACACGGGCAATATCTGTTTCAACTCTGCTTAGGAAACTGACAAGAATAGTATCTTCTCTTCAGTCCAATACACTGTACTTGTTGGCAACAGACGCGAGTGCTATTTGTACTTTTGGCAAATGGATCGCATTAGTGAATCTTCTTACCAGAAAACAAGTCTTGCTCGTAGGAGCAGAAACTGCATTTGATTAAACTCCATTTCTAACAGGGAAACAAACACTTGCTCGCAGTACAAGAAACACACACTGCTTTTGAGAAGAGAGCACTCTTCTACTATACTGTGTTCCTATAGGGCCAGAACAGTGACCATGCTCAGAACAAAAGAACTGTGCTTCCTACACACACGGGCCATACCTATTTCCACTCTACTTAGGAAACTGACAAGAACAGGAGCTTCTCTTCAGTCCAATACACTGTACTTGCTGGGAACAGACGCGAGTGCTATTTGCACTGTGTGGCAAATGGATCGCATTAGTGACTCCTCTTACCAGAAAACAAGTCTTGTTCGTAGGACCAGAAAGGGCACGTCATTCAACTCCAGTTTGACAGGGAAACAAACACTAGCTCGCCTTACAAGAAACACACTCTGCTTTTGAGAAAAGGGCACTCTTCTACTCTACTGTGTCTCCTATAGGGCCAGAACAGTTAGCTTGCTCAGAACAAAAGAAATGTTCTTCCTACACACACGGTCCATATCTACTCAACTCTACTTAGGAAACTGACAAGAACAGGAGCTTCTCTTCATTCCAATACACTGTACTTTCTGGGAAGAGACGCAAGTGCTGCTTGCACTGTGTATGGCAGTGAAAAAACTTTTACTCATAGGACCAGAAACCGCATGTGATTCAACTCTATTTCTGATGGGGAAACAAACACTAGCTCGCCTTAAAAGAAACACACTCTGCTTTTGAGAAAAGAGCACTCTTCTACACTACTGTGTTTCCTATAGTGCCAGAACAGTGAGCTTGCTCAGAAGAAAAGAACTGTTCTTTTTACACACACGGGCCATATGTACTTCAACTCTGCTTAGGAAATTGACAAGAACAGTAGCTTGTCTTTAGTCCAATACACTGTACTTGCTGGAAACAGACGCGAGTGCTATTTGCACTGTGTACGGCAATGGGAGCACAATAGTGACTCTTCTTAACAGAAAACAAGTCTTGCTCGTAGGACAAGAAACTGCATGTGATTCAACTCCATTTCTGACTGGGAAACAAACACTAGCTCGCCTTCCAAGAAACACACTCTGCTTTTGAGAAAAGAGCACTCTTCTACTCTGCTGTGTTTCCTATAGAGCAAGAAAAGTAAGCTTGCTCAGAACAAAAGAACTGTGCTTTCTACACTCACGGGCCATATCTACTTCAACTCTGCTTAGGAAAGTGACAAGAAGAGTATCTTCTCTTCAGTCCAATACACTGTACTTGTTGGCAACAGACGCGAGTGCTATTTGCACTGTGTGGCAAATGGATCGCAATAGTGACTCTTCTTACCAGATAACAAGTCTTGCTCGTAGGACCAGAAACTGCATGTGATTAAACTTCATTTCTAACAGGGAAACAAACACTAGCTCGCAGTACAGGAAACACACACTGCTTTTGAGAAAAGAGCACTCTTCTACTATACTGTGTTTCCTATAGGGCCAGAACAGTGAGCTTGCTCAGAACAAAAGAACTGTGCTCCTACACACAAGCCATATCTATTTCCACTCTCCTTAAAAAACTGACAAGAATAGTAGCTTCTCTTCAGTCCAATACACTGTACTTGCTGGGAACAGACGCGAGCGCTATTTGCACTGTGTGGCAAATGGATCGCATTAGTGACTCTTACCAGAAAACAAGTCTGGCTCTTAGGACCAGAAACTGCATCTGTTTCAATTCAATTTCGGACAGGGAAACAAACAATAGCTCGCCTTGCAAGAAACACGCGCTGCTTTTGAGAAAAGAGCACTCTTCTACTCTACTGTGTTTCCTATAGGGCTTGAACAGTGAGCTTGCTCACAACAAAAGAACTGTTCTTCCTACAAACACGGGCCATATCTACTTCAACTCTGCTTAGGAAACTGACAAGAACAGGAGCTTCTCTTCAGTCCAATACACTGTACCTGCTGGGAACATACGCGAGTGCTATTTGCACTGTTTGGAAATTGGATCGCATTAGTGACTCTTCTTACAAGAAAACACGTCTTGTTCGTAGTACAAAACCTGCCTGTGATTCAACTCCATTTCTGACTGGGAAACAAACACTAGCTCTCCTTACAAGAAACACTCTCTGCTTTTGAGAAAACAGCACTCTTCTACTCTACTCTGTCTCCTATAGGGTCAGAACAGTGAGCTTGCTCAGAACAAAAGAACTGTTCTTTTTACACACACGGGCCATATCTACTTCAACTCTCCTTAGGAAATTTACAAGAACAGTAGCTTCTCTTCAGTCCAATACACTGTACTTGCTGGGAACAGACGCGAGTGCTATTTGCAATGTGTACGGCAATGGGAGCACAATAGTGACTCTTCTTAACGGAAAACAAGTCTTGCTCGTAGGATAAGAAACTGCATGTGATTCAAATCCATTTCTGACTGGGAAACAAACACTAGCTCGCCTTACAAGAAACACACTCTGCTTTTGAGAAAAGAGCACTCTTCTACTCTACTGTGTTTCCTATACGGCCAGAACAGTGAGCTTGCTCAGAACAAAAGAACTGTTCTTCCTGCACACACGGGCCATACGTACTTCAACTCTGCTTAGGAAACTGACAAGAACAGGAGCTTCTCTTCAGTCCAATACACTGTACTTGCTGGGAACAGAGCGAGTGCTATTTGCACTGTGTGGCAAATGGATCGCATTAGTGACTCTTCTTAATAGAAAACTAGTCTTGTTCGCAGGACCAGAAAGTGCATGTGATTCAACTTCAGTTTGACAGGGAAACAAACAATAGCTCGGCTTACAAGAAACACACTCTGCTTTTGAGAAAACAGCACTCTTCTACTCTACTATGTATCATACAGGGCCAGAATAGTGAGCTTGCTCAGAACAAAGAACTGTTCTTTTTACACACACGGGCCATATCTACTTCAACTCTGCTTAGGAAATTGAGAAGAACAGTAGCTTCTCTTCACTCCAAAACACTGTACTTGCTGGGAACAGACGCCAGTGCTATTTTCACTGTGTGGCAAATGGATCGCAATAGTGATTCTTCTTTCCAGAAAACAACTCTTGCTCGTAGTACCAGAAACTGCATGTGATTCAACTCCATTTCTGACTGGGAAACAAACACTAGCTAACCTTACAAGAAACACACTCTGCTTTTGAGAAAAGAGCACTCTTCTACTCTACTGTGTTTCCTATAGGGCCAGAACAGTGAGCTTGCTCAGAACAAAAGAAATGTGCTTCCTAAACACATGGGCCATATCTACTTCAACTCTGCTTAGGGAACTGACAAGAACAGTAGCTTCTCTTCATTCCAATACACTGTACTTGCTGTGAACAGATGAGAGTGCTACTTGCACGGTGTATGGCAATTAGAACGCAATAGAGATTCCTCTTACCAGAAAAAAACTCTTGCTCGTAGGACCAGAAACTGTATGTGATTCAACTCCATTTCTGACTGGGAAACAAACACTAGCTCGCCTTCCAAGAAGCACACTCTGCTTTTGAGAAAAGAGCACTCTTCTACTCTGCTGTGTTTCCTATAGGGCCAGAACAGTGAGCTTGCTCAGAACAAAAGAACTGTGCTTCCTACACACACGGGCCATATCTACTTCAACTCTGCTTAGGAAACTGACAAGAAGAGTATCTTCTCTTCAGTCCAATACACTGTACTTGTTGGCAACAGACGCGAGTGCTATTTGCACTGTGTGGCAAATGGATCGCAATAGTGACTCTTCTTACCTGAAAGCAAGTCTTGCTCGTAGGACCAGAAACTGCATGTGATTAAACTCCATTTCTAACAGGAAACAAACACTAGCTCGCAGTACAAGAAACACACACTGCTTTTGAGAAAAGAGCACTCTTCTACTATACTGTGTTTCCTATAGGGCCAGTACAGTGAGCTTGCTCAGAACAAAAGAACTGTGCTCCTACACACACGGGCCATATCTATTTCCACTCAACTTAGGAAACTGACAAGAATACTAACTTCTCTTCAGTCCAATACACTGTATTTGCTGGGAACAGACGCGAATGCTATTTGTATTGTGTGGCAAATGGATCGCATTAGTGAATCTTCTTACCAGAAAACAAGTCTGGCTCGTAGGACCAGAAACTACATCTGATTCAACTCCATTTCTGACAGAGAAACAAACAATAACTCGCCTTACAAGAAACACACTCTGCTTTTGAGAAAAGAGCACTCTTCTACTCTGCTGTGTTTCCTATAGGGCCAGAACAGTGAGCTTGCTCAGAACAAAACAACTGTGCTTCCTACACACACGGGCCATATCTACTTCAACTCTGCTTAGGAAACTGACAAGAACAGGAGCTTCTCTTCAGTCCAATACACTGTACATGTTGGCAACATACGCGAGTGCTATTTGCACTGTGTGGCAAATGGATCGAATAGTGACTCTGCTTACCAGAAAACAAGTCTTGCTCGTAGGACCAGAAACTGCATGTGATTAAACTCCATTTCTAACAGGGAATCAAACACTACCTCGCTGTACAAGAAACACACACTGCTTTTGAGAAAAGAGCACTCTTCTATTATACTGTGTTTCCTATAGGGCCAGAACAGTGAGCTTGCTCAGAACAAAACAACTGTGCTTCCTAAACACACAGGCCATATCTATTTCCACTCTGCTTAGGAAACTGACAAGTATAGTAGCTTCTCTTCAGTCCAATACACTGTACTTGCTGGGAACAAACGCGAGTGCTATTTGCACTGTGTGGCAAATGGATCGCATTAGTGACTCTTCTTACCAGAAAACTAGTCTTGTTCGTAGGACCAGAAAGTGCATGTGATTCGACTCCAGTTTGACAGGGAAACAAACACTGGCTCGCCTTACAAGAAACACACTCTGCTTTTGAGAAAAGAGCACTTTTCTACTCTACTCTGTCTCCTAAAGGGCCAGAACAGTGAGCTTCCTCAGAACAGAGGACTGTTCTTTTTACACACATGGGACATATCTACTTCAACTCTGCTTAGGAAATTGACAAGAACAGTAGCTTCTCTTCAGTCCAATACACTGTACTTGCTGTTAACAGACGCGAGTGCTATTTGCACTGTGTGGCAAATGGATCGCAATAGTGACTCTTCTTACCAGAAAACAAGTCTTGCTCGTAGGACCAGAAACTGCATGTGATTAAACTCCATTTCTAACAGGGAAACAAACACTAGCTCGCCTTCCAAGAAACACACTCTGCTTTTGAGAAAAGAGCACTCTTCTACTCTGCTGTGTTTCCTATAGGGCCAGAAGAGTGAGCTTGCTCAGAACAAAAGAACTGTGCTTCCTACACACACGGGCCATATCTACTTCAACTCTGCTTAGGAAACTGACAAGAAGAGTATCTTCTCTTCAATCCAATACACTGTATTTGTTGGCAACAGACGCGAGTGCTATTTGCACTGTGTGGCAAATGGATCGCAATAGTGACTCTTCTTACCTGAAAGCAAGTCTTGCTCGTAGGACCAGAAACTGCATGTGATTAAACTCCATTTCTAACAGGGAAACAAACACTAGCTCGCAGTACAAGAAACACACACTGCTTTTGAGAAAAGAGCACTCTTCTACTATACTGTGTTTCCTATAGGGCCAGAACAGTGAGCTTGCTCAGAACAAAAGAACTGTGCTCCTACACACACGGGCCATATCTATTTCCACTCAACTTAGGAAACTGACAAGAATACTAACTTCTCTTCAGTCCAATACACTGTACTTGCTGGGAACAGACACGAATGCTATTTGTATTGTGTGGCAAATTGATCGCATTAGTGAATCTTCTTACCAGAAAACAAGTCTGGCTCGTAGGACCAGAAACTACATCTGATTCAACTCCATTTCTGACAGAGAAACAAACAATAACTCGCCTTACAAGAAACACACTCTGCTTTTGAGAAAAGAGCACTCTTCTACTCTACTGTGTTTCCTATAGGGCCAGAACAGTGAGCTTGCTTAGAACAAAAGAACTGTGCTTCCTACACACACGGGCCATATCTACTTCAACTCTGCTTAGGAAACTGACAAGAACAGTACCTTCTCTTCAGTCCAATACACTGTACTTGCTGGGAACAGACGCGAGTGCTATTTGCACTGTGTGGCAAATGGATCACATTAGTGACTCTTCTTACCAGAAAACTAGTCTTGTTCTTAGGATGAGAAAGTGCATGTGATTCAAGTCCAGTTTGACAGGGAAACAAACACTAGCTTGCCTTACAAGAAACACACTCTGCTTTTGAGAACAAAGCTCTCTTCTACTCTACTCTGTCTCCTATAGTGCCAGAACAGTGAGCTTGCTCAGAACAAAAGAACTGTTCTTTTGACACACACGGGCCATATGTACTTCAACTCTGCTTAGGAAATTGACAAGAACAGTAGCTTCTCTTTAGTCCAATACACTGTACTTGCTGGGAACAGATGCGAGTGCTATTTGCTCTGTGTACGGCAATGGGAGCAGAATAGTGACTCATCTTAACAGAAAACAAGTCTTGCTCGTAGTACCAGAAACTGCATGTGATTCAACTCCATTTCTGACTGGGAAACAAACACTAGCTCGCCTTACAAGAAACACACTCTGCTTTTGAGAAAAGAGCACTCTTCTACTCTACTGTGTTTCCTAAAGGGCCAGAACAGTGAGCTTGCTCAGAACAAAAGAAATGTGCTTCCTAAACACATGGGCCATATCTACTTCAACTCTGCTTAGGGAACTGACAGGAACAGTAGCTTCTCTTCATTCCAATACACTGTACTTGCTGTGAACAGATGCGAGTGCTACTTGCACGGTGTATGGCAATTAGAACGCAATAGAGATTCCTCTTACCAGAAAAAAACTCTTGCTCATAGGACCAGAAACTGCATGTGATTCATCTCCATTTCTGACTGGGAAACAAACACTAGCTCGCCTTCCAAGAAGCACACTCTGCTTTTGAGAAAAGAGCACTCTTCTACTCTGCTGTGTTTCCTATAGGGCCAGAACAGTGAGCTTGCTCAGAACAAAAGAACTGTGCTTCCTACACACACGGGCCATATCTACTTCAACTCTGCTTAGGAAACTGACAAGAAGAGTATCTTCTCTTCAGTCCAATACACTGTACTTGTTGGCAACAGACGCGAGTGCTATTTGCACTGTGTGGCAAATGGATCGCAATAGTGACTCTTCTTAGCTGAAAGCAAGTCTTGCTCGTAGGACCAGAAACTGCATGTGATTAAACTCCATTTCTAACAGGGAAAAAAACACTAGCTCGCAGTACAAGAAACACACACTGCTTTTGAGAAAAGAGCACTCTTCTACTATACTGTGTTTCCTATAGGGCCAGAACAGTGAGCTTGCTCAGAACAAAAGAACTGTGCTCCTACACACACAGGCCATATCTATTTCCACTCAACTTAGGAAACTGACAAGAATACTAACTTCTCTTCGGTCCAATACACTGTACTTGCTGGGAACAGACGCGAATGCTATTTGTATTGTGTGGCAAATGGATCGCATTAGTGAATCTTCTTACCAGAAAACAAGTCTGGCTCGTAGGACCAGAAACTACATCTGATTCAACTCCATTTCTGACAGAGAAACAAACAATAACTCGCCTTACAAGAAACACACTCTGCTTTTGAGAAAAGAGCACTCTTCTACTCTGCTGTGTTTCCTATAGGGCCAGAACAGTGAGCTTGCTCAGAACAAAACAACTGTGCTTCCTACACACAAGGGCCATATCTACTTCAACTCTGCTTAGGAAACTGACAAGAACAGGAGCTTCTCTTCAGTCCAATACACTGTACATGTTGGCAACATACGCGAGTGCTATTTGCACTGTGTGGCAAATGGATCGAATAGTGACTCTGCTTACCAGAAAACAAGTCTTGCTCGTAGGACCAGAAACTGCATGTGATTAAACTCCATTTCTAACAGGGAAACAAACACTAGCTCGCTGTACAAGAAACACACACTGCTTTTGAGAAAAGAGCACTCTTCTATTATACTGTGTTTCCTATAGGGCCAGAACAGTGAGCTTGCTCAGAACAAAAGAACTGTGCTCCTACACACACAGGCCATATCTATTTCCACTCTGCTTAGGAAACTGACAAGTATAGTAGCTTCTCTTCAGTCCAATACACTGTACTTGCTGGGAACAAACGCGAGTGCTATTTGCACTGTGTGGCAAATGGATCGCATTAGTGACTCTTCTTACCAGAAAACTAGTCTTGTTTGTAGGACCAGAAAGTGCATGTGATTCGACTCCAGTTTGACAGGGAAACAAACACTGGCTCGCCTTACAAGAAACACACTCTGCTTTTGAGAAAAGAGCACTTTTCTACTCTACTCTGTCTCCTATAGGGCCAGAACAGTGAGCTTCCTCAGAACAAAGGACTGTTCTTTTTACACACATGGGACATATCTACTTCAACTCTGCTTAGGAAATTGACAAGAACAGTAGCTTCTCTTCAGTCCAATACACTGTACTTGCTGTTAACAGACGCGAGTGCTATTTGCACTGTGTGGCAAATGGATCGCAATAGTGACTCTTCTTACCAGAAAACAAGTCTTGCTCGTAGGACCAGAAACTGCATGTGATTAAACTCCATTTCTAACAGGGAAACAAACACTAGCTCGCCTTCCAAGAAACACACTCTGCTTTTGAGAAAAGAGCACTCTTCTACTCTGCTGTGTTTCCTATAGGGCCAGAACAGTGAGCTTGCTCAGAACAAAAGAACTGTGCTTCCTACACACACGGGCCATATCTATTTCCACTCTGCTTAGGAAACTGACAAGAATAGTATCTTCTCTTCAGTATAATAAACTGTACTTGTTGGAAACAGACGCGATTGCTATTTGCACTGTGTGGCAAATGGATCACAATGGTGACTATTCTTACCCGAAAACATGTCTTGCTCGTAGGACCAGAAACTGCATGTGATTAAACTCCATTTCTAACAGGGAAACAAACACTAGCTCGCAGTACATGAAACACACACTGCTTTTGAGAAAAGAGCTCTCTTCTACTATACTGTGTTTCCTATAGGGCCAGAACAGTGAGCTAGCTCAGAACAAAAGAACTGTGCTCCTACACACGGGCCATATCTATTTCCACTCTGCTTAGGAAACTGACAAGAATAGTAGCTTCTCTTCAGTCCAATACACTGTACTTGCTGGGAACAGACGCGAGTGCTATTTGCACTGTGTACGGCAATGGGAGCACAATAGTGACTCTTCTTAACAGAAAACAACTCTTGCTCGTAGGACAAGAAACTGCATGTGATTCAACTCCATTTCTGACTGGGAAACAAACACTAGCTCGCCTTCCAAGAAACACACTCTGCTTTTGAGAAAAGAGCACTCTTCTTCTCTACTGTGTTTCCTATATGGCCAGAACAGTGAGTTTGCTCAGAAGAAAAGAATTGTGCTGCCTAAACACATGGGCCATATCTACTTCAACTCTGCTTAGGGAACTGACAAGAACAGTAGCTTCTCTTCATTCCAATACACTGTACTTGCTGTGAACAGATGCGAGTGCTACTTGCACGGTGTATGGCAATTAGAACGCAATAGAGATTCCTCTTACCAGAAAAAAACTATTGCTCATAGGACCAGAAACTGCATGTGATTCAACTCCATTTCTGACTGGGAAACAAACACTAGCTCGCCTTCCAAGAAGCACACTCTGCTTTTGAGAAAAGAGCACTCTTCTACTCTGCTGTGTTTCCTATAGGGCCAGAACAGTGAGCTTGCTCAGAACAAAAGAACTGTGCTTCCTACACACACGGGCCATATCTACTTCAACTCTGCTTAGGAAACTGACAAGAAGAGTATCTTCTCTTCAGTCCAATACACTGTACTTGTTGGCAACAGACGCGAGTGCTATTTGCACTGTGTGGCAAATGGATCGCAATAGTGACTCTTCTTACCTGAAAGCAAGTCTTGCTCGTAGGACCAGAAACTGCATGTGATTAAATACCATTTCTAACAGGGAAACAAACACTAGCTCACAGTACAAGAAACACACACTGCTTTTGAGAAAAGAGCACTCTTCCACTATACTGTGTTTCCTATAGGGCCAGAACAGTGAGCTTGCTCAGAACAAAAGAACTGTGCTCCTACACACACGGGCCATATCTATTTCCACTCAACTTAGGAAACTGACAAGAATACTAACTTCTCTTCAGTCCAATACACTGTACTTGCTGGGAACAGACGCGAATGCTATTTGTATTGTGTGGCAAATGGATCGCATTAGTGAATCTTCTTAACAGAAAACAAGTCTGGCTCGTAGGACCAGAAACTACATCGGATTCAACTCCATTTCTGACAGAGAAACAAACAATAGCTCGCCTTACAAGAAACACACTCTGCTTTTGAGAAAAGAGCACTCTTCTACTCTGCTGTGTTTCCTATAGGGCCACAACAGGGAGCTTGCTCAGAACAAAACAACTGTGCTTCCTACACACACGGGCCATATCTACTTCAACTCTGCTTAGGAAACTGACAAGAACAGGAGCTTCTCTTCAGTCCAATACACTGTACTTGTTGGCAACATACGCGAGTGCTATTTGCACTGTGTGGCAAATGGATCGAATTGTGACTCTTCTTACCAGAAAACAAGTATTGCTCGTAGGACCAGAAACTGCATGTGATTAAACTCCATTTCTAACAGGGAAACAAACACTAGCTCGCCTTCCAAGAAACACACTCTGCTTTTGAGAAAAGAGCACTCTTCTTCTCTGCTGTGTTTCCTATAGGGCCAGAACAGTGAGATTGCTCAGAACAAAAGAACTGTGCTTCCTACACACACGGGCCATATCTATTTCCGTACTGCTTAGGAAACTGACAAGAATAGTAGCTTCTCTTCAGTCCAATACACTGTACTTGTTGGGAACAGACGTGATTGCTATTTGCACTGTGTGGCAAATGGATCACAATAGTGACTCTTCTTACCAGAAAACATGTCTTGCTCCTAGGACCAGAAACTGCATGTGATTAATCTCCATTTCTAACAGGGAAACAAACACTAGCTCGCAGTACAAGAAACACACACTGCTTTTGAGAAAAGAGCTCTCTTCTACTATACTATTTTTCCTATAGGGCCAGAACAGTGAGCTAGCTCAGAACAAAACAACTGTGCTCCTACACACGGGCCATATCTATTTCCACTCTGCTTAGGAAACTGACAAGAATAGTAGCTTCTCTTCAGTCGAATACACTGTACTTGCTGGGAACAGACGCGAGTGCTATTTGCACTGTGTGCAAATGGATCACAATAGTGACTCGTCTTACCAGAAAACAAGTCTGGCTCGTAGGACCAGAAACTGCATTTGATTCAACTCCATTTCTGACAGGGAAACAAACACTACCTCGCCTTACAAGAAACACATTCTGCTTTTGAGAAAAGAGCACTCTTCTACTCTGCTGTGTTTCCTATAGGGCCAGAACAGTGAGCATGCTCAGAACAAAAGAACTGTTCTTTTTACACACACGGGCCATATCTACCTCAACTCTGCTTAGGAAACTGACAAGAATAGTAGCTTCTCTTCAGTCCAATACAGTGTACTTGCTGGGAACAGACGCGAGTGCTATTTACACTGTGTGGCCTATGGATCATAATAGTGACTCTTCTTACCAGAAAATAAGTCTTGCTCGTAGGACCAGAAACTGCATGTGATTCAACTCCATTTCTGACAGGAAAACAAACACTAGCTCCCCTTACAAGAAACACACTCTGCTTTTGAGAAAAGAGCACTCTTCTACTCTACTGTGTTTCCTATAGGGCCAGAACAGTGAGCTTGCTCAGAACAAAAGAAATGTTCTTCCTACACACACGGGCCATATCTACTTCAACTCTGCTTAGGAAACTGACAAGAAGAGGAGCTTCTCTTCAGTCCAATACACTGTATTTTTTGGCAACATACGCGAGTGCTATTTGCACTGTGTGGCAAATGGATCGCATTAGTCACTCTTCTTACCAGAAAACAAGTCTTGTTCGTAGGACAAAAACTGGATGTGATTCAACTCCATTTCTGACAGGAAAACAAACACTAGCTCGCCTTACAAGAAACACACTCTGCTTTTGAGAAAAGAGCACTCTTCTACTCTGCTGTGTTTCCTATAGTGCCAGAACAGTGAGCATGCTCAGAACAAAAGAACTGTTCTTTTTACACACACGGGCCATATCTACTTCAACTCTGCTTAGGAAACTGACAAGAATAGTAGCTTCTCTTCAGTGCAATACAGTGTACTTGCTGGGAACAGACGCGAGTGCTATTTGCACTGTGTACTACAATGGGAGCACAATGGTGACTCTTCTTAACAGAAAACAAGTCTTGCTCGTAGGACAAGAAACTGCATGGGATTCAACTCTATTTCTGACTTGGAAACAAACACTAGCTCGCCTTGCAAGAAAGACACTCTGATTTTGAGAAAAGAGCACTCTTCTACTCTACTGTGTTTCCTATAGGGCCAGAACAGTGAGTTTGCTCAGAACAAAAGAACTGTGCTTCCTAAACACATGGGCCATATCTACGTCAACTCTGCTTAGGAAACTGACAAGAACAGTAGCTTCTCTTCATTCCAATACACTGTACTTGCTGGGAACAGATGCAAGTGCTACTTGCACTGTGTATGGCAATTAGAACGCAATAGAGACTCTTCTTACCAGAAAACAACTCTTGCTCGTAGGACCAGAAACTGCATGTGATTCAACTCCATTTCTGACTGGGAAACAAACACTAGCTCGCCTTACGAGAAACACACTCTGCTTTTGAGAAAAGAGCACTCTTCTATTCTGCTGTGTTTCCTATAGGGCCAGAACAGTGAGCTTGCTCAGAACAAAAGAACTGTGCTTCCTACACACAGGCCATATCTATTTCAACTCTGCTTAGGAAACTGACAAGAACAGTAGCTTCTCTTCAGTCCAATACACTGTACTTGCTGGGAACAGACGCGAGTGCTATTTGCACTGTGTGGCAAATGGATCGCAATAGTGACTCTTCTTACCAGAAAACAAGTCTTGCTCGTAGGACTAGAAACTGCATGTGACTAAACTCCATTTCTAATAGGGAAACAAACACTAGCTCGCAGTACAAGAAACACACACTGCTTTTGAGAAAAGAGCACTCTTCTACTCTACTGTGTTTCCTATAGGGCCAGAACATTGAGCTTCTTCAGAACAAAAGAACTGTGCTTCCTACACACCGGCCATATCTACTTCAACTCTGCTTAGGAAACTGACAAGAACAGTAGCTTCTCTTCAGTCCAATACACTGTACTTGCTGGAAACAGATGCGAGTGCTACTTGCACTGTGTATGGCAATGGGATCGCAAGAGTGACTAATCTTACCAGAAAACAACTCTTGCTCGTAGGACCAGAAACTGCATGTGATTCAACTCCATTTCTGACAGGAAAACAAACACTAGCTCGCCTTACAAGAAACACACTCTGCTATTGAGAAAAGAGCACTCTTCTACTCTACTGTGTTTCCTATAGGGCCAGAACAGTGAGCTTGCTCAGAACAAAAGTACTGTGCTTACTACACACATGGGCCATACCTACTTCAACTCTGCTTAGGAAACTGACAAGAACAGGAGCTCTTCTTCAGTCCAATACACTGTATTGCTGGCAACAGACGCGAGTGCTATTTACACTGTGTGGCAAATGGATCGCAATAGTGACTCTTCTTACCAGAAAATAAGTCTTGCTCGTAGGACCAGAAACTGCATGTGATTCAACTCCATTTCTGACAGGAAACAAACACTAGCTCGCCTTACAAGAAACACACTCTGCTTTTGAGAAAAAGCACTCTTCTACTCTATTGTCTTTCCTATAGTACCAGCACAGTGAGCTTGCTGAAAACGAAAGAACTGTGCTTCCTACACACACGGGCCATATCTATTTCCACTCTGCTTAGGAAACTGACAAGAAGCGGAGCTTCTCTTCAGTGCAATAAACTGTACTTGCTGGGAACAGACGTGAGTGCTATTTGCACTGTGTGGCAAATGGATCGCAATAGTGACTCTACTTACCAGAAAACAACTCTTGCTCGTAGGACCAGAAACTGCATGTGATTCAACTCCATTTCTGACTGGGAAACAAACACTAGCTCGCCTTACAAGAAACACACTCTGCTTTTGAGAAAAGAGCACTCTTCTACTCTGCTGTGTTTCCTATAGGGCCAGAACAGTGAGCTTGCTCAGAACAAAAGAACTGTGCTTCCTACACACACGGGCCATATCTACTTCAACTCTGCTTAGGAAACTGACAAGAACAGTAGCTTCTCTTTAGTTCAATACACTGTAATTGTTGGCAACGGACGCGAGTGCTATTTGCACTGTGTGGCAAATTGATCGCAATAGTGACTCTTCTTACCAGAAAACAAGTCTTACTCGTAGGACCAGAAACTGCATGTGCTTAAACTCCATTTTTAACAGGGAAACCAACACTAGCTCGCAGTACAAGAAACACACACTGCTTTTGAGAAAAGAGCACTCTTCTACTATACTGTGTTTTTTATAGGGCCAGAACAGGGAGCTTGCTCAGAACAAAAGAACTGTGCTCCTACACACACGGGCCATATCTATTTCCACTCTGCTTAGGAAACTGACAAGAATAGTAGCTTCTCTTCAGTCCAATACACTGTACTTGGTGGGAACAGACGCGAGTGCTATTTGCACTGTGTACGGCAATGGGAGCACAATAGTGACTCTTAACAGAAAACAAGTCTTGCTCGTAGGACAAGAAACTGCATGTGATTCAACTCCATTTCTGACTAGGAAACAAACACTAGCTCGCCTTACAAGAAACACACTCTGATTTTGAGAAAAGAGCACTCTTCTACTCTACTGTGTTTCCTATAGGGCCAGAACAGTGAGATTGCTCAGAACAAAAGAACTGTGCTTCCTAAACACATGGGCCATATCTACTTCAACTCTGCTTAGGAAACTGACAAGAACAGTAGCTTCTCTTCATTCCAATACACTGTACTTGCTGGGAACAGATGCGAGTGCTACTTGCACTGTGCATGGCAATTAGAACGCAATAGAGACTCTTCTTACCAGAAAAAAACTCTTGCTCGTAGGACCAGAAACTGCATGTGATTCAACTCCATTTCTGACTGGGAAACAAACACTAGCTCGCCTTCCAAGAAACACACTCTGCTTTTGAGAAAAGAGCACTCTTCTACTCTGCTGTGTTTCCTATAGGGCCAGAAGAGTGAGCTTGCTCAGAACAAAAGAACTGTGCTTCCTACACACACGGGCCATATCTATTTCAACTCTGCTTAGGAAACTGACAAGAACAGTATCTTCTCTTCATTCCGATACACTGTACTTGCTGGGAACAGACGCGAGTGCTATTTGCACTGTGTACTACAATGGGAGCACAATAGTGACTCTTCTTAACAGAAAACAAGTCTTGCTCGTAGGACCAGAAACTGCATGTGACTAAACTCCATTTCTAACAGGGAAACAAACACTAGCTCGCAGTACAAGAAACACACACTGCTTTTGAAAAAGAGCACTCTTCTACTCTACTGTGTTTCCTATAGGGCCAGAACATTGAGCTTCCTCAGAAAAAAGAACTGTGCTTCCTACACACCGGGCATATCTACTTCAACTCTGCTTATGAAACTGACAAGAACAGTAGCTTCTCTTCAGTCCAATACACTGTACTTGCTGGAAACAGATGCGAGTGCTACTTGCACTGTGTATGGCAATGGGATCGCAAGAGTGACTCTTCTTACCAGAAAACAACTCTTGCTCGTAGGACCAGAAACTGCATGTGATTCAACTTCATTTCTGACAGGAAAACAAACACTAGCTCGCCTTACAAGAAACACACTCTGCTATTGAGAAAAGAGCACTCTTCTAATCTACTGTGTTTCCTATATGGCCAGAACAGTGAGCTTGCTCAGAACAAAAGTACTGTGCTTACTACACACATGGGCCATACCTACTTCAACTCTGCTTAGGAAACTGACAAGAACAAGAGCTCTTCTTCAGTCCAATACACTGTATTGCTGGCAACAGACGCGAGTGCTATTTACACTGTGTGGCCTATGGATCACAATAGTGACTCTTCTTACCAGAAAATAAGTCTTGCTCGTAGGACGAGAAACTGCATGTGATTCAACTCCATTTCTGACAGGAAAACAAACACTAGCTCGCCTTACAAGAAACACACTCTGCTTTTGAGAAAAGAGCACTCTTCTACTCTACTGTGTTTCCTATAGGGCCAGAACAGTGAGCTTGCTCAGAACAAAAGAAATGTTCTTCCTACACACACGGGCCATATCTACTTCAACTCTGCTTAGGAAACTGACAAAAAGAGGAGCTTCTCTTCAGTCCAATACACTGTATTTGTTGGCAACATACGCGAGTGCTATTTGCACTGTGTGGCAAATTGATCGCATTAGTCACTCTTCTTACCAGAAAACAAGTCTTGTTCGTAGGACAAAAACTGGATGTGATTCAACTCCATTTCTGACAGGAAAACAAACACTAGCTCGCCTTACAAGAAACACACTCTGCTTTTGAGAAAAGAGCACTCTTCTACTCTGCTGTGTTTCCTATAGTGCCAGAACAGTGAGCATGCTCAGAACAAAAGAACTGTTCTTTTTACACACACGGGCCATATCTACTTCAACTCTGCTTAGGAAACTGACAAGAATAGTAGCTTCTCTTCAGTACAATACAGTGTACTTGCTGGGAACAGACGCGAGTGCGATTTGCACTGTGTACTACAATGGGAGCACAATGGTGACTCTTCTTAACAGAAAACAAGTCTTGCTCGTAGGACAAGAAACTGCATGTGATTCAACTCTTTTTCTGACTAGGAAACAAACACTAGCTCGCCTTGCAAGAAAGACACTCTGATTTTGAGAAAAGAGCACTCTTCTACTCTACTGTGTTTCCTATAGGGCCAGAACAGTGAGTTTGCTCAGAACAAAAGAACTGTGCTTCCTAAACACATGGGCCATATCTACGTCAACTCTGCTTAGCAAACTGACAAGAACAGTAGCTTCTCTTCATTCCAATACAATGTACTTGCTGGGAACAGATGCCAGTGCTACTTGCACTGTGTATGGCAATTAGAACACAATAGAGACTCTTCTTACCAGAAAACAACTCTTGCTCGTAGGACCAGAAACTGCATGTGATTCAACTCCATTTCTGACTGGGAAACAAACACTAGCTCGCCTTACAAGAAACACAATCTGCTTTTGAGAAAAGAGCACTCTTCTACTCTGCTGTGTTTCCTATAGGGCCAGAACAGTGAGCTTGCTCAGAACAAAAGAACTGTGCTTCCTACACACAGGCCATATCTATTTCAACTCTGCTTAGGAAACTGACAAGAACAGTATCTTCTCTTCAGTCCAATACACTGTACTTGCTGGGAACAGACGCGAGTGCTATTTGCACTGTGTGTCAAATGGATCGCAATAGTGACTCTTCTTACCAGAAAACAAGTCTTGCTCATAGGACTAGAAACTGCATGTGACTAAACTCCATTTCTAACAGGGAAACAAACACTAGCTCGCAGTACAAGAAACACACACTGCTTTTGAGAAAAGAGCACTCTTCTACTCTACTGTGTTTCCTATAGGGCCAGAACATTGAGCTTCTTCAGAACAAAAGAACTGTGCTTCCTACACACCGGCCATATCTACTTCAACTCTGCTTAGGAAACTGACAAGAACAGTAGCTTCTCTTCAGTCCAATACACTGTACTTGCTGGAAACAGATGCGAGTGCTACTTGCACTGTGTATGGCAATGGGATCGCAAGAGTGACTAATCTTACCAGAAAACAACTCTTGCTCGTAGGACCAGAAACTGCATGTGATTCAACTCCATTTCTGACAGGAAAACAAACACTAGCTCACCTTCCAAGAAACACACTCTGCTTTTGAGAAAAGAGCACTTTTCTACTCTGCTGTGTTTCCTATAGGGCCAGAAGAGTGAGCTTGCTCAGAACAAAAGAACTGTGCTTCCTAAACACATGGGCCATATCTACTTCAACTCTGCTTAGGAAACTGACAAGAACAGTATCTTCTCTTCAGTCCGATACACTGTACTTGTTGGCAACAGACGCGAGTGCTATTTGCACTGTGTGGCAAATGGATCGCAATAGTGACTCTTCTTACCAGAAAACAAGTCTTGCTCGTAGGACCAGAAACTGCATGTGACTAAACTCCATTTCTAACAGGGAAACAAACACTAGCTCGCAGTACAAGAAACACACACTGCTTTTGAGAAAAGAGCACTCTTCTACTCTACTGTGTTTCCTATAGGGCCAGAACAGTGAGCTTCCTCAGAACAAAAGAACTGTGCTTCCTACACACCGGCCATATCTACTTCAACTCTGCTTAGGAAACTGACAAGAACAGTAGCTTCTCTTCAGTCCAATACACTGTACTTGCTGGAAACAGATGCGAGTGCTACTTGCACTGTGTATGGCAATGGGATCTCAAGAGTGACTCTTCTTACCAGAAAACAACTCTTGCTCGTAGGACCAGAAACTGCATGTGATTCAACTCCATTTCTGACAGGAAAACAAACACTAGCTCGCCTTACAAGAAACACACTCTGCTATTGAGAAAAGAGCACTCTTCTACTCTACTGTGTTTCCTATATGGCCAGAACAGTGTGCTTGCTCAGAACAAAAGAACTGTGCTTCCTACACACACGGGCCATACCTACTTCAACTCTGCTTAGGAAACTGACAAGAACAGGAGCTCTTCTTCAGTCCAGTACACTGTATTGCTGGCAACAGACGCGAGTGCTATTTACACTGTGTGGCAAATGGATCACAATAGTGACTCTTCTTACCAGAAAATAAGTCTTGCTCATAGGACCAGAAACTGCATGTGATTCAACTCCATTTCTGACAGGGAAACAAACATTAGCTCGCCTTACAAGAAACACACTCTGCTTTTGAGAAAAAGCACTCTTCTACTCTATTGTCTTTCCTATAGTACCAGCACAGTGAGCTTGCTGAAAACGAAAGAACTGTGCTTCCTACACACACGGGCCATATCTATTTCCACTCTGCTTAGGAAACTGACAAGAAGCGGAGCTTCTCTTCAGTGCAATAAACTGTACTTGCTGGGAACAGACGTGAGTGCTATTTGCACTGTGTGGCAAATGGATCGCAATAGTGACTCTACTTACCAGAAAACAACTCTTGCTCGTAGGATCAGAAACTGCATGTGATTCAACTCCATTTCTGACTGGGAAACAAACACTAGCTCGCCTTCCAAGAAAGACACTCTGATTTTGAGAAAAGAGCACTCTTCTACTCTACTGTGTTTTTTATAGGGCCAGAACAGTGAGTTTGCTCAGAACAAAAGAACTGTGCTTCCTAAACACATGGGCTATATCTACTTCAACTCTGCTTAGGAAACTGACAAGAACAGTAGCTTCTCTTCATTCCAATACACTGTACTTGTTGGCAACAGACGCGAGTGCTATTTGCACTGTGTGGCAAATGGATCGCAATAGTGACTCTTCTTACCAGAAAACAAGTCTTGCTCGTAGGACCAGAAACTGCATGTGACTAAACTCCATTTCTAACAGGGAAACAAACACTAGCTCGCAGTACAAGAAACACACACTGCTTTTGAGAAAAGAGCACTCTTCTACTCTGCTGTGTTTCCTATAGGGCCAGAACAGTGAGCTTCCTCAGAACAAAAGAACTGTGCTTCCTACACACCGGCCATATCTACTTCAACTCTGCTTAGGAAATTGACAAGAACAGTAGCTTCTCTTCAGTCCAATACACTGTACTTGCTGGGAACAGACGCGAGTGTTATCTGCACTGTGTATGGCAATGGGAGCACAATAGTGACTCTTCTTACCAGAAAACAAGTCTTGCTCGTAGGACCAGAAACTGCATGTGATTAAACTCCATTTCTAATAGGGAAACAAACACTAGCTGGCAGTACAAGAAACACACACTGCTTTTGAGAAAAGAGCACTCTTCTACTATACTGTGTTTCCTATAGGGCCAGAACAGGGAGCTTGCTCAGAACAAAAGAACTGTGCTCCTACACACACGGGCCATATCTATTTCCACTCTGCTTAGGAAACTGACAAGAATAGTAGCTTCTCTTCAGTCCAATACACTGTACTTGCTGGGAACAGACGCGAGTGCTATTTGCACTGTGTACGGCAATGGGAGCACAATAGTGACTCTTCTTAACAGAAAACAACTCTTGCTCGTAGGACAAGAAACTGCATGTGATTCAACTCCATTTCTGACTGGGAAACAAACACTAGCTCGCCTTCAAAGAAACACACTCTGCTTTTGAGAAAAGAGCACTCTTCTTCTCTACTGTGTTTCCTATATGGCCAGAACAGTGAGTTTGCTCAGAAGAAAAGTATTGTGCTTCCTAAACACATGGGCCATATCTACTTCAACTCTGCTTAGGGAACTGACAAGAACAGTAGCTTCTCTTCATTCCAATACACTGTACTTGCTGTGAACAGATGGGAGTGCTACTTGCACGGTGTATGGCAATTAGAACGCAATAGAGATTCCTCTTACCAGAAAAAAACTATTGCTCATAGGACCAGAAACTGCATGTGATTCAACTCCATTTCTGACTGGGAAACAAACACTAGCTCGCCTTCCAAGAAGCACACTCTGCTTTTGAGAAAAGAGCACTCTTCTACTCTGCTGTGTTTCCTATAGGGCCAGAACAGTGAGCTTGCTCAGAACAAAAGAACTGTGCTTCCTACACACACGGGCGATATGTAATTCAACTCCGCTTAGGAAACTGACAAGAACAGTATCTTCTCTTCAGTCCAATACACTGTACTTGTTGGCAACAGACGCGAGTGCTATTTGCACTGTGTGGCAAATGGATCGCAATAGTGACTCTTCTTACGAGAAAACAAGTCTTGCTCGTAGGACCAGAAACTGCATGTGATTAAATTCCATTTCTAACAGGGAAACAAACACTAGCTCGCAGTACAAGAAACACACACTGTTTTTGAGAAAAGAGCACTCTTCTACTATACTGTGTTTCCTATAGGGCCAGTACAGTGAGCTTCCTCAGAACAAAAGAACTGTGCTCCTACACACACGGGCCATATCTATTTCCACTCTACTTAGGAAAGTGACAAGAATAGTAGCTTCTCTTCAGTCCAATACACTGTACTTGCTGGGAACAGACGCGAGTGCTATTTGTACTGTGTGGCAAATGGATCACATTAGTGAATCTTCTTACCAGAAAACAAGTCTGGCTCGTAGGACCAGAAACTACATCTGATTCAACTCCATTTCTGACAGGGAAACAAACACTAGCTCGCCTTACAAGAAACACACTCTGTTTTGAGAAAAAGCACTCTTCTACTCTATTGTGTTTCCTATAGTACCAGAAATGTGGGCTTGCTGAGAACAAAAGAACTGTGCTTCCTACACACACGGGCCATATCTATTTCCACTCTGCTTAGGAAACTGACAAGAAGAGGAGCTTCTCTTCAGTCCAATACACTGTACTTGCTGGGAAAAGACGCGAGTGCTATTTGCACTGTGTACGGCAATGGGAGCACAATAGTGACTCTTCTTAACAGAAAACACGTCTTGCTCGTAGGACAAGAAACTGCATGTGATTCAACTCCATTTCTGACTGGGAAACAAACACTAGCTCGCCTTACAAGAAACACACTCTGCTTTTGAGAAAAGAGCACTCTTCTTCTCTACTGTATTTCCTATAGGGCCAGAACAGTGAGTTTGCTCATAACAAAAGAAATGTAATTCCTAAACACATGGGCCATATCTACTTCAACTCTGCTTAGGAAACTGACAAGAACTGTAGCTTCTCTTCATTCCAATACACTGTACATACTGGGAACAGATGCGAGTGCTACTTGCACTGTGTTTGGCAATTAGAACGCAATAGAGACTCTTCTTACCAGAAAAAAACTCTTGCTCGTAGGACCAGAAACTGCATGTGATTCAACTCCATTTCTGACTGGGAAACAAACACTAGCTCGCCTTCAAAGAAACACACTCTACTTTTGAGAAAAGAGCACTCTTCTACTCTGCTGTGTTTCCTATAGGGCCAGAACAGTGAGCTTGCTCAGAACAAAAGAACTGTGCTTCCTACACACACGGGCCACATCTACTTCAACTCTGCTTAAGAAACTGACAAGAACAGTATCTTCTCTTCAGTCCAATACAATGTACTTGTTGGCAACAGACGCGAGTGCTATTTGCACTGTGTGGCAAATGGATCGCAATAGTGACTCTTCTTACCAGAAAACAAGTCTTGCTCGTAGGACCAGAAACTGCATGTGATTAAACTCCATTTCTAACAGGGAAACAAACACTAGCTCGCAGTACAAGAAACACACACTGCTTTTGAGAAAAGAGCACTCTTCGACTATACTGTGTTTCCTATAGGGCCAGTACAGTGAGCTGGCTCAGAACAAAAGAACTGTGCTCCTACACACACGGGCCATATCTATTTCCACTCTACTTAGGAAACTGACAAGAATAGTAGCTTCTCTTCAGTCCAATACACTGTACTTGCTGAGAACAGACGTAAGTGCTTTTTGTACTGTGTGGCAAATGGATCGCATTAGTGAATCTTCTTACCAGAAAACAAGTCTGGCTCGTAGGACCAGAAACTACATCTGATTCAACTCCATTTCTGACAGGGAAACAAACACTCGCTCGCCTTACAAGAAACACACTCTGCTTTTGAGAAAAAGCACTCTTCTACTGTATTGTGTTTCCTATAGTACCAGAAATGTGGGCTTGCTGAGAACAAAAGAACTGTGCTTCCTACACACGGGCCATATCTATTTCCACTCTGCTTAGGAAACTGACAAGAAGAGGAGCTTCTCTTCAGTCCAATACACTGTACTTGCTGGGAACAGACGCGAGTGCTATTTGCACTGTGTACGGCAATGGGAGCACAATAGTGACTCTTCTTAACAGAAAACACGTCTTGCTCGTAGGACAAGAAACTGCATGTGATTCAACTCCATTTCTGACTGGGAAACAAACACTCGCTCGCCTTACAAGAAACACACTCTGCTTTTGAGAAAAGAGCACTCTTCTTCTCTACTGTATTTCCTATAGGGCCAGAACAGTGAGTTTGCTCATAACAAAAGAAATGTAATTCCTAAACACATGGGCCATATCTACTTCAACTCTGCTTAGCAAACTGACAAGAACTGTAGCTTCTCTTCATTCCAATACACTGTACATACTGGGAACAGATGCGAGTGCTACTTGCACTGTGTTTGGCAATTAGAACGCAATAGAGACTCTTCTTACCAGAAAAAAACTCTTGCTTGTAGGACCAGAAACTGCATGTGATTCAACTCCATTTCTGACTGGGAAACAAACACTAGCTCGCCTTCAAAGAAACACACTCTACATTTGAGAAAAGAGCACTCTTCTACTCTGCTGTGTTTCCTATAGGGCCAGAACAGGGAGCTTGCTCAGAACAAAAGAACTGTGCTTCCTACACACACGGGCCACATCTACTTCAACTCTGCTTAGGAAACTGACAAGAACAGTATCTTCTCTTCAGTCCAATACACTGTACTTGTTGGCAACAGACGCGAGTGCTATTTGCACTGTGTGGCAAATGGATCGCAATAGTGACTCTTCTTACCAGAAAACAAGTCTTGCTCGTAGGACCAGAAACTGCATGTGATTAAACTCCATTTCTAACAGGGAAACAAACACTAGCTCGCAGTACAAGAAACACACACTGCTTTTGAGAAAAGAGCACTCTTCTACTATACTGTGTTTCCTATAGGGCCAGTACAGTGAGCTTGCTCAGAACAAAAGAACTGTGCTCCTACACACACGGGCCATATCTATTTCCACTCTACTTAGGAAACTGACAAGAATAGTAGCTTCTCTTCAGTCCAATACACTGTACTTGCTGGGAACAGACGTGAGTGCTTTTTGTACTGTGTGGCAAATGGATAGCATTAGTGAATCTTCTTACCAGAAAACAAGTCTGGCTCGTAGGACCAGAAACTACATCTGATTCAACTCCATTTCTGACAGGGAAACAAACAATAGCTCGCCTTACAAGAAACACACTCTGCTTTTGAGAAAAGAGCACTCTTCTACTCTACTGTGTTTCCTATAGGGCCAGAACAATGAGCTTGCTCAGAACAAAAGAACTGTGCTTCCTACACACACGGGCCATATCTACTTCAACTCTGCTTAGGAAACTGACAAGAACAGGAGCTTCTCTTCAGTCCAATACACTGTACTTGCTGGGAACAGACGCGAGTGCTATTTGCACTGTGTGGCAAATCGATCGCATTAGTGACTCTTCTTACCAGCAAACAAGTCTTGTTCGTAGGACCAGAAAGTGCATGTGACTCAACTCCAGTTTAACAGGGAAACAAACACTAGCTCGCCTTACAAGAAACACACTCTGCTTTTGAGAAAAGAGCACTCTTCTTCTCTACTGTGTTTCTATAGGGCCAGAACAGTGAGTTTGCTCATAACAAAAGAAATGTAATTCCTAAACACACGGGCCGTATCTACTTCAACTCTGCTTAGGAAACTGACAAGAACAGTAGCTTCTCTTCAGTCCAATACACTGTACTTACTGGGAACAGATGCGAGTGCTACTTGCACTGTGTATGGCAATGGGATCGCAATAGAGACTCTTCTTACCAGAAAAAAACTCTTGCTCGTAGGACCAGAAACTGCATGTGATTCAACTCCATTTCTGACTGGGAAACAAACACTAGCTCGCCTTCAAAGAAACACACTCTACTTTTGAGAAAAGAGCACTCTTTTACTATGCTGTGTTTCCTATAGGGCCAGAACAGTGAGCTTGCTCAGAACAAAAGAACTGTGCTTCCTACACACACGGGCCATATCTACTTCAACTCTGCTTAGGAAACTGACAAGAACAGTATCTTCTCTTCAGTCCAATACACTGTACTTGTTGGCAACAGACGCGAGTGCTATTTGCACTGTGTGGCAAATGGATCGCAATAGTGACTCTTCTTAACAGAAAACAAGTCTTTCTCGTAGGACCAGAAACTGCATGTGACTAAACTCCATTTCTAACAGGGAAACAAACACTAGCTCGCAGTACAAGAAACACACACTGCTTTTGAGAAAAGAGCACTCTTCTACTATACTGTGTTTCCTATAGGGCCAGAACAGTGAGCTTGCTCAGAACAAAAGAACTGTGCTTCCTACACAACCGGGCCATATCTACTTCAACTCTGCTTAGGAAACTGTCAAGAACAGTAGCTTCTCTTCAGTCCAATACACTGTACTTGCTGGAAACAGATGCGAGTGCTACTTGCACTGTGTATGGCAATGGGATCGCAAGAGTGACTCTTCTTACCAGAAAACAACACTTGCTTGTAGGACCAGAAACTGCATGTGATTCAACTCCATTTCTGAATGGGAAACAAACACTAGCTCGCCTTACAAGAAACACACTCTGCTTTGAGAAAAGAGCACTCTTCTACTCTACTGTGTTTCCTATAGGGCCAGAAGAGTGAGCTTACAGAACAAAAGAACTGTGCTTACTACACACACGGGCCATACCTACTTCAACTCTGCTTAGGAAACTGACAAGAACAAGATTTCTTCTTCAGTCCAATACACTGTATTGCTGGCAACAGACGCGAGTGCTATTTACACTGTGTGGCAAATAGATCGCAATAGTGACTCTTCTTACCAGAAAATAAGTCTTGCTCATAGGACCAGAAACTGCATGTGATTCAACTCCATTTCTGACAGGGAAACAAACACTAGCTCGCCTTACAAGAAACACACTCTGCTTTTGAGAAAAAGCACTCTTCTACTCTATTGTGTTTCCTATAGTACCAGAAATGTGGGCTTGCTGAGAACAAAAGAACTGTGCTTCCTACACACACGGACCATATCTATTTCCACTCTGCTTAGGAAACTGACAAGAAGAGGAGCTTCTCTTCAGTCCAATACACTGTACTTGCTGGGAACAGACGCGAGTGCTATTTGCACTGTGTAAGGCAATGGGAGCACAATAGTGACTCTTCTTAACAGAAAACACGTCTTGCTCGTAGGACAAGAAACTGCATGTGATTCAACTCCATTTCTGACTGGGAAACAAACACTACCTCGCCTTACAAGAAACACACTCTGCTTTTGAGAAAAGAGCACTCTTCTTCTCTACTGTGTTTCCTATAGGGCCAGAACAGTGAGTTTGCTCATAACAAAATAAATGTAATTCCTAAACACATGGGCCATATCTACTTTAACTCTGCTTAGGAAACTGACAAGAACAGTAGCTTCTCTTCAGTCCAATACACTGTACTTACTGGGAACAGATGCGAGTGCTACTTGCACTGTGTACGGCAATTAGAACGCAATAGAGACTCTTCTTACCAGAAAAAAACTTTTGCTCGTAGGACCAGAAACTGCATGTGATTCAACTCCATTTCTGACTGGGAAAAAAACACTATCTCGCCTTCAAAGAAACACACTCAACTTTTGAGAAAAGAGCACTCTTCTACTCTGCTGTGTTTCCTATAGGGCCAGAACAGTGAGCTTGCTCAGAACAAAAGAACTGTGCTTCCTACACACACGGGCCATATCTACTTCAACTCTGCTTAGGAAACTGACAAGAACAGTAGCTTCTCTTCAGTCCAATACACTGTACTTGTTGGCAACAGACGCGAGTGCTATTTGCACTGTGTGGCAAATGGATCGCAATAGTGACTCTTCTTACCAGAAAACAAGTCTTGCTCGTAGGACCAGAAACTGCATGTGATTAAACTCCATTTCTAACAGGGAAACAAACACTAGCTCGCAGTACAAGAAACACACACTGCTTTTGAGAAAAGAGCACTCTTCTACTATACTGTGTTTCCTATAGGGCCAGTACAGTGAGCTGGCTCAGAACAAAAGAACTGTGCTCCTACACACACGGGCCATATGTATTTCCACTCTACTTAGGAAACTGACAAGAATAGTAGCTTCTCTTCAGTCCAATACACTGTACTTGCTGGGAACAGACGCGAGTGCTATTTGTACTGTGTGGCAAATGGATCTCATTAGTGAATCTTCTTACCAGAAAACAAGTCTGGCTCGTAGGACCAGAAACTACATCTGATTCAACTCCATTTCTGACAGGGAAACAAACAATAGCTCGCCTTACAAGAAACACACTCTGCTTTTGAGAAAAGAGCACTCTTCTACTCTACTGTGTTTCCTATAGGGCCAGAACATTGAGCTTGCTCAGAACAAAAGAACTGTGCTTCCTACACACACGGGCCATATCTACTTCAACTCTGCTTAGGAAACTGACAAGAACAGGAGCTTCTCTTCAGTCCAATACACTGTACTTGCTGGGAACAGACGCGAGTGCTATTTGCACTGTGTGGCAAATCGATCGCATTAGTGACTCTTCTTACAAGCAAACAAGTCTTGTTCGTAGGACCAGAAAGTGCATGTGATTCAACTCCAGTTTAACAGGGAAACAAACACTAGCTCGCCTTACAAGAAACACACTCTTCTTTTGAGAAAAGAGCACTCTTCTTCTCTACTGTGTTTCCTGTAGGGCCAGAACAGTGAGTTTGCTCATAACAAAAGAAATGTAATTCCTAAACACATGGGCCATATCTACTTCAACTCTGCTTAGGAAACTGACAAGAACTGTAGTTTCTCTTCATTCCAATACACTGTACTTACTGGGAACAGATGCGAGTGCTACTTGCACTGTGTACGGCAATTAGAACGCAATAGAGACTCTTCTTACCAGAAAAAAAATCTTGCTCGTAGGACCAGAAACTGCATGTGATTCAACTCCATTTCTGACTGGGAAACAAACAATAGCTCGCCTTACAAGAAACACACTCTGCTTTTGAGAAAAGAGCACTCTTCTACTCTACTGTGTTTCCTATAGGGCCAGACAATTGAGCTTCCTCAGAACAAAAGAACTGTGCTTTCTACAAACACGGGCCATATCTACTTCAACTCTGCTTAGGAAACTGACAAGAACAGTATCTTCTCTTGAGTCCAATACACTGTACTTTTGGCAACAGACGCGAGTGCTATTTGCACTGTGTGGCAAATGGATCGCAATAGTGACTCTTCTTACCAGAAAACAATTCTTGCTCGTAGGACCAGAAACTGCATGTGACTAAACTCCATTTCTAACAGGGAAACAAACACTAGCTCGCAGTACAAGAAACACACACTGCTTTTGAGAAAAGAGCACTCTTCTACTATACTGTGTTTCCTATAGGGCCAGAACAGTGAGCTTGCTCAGAACAAAAGAACTGTGCTTCCTACACAACCGGGCCATATCTACTTCAACTCTGCTTAGGAAACTGACAAGAACAGTATCTTCTCTTCAGTCCAATACACTGTACTTGCTGGAAACAGATGCGAGTGCTACTTGCACTGTGTATGGCAATGGGATCGCAAGAGTGACTCTTCTTACCAGAAAACAACACTTGCTTGTAGGACCAGAAACTGCATGTGATTCAACTCCATTTCTGAATGGGAAACAAACACTAGCTCGCCTTACAAGAAACACACTCTGCTTTGAGAAAAGAGCACTCTTCTACTCTACTGTGTTTCCTATAGGGCCAGAACAGTGAGCTTACAGAACAAAAGAACTGTGCTTACTACACACACGGGCCATACCTACTTCAACTCTGCTTAGGAAACTGACAAGAACAGGAGCTCTTCTTCAGTCCAATACACTGTATTGCTGGCAACAGACGCGAGTGCTATTTACACTGTGTGGCAAATAGATCGCAATAGTGACTCTTCTTACCAGAAAATAAGTCTTGCTCATAGGACCAGAAACTGCATGTGATTCAACTCCATTTCTGACAGGGAAACAAACACTAGCTCACCTTACAAGAAACACACTCTGCTTTTGAGAAAAAGCACTCTTCTACTCTATTGTGTTTCCTATAGTACAAGAAATGTGGGCTTGCTGAGAACAAAAGAACTGTGCTTCCTACACACACGGGCCATATCTATTTCCACTCTGCTTAGGAAACTGACAAGAAGAGGAGCTTCTCTTCAGTCCAATACACTGTACTTGCTGGGAACAGACGCGAGTGCTATTTGCACTGTGTAAGGCAATGGGAGCACAATAGTGACTCTTCTTAACAGAAAACACGTCTTGCTCGTAGGACCAGAAACTGCATGTGATTCAACTCCATTTCTGACTGGGAAACAAACACTACCTCGCCTTACAAGAAACACACTCTGCTTTTGAGAAAAGAGCACTCTTCTTCTCTACTGTGTTTCCTATAGGGCCAGAACAGTGAGTTTGCTCATAACAGAAGAAATGTAATTCCTAAACACATGGGCCATATCTACTTTAACTCTGCTTAGGAAACTGACAAGAACAGTAGCTTCTCTTCAGTCCAATACACTGTACTTACTGGGAACAGATGCGAGTGCTACTTGCACTGTGTACGGCAATTAGAACGCAATAGAGACTCTTCTTACCAGAAAACAACTCTTGCTCGTAGGACCAGAAACTGCATGTGATTCAACTCCATTTCTGACTGGGAAACAAACACTAGCTCGCCTTCAAAGAAACACACTCTACTTTTGAGAAAAGAGCACTCTTCTACTCTGCTGAGTTTCCTATAGGGCCAGAACAGTGAGCTTGCTCAGAACAAAAGAACTGTGCTTCCTACACACACGGGCCATATCTACTTCAACTCTGCTTAGGAAACTGACAAGAACAGTAGCTTCTCTTCAGTCCAATACACTGTACTTGTTGGCAACAGACGCGAGTGCTATTTGCACTGTGTGGCAAATGGATCGCAATAGTGACTCTTCTTACCAGAAAACAAGTCTTGCTCGTAGGACCAGAAACTGCATGTGACTAAACTCCATTTCTAACAGGGAAACAAACACTAGCTCGCAGTACAAGAAACACACACTGCTTTTGAGAAAAGAGCACTCTTCTACTATACTGTGTTTCCTATAGGGCCAGAACAGTGAGCTTGCTCAGAACAAAAAAACTGTGCTTCCTACACAACCGGGCCATATCTACTTCAACTCTGCTTAGGAAACTGACAAGAACAGTAGCTTCTCTTCAGTCCAATACACTGTACTTGCTGGAAACAGATGCGAGTGCTACTTGCACTGTGTATAGCAATGGGATCGCAAGGGTGACTCTTCTTACTAGAAAACAACTCTTGCTCGTAGGACCAGAAACTGCATGTGATTCAACTCCATTTCTGAATGGGAAACAAACACTAGCTCGCCTTACAAGAAACACACTCTGCTTTGAGAAAAGAGCACTCTTCTACTCTACTGTGTTTCCTACAGGGCCAGAACAGTGAGCTTACTCAGAACAAAAGAACTGTGCTTACTACACACACGGGCCATACCTACTTCAACTCTGCTTAGGAAACTGACAAGAACAGGAGCTCTTCTTCAGTCCCATACACTGTATTGCTGGCAACAGACGCGAGTGATCTTTACACTGTGTGGCAAATGGATCGCAATAGTGACTCTTCTTACCAGAAAATAAGTCTTGCTCGTAGGACCAGAAACTGCATGTGATTCAACTCCATTTCGGACAGGGAAACAAACACTAGCTCGCCTTACAAGAAACACACTCTGCTTTTGAGAAAAAGCACTCTTCTACTCTATTGTGTTTCCTAAAGTACCAGAAATGTGGGCTTGCTGAGAACAAAAGAATTGTGCTTCCCACACACACGGGCCATATCTATTTCCACTCTGCTTAGGAAACTGACAAGAAGAGGAGCTTCTCTTCAGTCCAATACACTGTACTTGCTGGGAACAGACGCGAGTGCTATTTGCACTGTGTACGGCAATGGGAGCACAATAGTGACTCTTCTTAACAGAAAACACGTCTTGCTCGTAGGACAAGAAACTGCATGTGATTCAACTCCATTTCTGAATGGGAAACAAACACTAGCTTGCCTTACAAGAAACACACTCTGCTTTTGAGAAAAAGCACTCTTCTACTCTATTGTGTTTCCTATAGTACCAGAAGAGTGAGCTTGCTGAGAACAAAAGAACTGTGCTTCCTACACATACGGGCCATATCTATTTCCACTCTGCTTAGGAAACTGACAAGAACAGTAGCTTCTCTTCAGTCCAATACACTGTACTTGCTGGAAACAGATGCGAGAGCTACTTGCACTGTGTATGGCAATGGGATCGCAAGAGTGACTCTTCTTACCAGAAAACAACTCTTGCTCGTAGGACCAGAAACTGCATGTGATTCAACTCCATTTCTGAATGGGAAACAAACACTAGCTCGCCTTACAAGAAACACACTCTGCTATTGAGAAAAGAGCACTCTTCTACTCTATTGTGTTTCCTATATGGCCAGAACAGTGAGCTTGCTCAGAACAAAAGAACTGTGCTTACTACACACACGGGCCATACCTACTTCAACTCTGTTTAGGAAACTGACAAGTACAGGAGCTCTTCTTCAGTCCAATACACTGTATTGCTGGCAACAGACGCGAGTGCTATTTACACTGTGTGGCAAATGGATCGCAATAGTGACTCTTCTTACCAGACAATAAGTCTTGCTCGTATGACCAGAAACTGCATGTGATTCAACTCCATTTCTGAAAGGGAAACAAACACTAGCTCGCCTTACAAGAAACACACTCTGCTTTTGAGAAAAAGCACTCTTCTACTCTATTGTGTTTCCTATAGTACCAGAACAGTGAGCTTGCTGAGAACAAAAGAACTGTGCTTCCTACACACACGGGCCATATCATTTTCCACTCTACTTAAGAAACTGACAAGAAGAGTAGCTTCTCTTCCGTCCAATAAACTGTACTTGCTGGGAACAGACGCGAGTGCTATTTGCACTGTGTACGGCAATGGGACCACAATAGTGACTCTTCTTAACAGAAAACAAGTCTTGCTCGTAGGACAAGAAACTGCATGTGATTCAACTCCATTTCTGACTAGGAAACTAACACTAGCTCGCCTTACAAGAAAGACACTCTGATTTTGAGAAAAGAGCACTCTTCTACTCTACTGTGTTTCCTATAGGGCCAGAACAGTGAGTTTGCTCAGAACAAAAGAACTGTGCTTCCTAAACACATGGGCCATATCTACTTCAACTCTGCTTAGGAAACTGACAAGAACAGTAGCTTCTCTTCATTCCAATACACTGTACTTGCTGGGAACAGATGCGAGTGCTACTTGCACTGTGTATGGCAATTAGAACGCAATAGAGACTCTTCTTACCAGAAAACAACTCTTGCTCGTAGGACCAGAAACTGCATGTGATTCAACTCCATTTCTGACTGGGAAACAAACACTACCTCGCCTTCCAAGGAACACACTCTGCTTTTGAGAAAAGAGCACTCTTCTACTCTGCTGTGTTTCCTATAGGGGCAGAAGAGTGAGCTTGCTCAGAACAAAAGAACTGTGCTTCCTACACACACGGGCCATATCTATTTCAACTCTGCTTAGGAAACTGACAAGAACAGTATCTTCTCTTCAGTCCAATACACTGTACTTGTTGGCAACAGACGCGAGTGCTATTTGCACTGTGTGGCAAATGGATCGCAATAGTGACTCTACTTACCAGAAAACAAGTCTTGCTTGTAGGACCAGAAACTGCATGTGACTAAACTCAATTTCTAACAGGGAAACAAACACTAGCTCGCAGTACAAGAAACACACACTGCTTTTGAGAAAAGAGCACTCTTCTACTATACTGTGTTTCCTATAGGGCCAGAACAGGGAGCTTGCTCAGAACAAAAGAACTGTGCTCCTACACACACGGGCCATATCTATTTCCACTCTGCTTAGGAAACTGACAAGAATAGTAGCTTATCTTCAGTCCAATACACTGTACTTGCTGGGAACAGACGCGAGTGCTATTTGCACTGTGTACGGCAATGGGACCACAATAGTGACTCTTCTTAACAGAAAACAAGTCTTCCTCGTAGGACAAGAAACTGCATGTGATTCAACTCCATTTCTGACTAGGAAACAAACACTAGCTCGCCTTACAAGAAAGACACTCTGATTTTGAGAAAAGAGCACTCTTCTACTCTACTGTGTTTCCTATAGGGCCAGAACAGTGAGTTTGCTCAGAACAAAAGAACTGTGCTTCCTAAACACATGGGCCATATCTACTTCAACTCTGCTTAGGAAACTGACAAGAACAGTAGCTTCTCTTCATTCCAATACACTGTACATGCTGGGAACAGATGCGAGTGCTACTTGCACTGTGTATGGCAATTAGAACGCAATAGAGACTCTTCTACCAGAAAAAAACTCTTGCTCGTAGGACCAGAAACTGCATGTGATTCAACTCCATTTCTGACTGGGAAACAAACACGAGTTCCCCTTCCAAGAAACACACACTGCTTTTGAGAAAAGAGCACTCTTCTACTATACTGTGTTTCCTATAGAACCAGAACAGGAGCTTGCTCAGAACAAAAGAACTGTGCTCCTACACACACGGGCCATATCTATTTCCGCTCTGCTTAGGAAACTGACAAGAATAGTACCTTCTCTTCAGTCCAACACACTGTACTTGCTGGGCACAGACGCGAGTGCTATTTGCACTTTGTGGCAAATGGATCGCATTAGTGACTCTTCTTACCAGAAAACAAGTGTGGCTCGTAGGACCAGAAACTGCATCTGATTCAACTCCATTTCTGACAGGGAAAAAAACACTAGCTCTCCTTTTAAGAAACACACTCTGCTTTTGAGAAAAGAGCACTCTTCTACTCTACTGTGTTTCCTATAGGGCCAGAACAGTGAGCTTGCTCAGAACAAAAGAACTGTTCATCCTACACACACGGGCCATATCTACTTCAACTCTGCTTAGGAAACTGACAAGAACAGGAGCTTCTCTTCATTCCAATACACTGTACTTGCTGGGAACATACGCGAGTGCTATTTGCACTCTGTGGGAAATGGATCGCATTAGTGACTCTTCTTACCAGAAAACAAGTCTTGTTCGTAGGACAAAAACTGCATGTGATTCATCTCCATTTCTGACTGGGAAAAAAACACTAGCTCGCCTTCCAAGAAACACACTCTGCTTTTGAGAAAAGAGCACTCTTCTACTCTACTCTGTCTCCTATAGGGCCAGAACAGTGAGCTTGCTCAGAACAAAAGAACGGTTCTTTTTACACACACGGGCCATATCTACTTCAACTCTGCTTAGGAAATTGACAAGAACAGTAGCTTCTCTTCAGTCCAATACACTGTACTTGCTGGGAACAGACGCGAGTGTTATTTGCACTGTGTACGTCAATGGGAGCACAATAGTGACTCTTCTTCACAGAAAAAAAGTCTTGCTCGTAGGACAAGAAACTGCATGTGATTCAACTCCATTTCTGACTGGGAAACAAACACTAGCTTGCATTACAAGAAAGACACCCTGATTTTCAGAAAAGAGCACTCTTCTACTCTACTGTGTTTCCTAGAGGGCCAGAACAGTGAGCTTGCTCAGAACAAAAGAACTGTGCTTCCTACACACACGGGCCATATCTATTTCCACTCTGCTTAGGAAACTGACAAAACAGGAGCTTCTCTTCAGTCCAATACACAGTACTTGCTGGGAACTGATGCGAGTGCTATTTGCACTGTGTGGCAAATGGATCGCAATAGTGACTCTACTTACCAGAAAACAACTCTTGTTAGTAGGACCAGAAACTGCATGTGATTCAACTCCATTTCTGACTGGGAAACAAACACTAGCTCGCCTTACAAGAAACACACTCTGCTATTGGGAAAAGAGCACTGTTCAACTCTACTGTGTTTCCTATAGGGCCAGAACAGTGAGCTTGCTCACCATAAAAGAACTAGCTTCCTAAACACAAGGGTCATATCTACTTCCACTCTGCTTAGGAAACTGACAAGAACAGTAGCTTCTCTTCAGTCCAATACAGAGTACTTGCTGGGCACAGATGCGTGTGCTATTTGCACTGTGTTGCAAATGGATCGCAATAGTGACTCTACTTACAAGAAAACAACTCTTGCTCGTAGGACTAGAAACTGCATGTGATTCAACTCCATTTCTGACTGGGAAACAAACACTAACTCGCCTTACAAGAAACACACTCTGCTTTTGAGAAAAGAGCACTCTTCGACTCTAGTGTGTTTCCTAGAGGGCCAGAACAGTGAGCTTGCTCAGAACAAAAGAACTGTGCTTCCTACACACATGGGCCATATCTATTTCCACTCTGCTTAGGAAACTGACAAAACAGGAGCTTCTCTTCAGTCCAATACACAGTACTTGCTGGGAACTGATGCGAGTGCTATTTGCACTGTGTGGCAAATGGATCGCAATAGTGACTCTACTTACCAGAAAACAACTCTTGCTCGTAGGACCAGAAACTGCATGTGATTCAACTCCATTTCTGACTGAGAAACAAACACTAGCTCGCCTTACAAGAAACACACTCTGCTATTGGGAAAAGAGCACTGTTCTACTCTACTGTGTTTCCTATAGGGCCAGAACAGTGAGCTTGCTCAGCATAAAAGAACTAGCTTCCTACACACAAGGGTCATATCTACATCCACTCTGCTTAGGAAACTGACAAGAAGAGAAGCTTCACTTCAGTCCAATACACAGTACTTGCTGGGAACAGATGCGAGTGCTATTTGCACTGTGTTGCAAATGGATCGCAATAGTGACTCTACTTACCAGAAAACAACTCTTGCTCGTAGGACCAGAAACTGCATGTGATTCAACTCCATTTTTGACTGGGAAACAAACACTAGCTTGCCTTACAAGAAACACACTCTGCTTTTGAGAAAAGAGCACTCTTCTAATCTACTCTTTCTCCTATAGGGCCAGAACAGTGAGCTTGCTCAGAACAAAAGAACTGTTCTTTTTACACACACGGGCCATATCTACTTCAACTCTGCTTAGGAAACTGACAAGAACAGTAGCTTCTCTTCAGAACAATACACCGTACTTGCTGGGAACAGACGCGAGTGCTATTTGCACTGTGTACGGAAATGGGAGCACAATAGTGACTCTTCTTAACAGAAAACAAGTTGTGCTCGTAGGACCAGAAACTGCATGTGATTCAACTCCATTTCTGACTGGGAAACAAACACTAGCTCGCCGTCCAAGAAACACACTTACTTTTGAGAAAAGAGCACTCTTCTACTCTGCTGTGTTTCCTATTGGGCCAGAACAGTGAGCTTGCTCAGAACAAAAGAACTGTGCTTCCTACACACACGTGCCATATCTATTTCAATTCTGCTTAGGAAACTGACAAGAACAGTATCTTCTCTTCAGTCCAATACACTGTACTTGTTGGCAACAGACGCGAGTGCTATTTGCACTGTGTGGCAAATGGATCGCAATAGTGACTCTTCCTACCAGAAAACATGTCTTGCTCGTAGGACAAGAAACTGCATGTGATTCAACTCCATTTCTGACTGGGAAACAAACACAAGCTTGCATTACAAGGAAGACACTCTGATTTTGAGAAAAGAGCACTCTTCTACTCTACTGTGTTTCCTCTAGGGCCAGAACAGTGAGCTTGCTCAGCATAAAAGAACTAGCTTCCTAAACACAAGGGTCATATCTACTTCCACTCTGCTTAGGAAACTGAAAAGAAGAGGAGCTTCTCTTCAGTCCAATACACAGTACCTGCTGGGAACAGATGCGAGTGCTATTTGCACTGTGTTGCAAATGGATCGCAATAGTGACTCTACTTACCAGAAAATAAGTCTTGCTCGTAGGACCAGAAACTGCATCTGATTCAACTCCATTTCTGACAGGGATACAAACAATATCTCGCCTTACAAAAAACACACTCTGCTTTTGAGAAAAAGCACTCTTCTATTCTATTGTGTTTCCTATAGGACCAGAACAGTGAGCTTGCTCAGAACAAAAGAACTGTGCTTCCTACACACACGGGCCATATCTACTTCAACTCTGCTTAGGAAACTGACAAGAACAGTAGCTTCTCTTCAGTCCAATACAGTGTACTTGTTGGCAACAGACGCGAATGCTATTTGCACTGTGTGGCAAATGGATCGCAATAGTGACTCTTCTTACCAGAAAACAAGTCTTGCTCGTAGGACCAGAAACTGCATTTGATTAAACTCCATTTCTAACAAGGAAACAAACACTAGCTCGCAGTACAAGAAACACACACTGCTTTTGAGAAAAGAGCACTCTTCTACTATACTGTGTTTCCTATAGGGCCAGAACAGTGAGCTTGCTCAGAACAAAAGAACTGTGCTCCTACACACACGGGCCATATCTATTTCCACTCTACTTAGGAAACTGACAAGAATAGTAGCTTCTCTTCAGTCCAATACACTGTACTTGCTGGGAACAGACGCGAGTGCTGTTTGCACTGTGTACGGCAATGGGAGCACAATAGTGACTCTTCTTAAAAGAAAACAAGTCTTGCTCGTAGGACAAGAAACTGCATGTGATTCAACTCCAGTTTAACAGGGAAACAAACTCTAGCTCGCCTTACAAGAAACACACTCTGCTTTTGAGAAAAGAGCACTCTTCTTCTCTACTGTGTTTCCTGTAGGGCCAGAACAGTGAGTTTGCTCATAACAAAAGAAATGTAATTCCTAAACACATGGGCCATATCTACTTCAACTCTGCTTAGGAAACTGACAAGAACTGTAGTTTCTCTTCATTCCAATACACTGTACTTACTGGGAACAGATGCGAGTGCTACGTGCACTGTGTACAGCAATTAGAACGCAATAGAGACTCTTCTTACCAGAAAAAAAATCTTGCTCGTAGGACCAGAAACTGCATGTGATTCAACTCCATTTCTGAATGGGAAACAAACAATAGCTCGCCTTACAAGAAACACACTCTGCTTTTGAGAAAAGAGCACTCTTCTACTCTACTGTGTTTCCTATAGGGCCAGAACATTGAGCTTGCTCAGAACAAAAGAACTGTGCTTTCTACAAACACGGGCCATGTCTACTTCAACTCTGCTTAGGAAACTGACAAGAACAGTATCTTCTCTTGAGTCCAATACACTGTACTTGTTGGCAACAGACGCGAGTGCTATTTGCACTGTGTGGCAAATGGATCGCAATAGTGACTCTTCTTACCAGAAAACAAGTCTTGCTCGTAGGACCAGAAACTGCATGTGACTAAACTCCATTTCTAACAGGGAAACAAACACTAGCTCGCAGTACAAGAAACACACACTGCTTTTGAGAAAAGAGCACTCTTCTACTATACTGTGTTTCCTATAGGGCCAGAACAGTGAGCTTGCTCAGAACAAAAAAACTGTGCTTCCTACACAACCGGGCCATATCTACTTCAACTCTGCTTAGGAAACTGACAAGAACAGTAGCTTCTCTTCAGTCCAATACACTGTACTTGCTGGAAACAGATGCGAGTGCTACTTGCACTGTGTATAGCAATGGGATCGCAAGGGTGACTCTTCTTACCAGAAAACAACTCTTGCTCGTAGGACCAGAAACTGCATGTGATTCAACTCCATTTCTGAATGGGAAACAAACACTAGCTCGCCTTACAAGAAACACACTCTGCTTTGAGAAAAGAGCACTCTTCTACTCTACTGTGTTTCCTACAGGGCCAGAACAGTGAGCTTACTCAGAACAAAAGAACTGTGCTTACTACACACACGGGCCATACCTACTTCAACTCTGCTTAGGAAACTGACAAGAACAGGAGCTCTTCTTCAGTCCCATACACTGTATTGCTGGCAACAGACGCGAGTGATCTTTACACTGTGTGGCAAATGGATCGCAATAGTGACTCTTCTTACCAGAAAATAAGTCTTGCTCGTAGGACCAGAAACTGCATGTGATTCAACTCCATTTCGGACAGGGAAACAAACACTAGCTCGCCTTACAAGAAACACACTCTGCTTTTGAGAAAAAGCACTCTTCTACTCTATTGTGTTTCCTAAAGTACCAGAAATGTGGGCTTGCTGAGAACAAAAGAATTGTGCTTCCCACACACACGGGCCATATCTATTTCCACTCTGCTTAGGAAACTGACAAGAAGAGGAGCTTCTCTTCAGTCCAATACACTGTACTTGCTGGGAACAGACGCGAGTGCTATTTGCACTGTGTACGGCAATGGGAGCACAATAGTGACTCTTCTTAACAGAAAACACGTCTTGCTCGTAGGACAAGAAACTGCATGTGATTCAACTCCATTTCTGAATGGGAAACAAACACTAGCTTGCCTTACAAGAAACACACTCTGCTTTTGAGAAAAAGCACTCTTCTACTCTATTGTGTTTCCTATAGTACCAGAAGAGTGCGCTTGCTGAGAACAAAAGAACTGTGCTTCCTACACATACGGGCCATATCTATTTCCACTCTGCTTAGGAAACTGACAAGAACAGTAGCTTCTCTTCAGTCCAATACACTGTACTTGATGGAAACAGATGCGAGAGCTACTTGCACTGTGTATGGCAATGGGATCGCAAGAGTGACTCTTCTTACCAGAAAACAACTCTTGCTCGTAGGACCAGAAACTGCATGTGATTCAACTCCATTTCTGAATGGGAAACAAACACTAGCTCGCCTTACAAGAAACACACTCTGCTATTGAGAAAAGAGCACTCTTCTACTCTATTGTGTTTCCTATATGGCCAGAACAGTGAGCTTGCTCAGAACAAAAGAACTGTGCTTACTACACACACGGGCCATACCTACTTCAACTCTGTTTAGGAAACTGACAAGTACAGGAGCTCTTCTTCAGTCCAATACACTGTATTGCTGGCAACAGACGCGAGTGCTATTTACACTGTGTGGCAAATGGATCGCAATAGTGACTCTTCTTACCAGACAATAAGTCTTGCTCGTATGACCAGAAACTGCATGTGATTCAACTCCATTTCTGAAAGGGAAACAAACACTAGCTCGCCTTACAAGAAACACACTCTGCTTTTGAGAAAAAGCACTCTTCTACTCTATTGTGTTTCCTATAGTACCAGAACAGTGAGCTTGCTGAGAACAAAAGAACTGTGCTTCCTACACACACGGGCCATTTCATTTTCCACTCTACTTAAGAAACTGACAAGAAGAGTAGCTTCTTTTCCGTCCAATAAACTGTACTTGCTGGGAACAGACGCGAGTGCTATTTGCACTGTGTACGGCAATGGGACCACAATAGTGACTCTTCTTAACAGAAAACAAGTCTTGCTCGTAGGACAAGAAACTGCATGTGATTCAACTCCATTTCTGACTAGGAAACTAACACTAGCTCGCCTTACAAGAAAGACACTCTGATTTTGAGAAAAGAGCACTCTTCTACTCTACTGTGTTTCCTATAGGGCCAGAACAGTGAGTTTGCTCAGAACAAAAGAACTGTGCTTCCTAAACACATGGGCCATATCTACTTCAACTCTGCTTAGGAAACTGACAAGAACAGTAGCTTCTCTTCATTCCAATACACTGTACTTGCTGGGAACAGATGCGAGTGCTACTTGCACTGTGTATGGCAATTAGAACGCAATAGAGACTCTTCTTACCAGAAAACAACTCTTGCTCGTAGGACCAGAAACTGCATGTGATTCAACTCCATTTCTGACTGGGAAACAAACACTACCTCGCCTTCCAAGGAACACACTCTGCTTTTGAGAAAAGAGCACTCTTCTACTCTGCTGTGTTTCCTATAGGGGCAGAAGAGTGAGCTTGCTCAGAACAAAAGAACTGTGCTTCCTACACACACGGGCCATATCTATTTCAACTCTGCTTAGGAAACTGACAAGAACAGTATCTTCTCTTCAGTCCAATACACTGTACTTGTTGGCAACAGACGCGAGTGCTATTTGCACTGTGTGGCAAATGGATCGCAATAGTGACTCTACTTACCAGAAAACAAGTCTTGCTTGTAGGACCAGAAACTGCATGTGACTAAACTCAATTTCTAACAGGGAAACAAACACTAGCTCGCAGTACAAGAAACACACACTGCTTTTGAGAAAAGAGCACTCTTCTACTATACTGTGTTTCCTATAGGGCCAGAACAGTGAGCTTCCTCAGAACAAAAGAACTGTGCTTCCTACACACCGGCCATATCTACTTCAACTCTGCTTAGGAAACTGACAAGAACAGTAGCTTCTCTTCAGTCCAATACACTGTACTTGCTGGAAACAGATGCGAGTGCTACTTGCACTGTGTATGGCAATGGGATCGCAAGAGTGACTCTTCTTACCAGAAAACAACTCTTGCTCGTAGGACCAGAAACTGCATGTGATTCAACTCCATTTCTGAATGGGAAACAAACACTAGCTCGCCTTCCAAGAAACACACTCTGCTTTGAGAAAAGAGCACTCTTCAACTCTGCTGTGTTTCCTATTGGGCCAGAACAGTGAGCTTGCTCAGAACAAAAGAACTGTGCTTCCTACACACAGGCCATATCTACTTCAACTCTGCTTAGGAAACTGACAAGAACAGTAGCTTCTCTTCAGTCCAAAACACTGTACTTGTTGGCAACAGACGCGAGTGCTATTTGCACTGTGTGGCAAATGGATCGCAATAGTGACTCTTCTTACCAGAAAACAAGTCTTGCTCGTAGGACCAGAAACTGCATGTGATTAAACTCCATTTCTAACAGGAAAACAAACACTAGCTCGCAGTACAAGAAACACACACTGCTTTTGAGAAAAGAGCACTCTTCTACTATACTGTGTTTCCTATAGGGCCAGAACAGGGAGCTTGCTCAGAACAAAAGAACTGTGCTCCTACACACACGGGCCATATCTATTTCCACTCTGCTTAGGAAACTGACAAGAATAGTAGCTTATCTTCAGTCCAATACACTGTACTTGCTGGGAACAGACGCGAGTGCTATTTGCACTGTGTACGGCAATGGGACCACAATAGTGACTCTTCTTAACAGAAAACAAGTCTTTCTCGTAGGACAAGAAACTGCATGTGATTCAACTCCATTTCTGACTAGGAAACAAACACTAGCTCGCCTTACAAGAAAGACACTCTGATTTTGAGAAAAGAGCACTCTTCTACTCTACTGTGTTTCCTATAGGGCCAGAACAGTGAGTTTGCTCAGAACAAAAGAACTGTGCTTCCTAAACACATGGGCCATATCTACTTCAACTCTGCTTAGGAAACTGACAAGAACAGTAGCTTCTCTTCATTCCAATACACTGTACATGCTGGGAACAGATGCGAGTGCTACTTGCACTGTGTATGGCAATTAGAACGCAATAGAGACTCTTCTACCAGAAAAAAACTCTTGCTCGTAGGACCAGAAACTGCATGTGATTCAACTCCATTTCTGACTGGGAAACAAACACGAGTTCCCCTTCCAAAAAACACACACTGCTTTTGAGAAAAGAGCACTCTTCTACTATACTGTGTTTCCTATAGAACCAGAACAGGAGCTTGCTCAGAACAAAAGAACTGTGCTCCTACACACACGGGCCATATCTATTTCCGCTCTGCTTAGGAAACTGACAAGAATAGTACCTTCTCTTCAGTCCAACACACTGTACTTGCTGGGCACAGACGCGAGTGCTATTTGCACTTTGTGGCAAATGGATCGCATTAGTGACTCTTCTTACCAGAAAACAAGTGTGGCTCGTAGGACCAGAAACTGCATCTGATTCAACTCCATTTCTGACAGGGAAAAAAACACTAGCTCTCCTTTTAAGAAACACACTCTGCTTTTGAGAAAAGAGCACTCTTCTACTCTACTGTGTTTCCTATAGGGCCAGAACAGTGAGCTTGCTCAGAACAAAAGAACTGTTCATCCTACACACACGGGCCATATCTACTTCAACTCTGCTTAGGAAACTGACAAGAACAGGAGCTTCTCTTCATTCCAATACACTGTACTTGCTGGGAACATACTCGAGTGCTATTTGCACTCTGTGGGAAATGGATCGCATTAGTGACTCTTCTTACCAGAAAACAAGTCTTGTTCGTAGGACAAAAACTGCATGTGATTCATCTCCATTTCTGACTGGGAAAAAAACACTAGCTCGCCTTCCAAGAAACACACTCTGCTTTTGAGAAAAGAGCACTCTTCTACTCTACTCTGTCTCCTATAGGGCCAGAACAGTGAGCTTGCTCAGAACAAAAGAACGGTTCTTTTTACACACACGGGCCATATCTACTTCAACTCTGCTTAGGAAATTGACAAGAACAGTAGCTTCTCTTCAGTCCAATACACTGTACTTGCTGGGAACAGACGCGAGTGTTATTTGCACTGTGTACGTCAATGGGAGCACAATAGTGACTCTTCTTCACAGAAAAAAAGTCTTGCTCGTAGGACAAGAAACTGCATGTGATTCAACTCCATTTCTGACTGGGAAACAAACACTAGCTTGCATTACAAGAAAGACACCCTGATTTTCAGAAAAGAGCACTCTTCTACTCTACTGTGTTTCCTAGAGGGCCAGAACAGTGAGCTTGCTCAGAACAAAAGAACTGTGCTTCCTACACACACGGGCCATATCTATTTCCACTCTGCTTAGGAAACTGACAAAACAGGAGCTTCTCTTCAGTCCAATACACAGTACTTGCTGGGAACTGATGCGAGTGCTATTTGCACTGTGTGGCAAATGGATCGCAATAGTGACTCTACTTACCAGAAAACAACTCTTGTTAGTAGGACCAGAAACTGCATGTGATTCAACTCCATTTCTGACTGGGAAACAAACACTAGCTCGCCTTACAAGAAACACACTCTGCTATTGGGAAAAGAGCACTGTTCTACTCTACTGTGTTTCCTATAGGGCCAGAACATTGAGCTTGCTCACCATAAAAGAAATAGCTACCTACACACAAGGGTCATATCTACATCCACTCTGCTTAGGAAACTGACAAGAAGAGGAGCTTCACTTCAGTCCAATACACAGTACTTGCTGGGAACAGATGCGAGTGCTATTTGCACTGTGTTGCAAATGGATCGCAATAGTGACTCTACTTACAAGAAAACAACTCTGGTTCGTAGGACCAGAAACTGCATGTGATTCAACTCCATTGCTGAACTGGGAAACAAACACTAGATCGCCTTACAAGAAACACACTCTGCTTTTGAGAAAAGAGCACTCATCTACTCTACTGTGTTTCCTATAGGGCTAGAACAGTGAGCTTCCTCAGAACAAAAGAACTGTGCTTCCTACACACATGGGCCATATCTACTTCAACTCTGCTTAGGAAACTGACAAGAACAGGATCTTTTCTTCAGTCCAATACACTGTACTTGCTGGGAACAGACGCGAGTGCCATTTGCAATGTGTGGCAAATGGATCGCATCAGTGACTCTTCTTACCAGAATGCTAGTCTTGTTCGTAGGACCAGAAAGTGCATGCGATTCAACTCCAGTTTGACAGGGAAACAAACACTAGCTCGCAGTACAAGAAACACACACTGCTTTTGAGAAAAGAGCACTCTTCTACTATACTGTGTTTCCTATAGGGCCAGAACAGTGAGCTTGCTCAGAACAAAAGAACTGTGCTCCTACACACACGGGCCATATCTATTTCCACTGTAATTAGGAAAGTGACAAGAATAGTAGCTTCTCTTCAGTCCAATACACTGTACTTGCTGGAAACAGACGCGAGTGCTATTTGTACTGTGTGGCAAATGGATCGCAATAGTGACTCTTCTTACCAGAAAATAAGTCTTGCTCGTAGGATCAGAAACTGCATGTGATTCAACTCCATTTCTGACAGGGAAAAAAACACTAGCTCGCCTTACAAGAAGCACACTCTGCTTTTGAGAAAAAGCACACTTCTTCTCTATTGTGTTTCCTATAGGACCAGAACAGTGAGCTTGCTGAGAACAAAAGAACTGTGCTTCCTACACACACGGGCCATATCTACTTCAACTCTGCTTAGGAAACTGACAAGAACAGTAGCTTCTCTTCAGTCCAATACACTGTACTTGTTGGCAACAGACGCGAGTGCTATTTGCACTGTGTGGCAAATGGATCGCAATAGTGACTCTTCTTACCAGAAAAAATGTCTTGCTCGTAGGACCAGAAACTGCATGTGATTAAACTCCATTTCTAACAGGGAAACAAACACTATCTCGCAGTACAAGAAACACACACTGCTTTTGAGAAAAGAGCACTCTTCTACTATACTGTGTTTCCTATATGTCCAGAACAGTGAGCTTGCTCAGCATAAAAGAACTAGCTTCCTAAACACAAGGGTCATATCTACTTCCACTCTGCTTAGGAAACTGACAAGAAGAGGAGCTTCTCTTCAGTCCAATACACAGTACTTCCTGGGAACAGATGCGAGTGCTATTTGCAGTTTGTTGCAAATGGATCGCAATAGTGACTCTACTTACAAGAAAACAACTCTTGCTCGTAGGACTAGAAACTGCATGTGATTCAACTCCATTTCTGACTGGGAAACAAACCCTAGCTCGCAGTACTAGAAACACACACTGCTTTTGAGAAAAGAGCACTCTTCTAGTATACTGTGTTTCCTATAGGGCCAGAACAGGGAGCTTGCTCAGAACGAAAGAACTGTGCTCCTACACACACGGGCCATATCTATTTCCGCTCTGCTTAGGAAACTGACAAGAATAGTACCTTCTCTTCAGTCCAACACACTGTACTTGCTGGGAACAGACGCGAGTGCTATTTGCACTGTGTGGCAAATGGATCGCATTAGTGACTCTTCTTACCAGAAAACAAGTCTGGCTCGTAGGACCAGAAACTGCATCTGATTCAAATCCATTTCTGACACGGAAACAAACAATAGCTCGCCTTATAAGAAACACACTCTGCTTTTGAGAAAAGAGCACTCTTCTACTCTACTGTGTTTCCTATAGGGCCAGAACAGTGAGCTTCCTCAGAACAAAAGAACTGTGCTTCCTACACACACGGGCCATATCCATTTCCACTCTGCTTAGGAAACTGACAAAACAGGAGCTTCTCTTCAGTCCAATACACAGTACTTGCTGGGAACTGATGCGAGTGCTATTTGCACTGTGTGGCAAATGGATCGCATTAGTGACTCTTCTTACCAGAAAACTAGTCTTGTTCGTAGGACCAGAAAGTGCATGTGATTCAACTCCAGTTTCACAGGGAAACAAACACTAGCTCGCCTTACAAGAAACACACTCTGCTTTTGAGAAAAGAGCACTCTTCTACTCTACTCTGTCTCCTATAGGGCCAGAACAGTGAGCTTGCTCAGAACAAAAGAACTGTTTTTTTTACACACACGGGACAAAGCTACTTCAACTCTGCTTAGGAAATTGACAAGGACAGTAGCTTCTCTTCAGTCCAGTACACTGTACTTGCTGGGAACAGACGTGAGTGCTATCTGCACTGTGTATGGCAATGGGAGCACAATAGTGACTCTTCTTAACAGAAAACAAGTCGTGCTCGTAGGACCAGAAACTGCATGTGATTCAACTCCATTTCTGACTGGGAAACAAACGCTAGCTCGCCTTACAAGAAACACCCTCTGCTTTTGAGAAAAGAGCACTCTTCTACTATACTGTGTTTCCTATAGGGCCAGAACAGGGAGCTTGCTCAGAACAAAAGAACTGTGCTCCTACACACACGGGCCATATCTATTTCCACTCTGCTTAGGAAACTGACAAGAATTGTAGCTTCTCTTCAGTCCAATACACTGTGCTTGCTGGGAACAGACGCGAGTGCTATTTGCACTGTGTACGGCAAATGGATCGCATTAGTGACTCTTCTTACCAGAAAACAAGTCTGGCTCGTAGGACCAGAAACTGCATCTGATTCAACTCCATTTCTGCCTGGGAAACAAACACTAGCTCGCCGTCAAAGAAACACACTCTGCTTTTGAGAAAAGAGCACTCTTCTACTCTACTGTGTTTCCTATAGAGCCAGAACAGTGAGCTTGCTCAGAACACAAGAACTGTTCTTTTTACACACGGGACAAATCTACTTCAACTCTGCTTAGGAAATTGACAAGGACAGTAGCTTCTCTTCAGTCCAATACACTGTACTTGCTGGGAACAGACGAGAGTGCTATTTGCACTGTGTACGGCAATGGGAGCACAGTAGTGACTCTTCTTAACAGAAAACAAGTCTTGCTCCTAGGACAAGAAACTGCATGTGATTCAACTCCATTTCTGACTGGGAAACAAACACTAGCTTGCCTTACAAGAAAGACACTCTGATTTTGAAAAAAGAGCACTCTTCTACTCTACTGTGTTTCCTATAGGGCCAGAACAGTGAGCTTCCTCAGAACAAAAGAACTGTGCTTCCTACACACACGGGACATAAATACTTCAACTCTGCTTAGGAAACTTACAAGAACAGTAGCTTCTCTTCAGTCCAATACACTGTACATGCTGGAAACAGATGCGAGTGCTACTTGCACTCTGTATGGCAATGGGATCTCAAGAGTGACTCTTCTTACCAGAAAACAAGTCTGGCTCGTAGGACCAGAAACTGCATGTGATTCAACTCCATTTCTGACTGAGAAACAAACACTAGCTCGCCTTACAAGAAACACACTCTGCTATTGGGAAAAGAGCACTGTTCTACTCTACTGTGTTTCCTATAGGGCCAGAACAGTGAGCTTGCTCAGCATAAAAGAACTAGCTTCCTACACACAAGGGTCATATCTACATCCACTCTGCTTAGGAAACTGACAAGAAGAGAAGCTTCAGTTCAGTCCAATACACAGTACTTGCTGGGAACAGATGCGAGTGCTATTTGCACTGTGTTGCAAATGGATCGCAATAGTGACTCTACTTACCAGAAAACAACTCTTGCTCGTAGGACCAGAAACTGCATGTGATTCAACTCCATTTTTGACTGGGAAACAAACACTAGCTTGCCTTACAAGAAACACACTCTGCTTTTGAGAAAAGAGCACTCTTCTAATCTACTCTTTCTCCTATAGGGCCAGAACAGTGAGCTTGCTCAGAACAAAAGAACTGTTCTTTTTACACACACGGGCCATATCTACTTCAACTCTGCTTAGGAAACTGACAAGAACAGTAGCTTCTCTTCAGAACAATACACCGTACTTGCTGGGAACAGACGCGAGTGCTATTTGCACTGTGTACGGAAATGGGAGCACAATAGTGACTCTTCTTAACAGAAAACAAGTTGTGCTCGTAGGACCAGAAACTGCATGTGATTCAACTCCATTTCTGACTGGGAAACAAACACTAGCTCGCCGTCCAAGAAACACACTTACTTTTGAGAAAAGAGCACTCTTCTACTCTGCTGTGTTTCCTATTGGGCCAGAACAGTGAGCTTGCTCAGAACAAAAGAACTGTGCTTCCTACACACACGTGCCATATCTATTTCAATTCTGCTTAGGAAACTGACAAGAACAGTATCTTCTCTTCAGTCCAATACACTGTACTTGTTGGCAACAGACGCGAGTGCTATTTGCACTGTGTGGCAAATGGATCGCAATAGTGACTCTTCCTACCAGAAAACATGTCTTGCTCGTAGGACCAGAAACTGCATGTGATTAAACTCCATTTCTAACAGGGAAACAAACACTAGCTCGCAGTACAAGAAACACACACTGCTTTTGAGAAAAGAGCACTCTTCTACTCTACTGTGTTTCCTATAGGGCCAGAACAGTGAGCTTGCTCAGAACAAAAGAACTGTGCTCCTACACACACGGGCCATATCTATTTCCACTCTACTTAGGAAACTGACAAGAATAGTAGCTTCTCTTCAGTCCAATACACAGTACTTGCTGGAAACAGATGCAAGTGCTATTTGCACTGTGTACGGCAATGGGAGCACAATAGTGACTCTTCTTAACAGAAAACAAGTCTTGCTCGTAGGACAAGAAACTGCATGTGATTCAACTCCATTTCTGACTGGGAAACAAACACAAGCTTGCATTACAAGGAAGACACTCTGATTTTGAGAAAAGAGCACTCTTCTACTCTACTGTGTTTCCTCTAGGGCCAGAACAGTGAGCTTGCTCAGCATAAAAGAACTAGCTTCCTAAACACAAGGGTCATATCTACTTCCACTCTGCTTAGGAAACTGAAAAGAAGAGGAGCTTCTCTTCAGTCCAATACACAGTACCTGCTGGGAACAGATGCGAGTGCTATTTGCACTGTGTTGCAAATGGATCGCAATAGTGACTCTACTTACCAGAAAATAAGTCTTGCTCGTAGGACCAGAAACTGCATCTGATTCAACTCCATTTCTGACAGGGATACAAACAATATCTCGCCTTACAAAAAACACACTCTGCTTTTGAGAAAAAGCACTCTTCTATTCTATTGTGTTTCCTATAGGACCAGAACAGTGAGCTTGCTCAGAACAAAAGAACTGTGCTTCCTACACACACGGGCCATATCTACTTCAACTCTGCTTAGGAAACTGACAAGAACAGTAGCTTCTCTTCAGTCCAATACACTGTACTTGTTGGCAACAGACGCGAATGCTATTTGCACTGTGTGGCAAATGGATCGCAATAGTGACTCTTCTTACCAGAAAACAAGTCTTGCTCGTAGGACCAGAAACTGCATTTGATTAAACTCCATTTCTAACAAGGAAACAAACACTAGCTCGCAGTACAAGAAACACACACTGCTTTTGAGAAAAGAGCACTCTTCTACTATACTGTGTTTCCTATAGGGCCAGAACAGTGAGCTTGCTCAGAACAAAAGAACTGTGCTCCTACACACACGGGCCATATCTATTTCCACTCTACTTAGGAAACTGACAAGAATAGTAGCTTCTCTTCAGTCCAATACACTGTACTTGCTGGGAACAGACGCGAGTGCTGTTTGCACTGTGTACGGCAATGGGAGCACAATAGTGACTCTTCTTAAAAGAAAACAAGTCTTGCTCGTAGGACAAGAAACTGCATGTGATTCAACTCCATTTCCGACTGGGAAACAAACACTAGCTTGCATTACAAGAAAGACACTCTGATTTTGAGAAAAGAGCACTCTTCTACTCTACTGTGTTTCCTAGAGGGCCAGAAGAGTGAGCTTGCTCAGAACAAAAGAACTGTGCTTCCTACACACACGGGCCATATCTCTTTCCACGCTGCTTAGGAAACTGACAAAACAGGAGCTTCTCTTCACTCCAATGCACAGTACTTGCTGGGAACTGATGCGAGTGCTATTTGCACTGTGTGGCAAATGGATCGCAATAGTGACTCTACTTACCAGAAAACAACTCTTGCTCCTAGGACCAGAAACTGCATGTGATTCAACTCCATTTCTGACTGGGAAACAAACACTAGCTCGCCTTACAAGAAACACACTCTGCTATTGGGAAAAGAGCACTGTTCTACTCTACTGTGTTTCCTATAGTGCTAGAACAGTGAGCTTGCTCAGCATAAAAGAACTAGCTTCCTACACACAAGGGTCATATCTACATCCACTCTGCTTAGGAAACTGACAAGAAGAGGAGCTTTACTTCAGTCCAATAAACAGTACTTGGCTGGAACAGATGCGAGTGCTATTTGCACTGTGTTGCAAATGGATCGCAATAGTGACTCTACTTACCAGAAAACACTCTTGCTTGTAGGACCAGAAACGGCATGTGATTCAACTCCATTGCTGAACTGGGAAACAAACACTAGCTCGCCTTACAAGAAACACACTCTGCTTTTGAGAAAAGAGCACTCTTCTATTCTACTGTGTTTCCTATAGGGCCAGAACAGTGAGCTTCCTCAGAACAAAAGAACTGTGCTTCCTACACACACGGGCCATATCTACTTCAACTCTGCTTAGGAAACTGACAAGAACAGGAGCTTCTCTTCAGTCCAATACACTGTACTTGCTGGGAACATACGCGAGTGCTATTTGCACTGTGTGGCAAATGGATCACAATAGTGACTCTTCTTACCAGAAAATAAGTCTTGCTTGTAGGAACAGAAACTGCATGTGATTCAACTCCATTTCTGACAGGGAAACAAACACTAGCTCGCCTTACGAGAAACACACTCTGCTTTTGAGAAAAAGCACTCTTCTACTCTATTGTGTTTCCTATAGGACCAGAACAGTGAGCTTGCTGAGAACAAAAGAACTGTGCTTCTACACACACGGGCCATATCTACTTCATCACTGCTTAGGAAACTGACAAGAACAGTATCTTCTCTTCAGTCCAATACAGTGTACTTGTTGGCAACAGACGCGAGTGCTATTTGCACTGTGTGGCAAATGGATCGCAATAGTGACTCTTCTTACCAGAAAACAAGTCTTGCTCGTAGGACCAGAAACTGCATGTGATTAAACTCCATTTCTAACAGGGAAACAAACACTAGCTTGCAGTACAAGAAACACACACTGCTTTTGAGAAAAGAGCACTCATCTACTATACTGTGTTTCCTATATGGCCAGAACAGTGAGCTTGCTCAGCATAAAAGAACTAGCTTCCTAAACACAAGGGTCATATCTACTTCCACTCTGCTTAGGAAACTGACAAGAAGAGGAGCTTCTCTTCAGTCCAATACACAGTACTTGCTGGGAACAGATGCGAGTGCTATTTGCACTGTGTTGCAAATGGATCGCAATAGTGACTCTACTTACAAGAAAACAACTCTTGCTCGTAGGACTAGAAACTGCATGTGATTCAACTCCATTTCTGACTGGGAAACAAACACTAGCTCGCCTTACAAGAAACACACTCTGCTTTTGAGAAAACAGCACTCTTCTACTCTACTGTCTTTCCTATAGGGCCAGAACAGTGAGCTTGCTCAGAACAAAAGAACTGTGCTTCCTACACACATGGGCCATATCTACTTCAACTCTGCTTAGGAAACTGAGAAGAACAGGAGCTTCTCTTCAGTCCAATACACTGTACTTGCTGGGAACAGACGCGAGTGCTATTTGCACACATGGACAAATGGATCGCATTAGTGACTCTTCTTACCAGAAAACTAGTCTTGTTCGTAGGACCAGAAAGTGCATGTGATTCAACTCCAGTTTGACAGGGAAACAAACACTAGCTCTCCTTACAAGAAACACACTCTGCTTTTGAGAAAAGAGCACTCTTCTACTCTACTCTTTCTCCTATTGGGCCAGAACAGTGAGCTTGCTCAGAACAAAAGAACTGTTCTTTTTACAAACACGGGCCATATCTACTTCAACTCTGCTTAGGAAATTGACAATAACAGTAGCTTCTCTTCAGTCCAATACACTGTACTTGCTGGGAACAGACGCGAGTGCTATTTGCACTGTGTACGGCAATGGGAGCACAATAGTGACTCTTCTTAACAGAAAACAAGTCTTGCTCGTAGGACAAGAAACTGCATGTGATTCAACTCCATTTCTGACTGGGAAACAAACACTAGCTCGCCTTACAAGAAACACACTCTGCTTTTGAGAAAAGAGCACTCTCTACTCTACTGTGTTTCCTATAGGCTCAGAACAGTGAGCTTGCTCAGAACAAAAGAAGTGTTCTTCCTACACACACGGGCCATACCTACTTCAACTCTGCTTAGGAAACTGACAAGAACAGGAGCTCTTCTTGAGTCCAATACACTGTATTGCTGGCGACAGACGCCATTGCTATTTACACTGTGTGGGAAATGGATCGCAATTGTGACTCTTCTTACCAGAAAATAAGTCTTGCTGGTAGGACCAGAAACTGCATCTGATTCAACTCCATTTCTGACAGGGAAACAAACAATAGCTCGTCTTACAAAAAACACACTCTGCTTTTGAGAAAAAGCACTCTTCTATTCTATTGTGTTTCCTATAGGACCAGAACAGTGAGCTTGCTCAGAACAAAAGAACTGTTCTTCCTACACACACGGGCCATATCTACTTCAACTCTGCTTAGGAAACTGACAAGAACAGGAGCTTCTCTTCAGTCCAATACACTGTACTTGTTGGCAACAGACGCGAGTGCTATTTGCACTGTGTGGCAAATGGATCGCAATAGTGACTCTTCTTACCAGAAAACAAGTCTTGCTCGTAGGACCAAAAACTGCATGTGATTAAACTCCATTTCTGACAGGGAAACAAACAATAGCTCGCCTTACAAGAAACACACTCTGCTTTTGAGAAAATAGCACTCTTCTAGTATACTGTGTTTCCTATAGGGCCAGACAGTGAGCTTGTTCAGAACAAAAGAACTGTTCTTCCTTCACACACGGGCCAAATCTACTTCAACTCTGCTTAGGAAACTGACAAGAACAGGAGCTTCTCTTCAGTCCAATACACTGTACTTGCTGGGAACAGACGCGAGTGCTATTTGCACTGTGTGGCAAATGGATCGCATTAGTGACTCTTCTTACCAGAAAACTAGTCTTGTTCGTAGGACCAGAAAGTGCATGTGATTCAACTCCAGTTTCACAGGGAAACAAACACTAGCTCGCCTTACAAGAAACACACTCTGCTTTTGAGAAAAGAGCACTCTTCTACTCTACTCTGTCTCCTATAGGGCCAGAACAGTGAGCTTGCTCAGAACAAAAGAACTGTTTTTTTTACACACACGGGACAAAGCTACTTCAACTCTGCTTAGGAAATTGACAAGGACAGTAGCTTCTCTTCAGTCCAGTACACTGTACTTGCTGGGAACAGACGTGAGTGCTATCTGCACTGTGTACGGCAATGGGAGCACAATAGTGACTCTTCTTAACAGAAAACAAGTCGTGCTCGTAGGACCAGAAACTGCATGTGATTCAACTCCATTTCTGACTGGGAAACAAACACTAGCTCGCCTTACAAGAAACACCCTCTGCTTTTGAGAAAAGAGCACTCTTCTACTATACTGTGTTTCCTATAGGGCCAGAACAGGGAGCTTGCTCAGAACAAAAGAACTGTGCTCCTACACACACGGGCCATATCTATTTCCACTCTGCTTAGGAAACTGACAAGAATTGTAGCTTCTCTTCAGTCCAATACACTGTGCTTGCTGGGAACAGACGCGAGTGCTATTTGCACTGTGTACGGCAAATGGATCGCATTAGTGACTCTTCTTACCAGAAAACAAGTCTGGCTCGTAGGACCAGAAACTGCATCTGATTCAACTCCATTTCTGCCTGGGAAACAAACACTAGCTCGCCGTCAAAGAAACACACTCTGCTTTTGAGAAAAGAGCACTCTTCTACTCTACTGTGTTTCCTATAGGGCCAGAACAGTGAGCTTGCTCAGAACACAAGAACTGTTCTTTTTACACACGGGACAAATCTACTTCAACTCTGCTTAGGAAATTGACAAGAACAGTAGCTTCTCTTCAGTCCAATACACTGTACTTGCTGGGAACAGACGCGAGTGCTATTTGCACTGTGTACGGCAATGGGAGCACAGTAGTGACTCTTCTTAACAGAAAACAAGTCTTGCTCCTAGGACAAGAAACTGCATGTGATTCAACTCCATTTCTGACTGGGAAACAAACACTAGCTTGCCTTACAAGAAAGACACTCTGATTTTGAAAAAAGAGCACTCTTCTACTCTACTGTGTTTCCTATAGGGCCAGAACAGTGAGCTTCCTCAGAACAAAAGAACTGTGCTTCCTACACACATGGGACATAAATACTTCAACTCTGCTTAGGAAACTTACAAGAACAGTAGCTTCTCTTCAGTCCAATACACTGTACATGCTGGAAACAGATGCGAGTGCTACTTGCACTCTGTATGGCAATGGGATCTCAAGAGTGACTCTTCTTACCAGAAAACAAGTCTGGCTCGTAGGACCAGAAACTGCATGTGATTCAACTCCATTTCTGCCTGGGAAACAAACACTAGCTCGCCTTACAAGAAACACACTCTGCTTTTGAGAAAAGAGCACTCTTCTACTCTACTGTGTTTCCTATAGGGCCAGAACAGTGAGCTTGCTCAGAACAAAAGAACTGTTTTTCCTTCACACACGGGCCAAATCTACTTCAACTCTGTTTAGGAAATTGACAAGAACAGGAGCTTCTCTTCAGTCCAATACACTGTACTTGCTGGGAACAGACGCGAGTGCTATTTGCATTGTGTGGCAAATGGATCGCATTAGTGACTCTTCTTACCAGAAAACTAGTCTTGTTTGTAGGACCAGAAAGTGCATGTGATTCAACTCCAGTTTGACAGGGAAACAAACACTAGCTCGCCTTACAAGAAACACACTCTGATTTTGAGAAAAGAGCACTCTTCTACTCTACTCTGTCTCCTATAGAACCAGAACAGTGAGCTTGCTCAGAACAAAAGAACTGTTCTTTTTACACACACGGGACAAATCTACTTCAACTCTGCTTAGGAAATTGACAAGAACAGTAGCTTCTCTTCAGTCCAATACACTGTGCTTGCTGGGAACAGACGCGAGTGCTATTTGCACTGTGTACGGCAATGGGAGCACAATAGTGACTCTTCTTAACAGAAAACACGTCTTGCTCATAGGACAAGAAACTGCATGTGATTCAACTCCATTTCTGACTGTGAAACAAACACTAGCTGGCCTTACAAGAAACACCCTCTGCTTTTGAGAAAAGAGCACTCTTCTACTATACTGTGTTTCCTATAGGGCCAGAAAAGGGAGCTTGCTCAGAACAAAAGAACTGTGCTCCTACACACACGGGCCATATCTATTTCCACTCTGCTTAGGAAACTGACAAGAATAGTAGCTTCTCTTCAGTCCAATACACTGTGCTTGCTGGGAACAGAAGCGAGTGCTATTTGCACTGTGTGGCAAATGGATCGCATTAGTGACTCTTCTTACCAGAAAACAAGTCTGGCTCGTAGGACCAGAAACTGCATCTGATTCAACTCCATTTATGCCTGGGAAACAAACACTAGCTCGCCTTACAAGAAACACACTCTGCTTTTGAGAAAAGAGCACTGTTCTACTCTACTGTGTTTCCTATAGGGCCAGAATAGTGAGCTTGCTCAGAACAAAAGAACTGTTCTTCCTTCACACACGGGCCAAATCTACTTCAACTCTGTTTAGGAAACTGACAAGAAGAGGAGCTCTTCTTCAGTCCAATACACTGTACTTGCTGGCAACAGACGCGAGTGCTATTTGCACTGTGTTGCAAATGGATCACAATAGTGACTCTTCTTACCAGAAAACAAGTCTTGCTCATAGGACCAGAAACTGCATGTGATTAAACTCCATTTCTAACAGGGAAACAAACACTAGCTCGCAGTACAAGAAACACACACTGCTTTTGAGAAAAGAGCACTATTCTACTCTGCTGTGTTTCCTATAGGGCCAGAACAGTGAGCTTGCTCAGAACAAAAGAACTGTGCTTCCTAAACACACGGGCCATATCTATTTCCACTCTGCTTATAAAACCGACAAGAATAGTAGCTTCTCTTCAGTCCAATACACTGTACTTGTTGGCAACAGACGCGAGTGCTATTTGCACTGTGTGGCAAATAGATCACAATAGTGACTCTTCTTACCAGAAAACATGTCTTGCTCGTAGGACCAGAAACTGCATGTGATTAAACTCCATTTCTAACAGGGAAACAAACACTAGCTCGCAGTACAAGAAACACACACTGCTTTTGATAAAAGAGCACTCTTCTACTCTACTGTGTTTCCTATAGGGCCAGAACAGTGAGCTTGCTCAGAACAAAAAAACTGTTCTTTTTACACACACGGGCCATATCTACTTCAACTCTGCTTAGGAAATTGACAAGAACAGTAGCTTCTCTTCAGTACAATACACTGTACTTGCTGGGAACAGACCCGAGTGCTATTTGCACTGTGTACGGAAATGGGAGTACAATAGTGACTCTTCTTAACAGAAAACACGTCTTGCTCGTAGGACAAGAAACTGCATGTGATTCAACTCCATTTCTGACTGGGAAACAAACACTAGCTCGCCTTACAAGAAACACCCTCTGCTTTTGAGAAAAGAGCACTCTTCTACTATACTGTGTTTCCTGTAGGGCCAGAACAGGGAGCTTGCTCAGAACAAAAGAACTGTGCTCCTACACACACGGGACATATCTATTTCCACTCTGCTTAGGAAACTGACAAGAATAGTAGCTTCTCTTCAGTCCAATACACTGTACTTGCTGGGAACAGACGCGAGTGCTGTTTGCACTGTGTACGGCATTGGGAGCACAATAGTGACTCTTCTTAACAGAAAACACGTCTTGCTCGTAGGAAAAGAAACTGCAAGTGATTCAACTCCATTTCTGACAGGGAAACAAACACTAGCTCGCCTTACAAGAAAGACACTCTGATTTTGAGAAAAGAGCACTCTTCTACTCTACTGTGTTTCCTATAGGGCCAGAATAGTGAGCTTGCTCAGAACAAAAGAACTGTTCTTCCTTCACACACGGGCCAAATCTACTTCAACTCTGTTTAGGAAACTGACAAGAAGAGGAGCTCTTCTTCAGTCCAATACACTGTATTGCTGGCAACAGACGCGAGTGCTATTTGCACTGTGTGGCAAATGGATCGCAATAGTGACTCTTCTTACCAGAAAACAAGTCTTGCTCATAGGACCAGAAACTGCATGTGATTAAACTCCATTTCTAACAGGGAAACAAACACTAGCTCGCAGTACAAGAAACACACACTGCTTTTGAGAAAAGAGCACTATTCTACTCTGCTGTGTTTCCTATAGGGCCAGAACAGTGAGCTTGCTCAGAACAAAAGAACTGTGCTTCCTAAACACACGGGCCATATCTATTTCCACTCTGCTTATAAAACCGACAAGAATAGTAGCTTCTCTTCAGTCCAATACACTGTACTTGTTGGCAACAGACGCGAGTGCTATTTGCACTGTGTGGCAAATAGATCACAATAGTGACTCTTCTTACCAGAAAACATGTCTTGCTCGTAGGACCAGAAACTGCATGTGATTAAACTCCATTTCTAACAGGGAAACAAACACTAGCTCGCAGTACAAGAAACACACACTGCTTTTGATAAAAGAGCACTCTTCTACTCTACTGTGTTTCCTATAGGGCCAGAACAGTGAGCTTGCTCAGAACAAAAAAACTGTTCTTTTTACACACACGGGCCATATCTACTTCAACTCTGCTTAGGAAATTGACAAGAACAGTAGCTTCTCTTCAGTACAATACACTGTACTTGCTGGGAACAGACCCGAGTGCTATTTGCACTGTGTACGGCAATGGGAGTACAATAGTGACTCTTCTTAACAGAAAACACGTCTTGCTCGTAGGACAAGAAACTGCATGTGATTCAACTCCATTTCTGACTGGGAAACAAACACTAGCTCGCCTTACAAGAAACACCCTCTGCTTTTGAGAAAAGAGCACTCTTCTACTATACTGTGTTTCCTGTAGGGCCAGAACAGGGAGCTTGCTCAGAACAAAAGAACTGTGCTCCTACACACACGGGACATATCTATTTCCACTCTGCTTAGGAAACTGACAAGAATAGTAGCTTCTCTTCAGTCCAATACACTGTACTTGCTGGGAACAGACGCGAGTGCTGTTTGCACTGTGTACGGCATTGGGAGCACAATAGTGACTCTTCTTAACAGAAAACACGTCTTGCTCGTAGGAAAAGAAACTGCAAGTGATTCAACTCCATTTCTGACAGGGAAACAAACACTAGCTCGCCTTACAAGAAAGACACTCTGATTTTGAGAAAAGAGCACTCTTCTACTCTACTGTGTTTCCTATAGGGCCAGAATAGTGAGCTTGCTCAGAACAAAAGAACTGTTCTTCCTTCACACACGGGCCAAATCTACTTCAACTCTGTTTAGGAAACTGACAAGAAGAGGAGCTCTTCTTCAGTCCAATACACTGTATTGCTGGCAACAGACGCGAGTGCTATTTGCACTGTGTGGCAAATGGATCGCAATAGTGACTCTTCTTACCAGAAAACAAGTCTTGCTCATAGGACCAGAAACTGCATGTGATTAAACTCCATTTCTAACAGGGAAACAAACACTAGCTCGCAGTACAAGAAACACACACTGCTTTTGAGAAAAGAGCACTATTCTACTCTGCTGTGTTTCCTATAGGGCCAGAACAGTGAGCTTGCTCAGAACAAAAGAACTGTGCTTCCTAAACACACGGGCCATATCTATTTCCACTCTGCTTATAAAACTGACAAGAATAGTAGCTTCTCTTCAGTCCAATAAACTGTACTTGTTGGCAACAGACGCGAGTGCTATTTGCACTGTGTGGCAAATAGATCACAATAGTGACTCTTCTTACCAGAAAACATGTCTTGCTCATAGGACCAGAAACTGCATGTGATTAAACTCCATTTCTAACAGGGAAACAAACACTAGCTCGCAGTACAAGAAACACACACTGCTTTTGATAAAAGAGCACTCTTCTACTCTACTGTGTTTCCTATAGGGCCAGAACAGTGAGCTTGCTCAGAACAAAAAAACTGTTCTTTTTACACACACGGGCCATATCTACTTCAACTCTGCTTAGGAAATTGACAAGAACAGTAGCTTCTCTTCAGTACAATACACTGTACTTGCTGGGAACAGACCCGAGTGCTATTTGCACTGTGTACGGCAATGGGAGTACAATAGTGACTCTTCTTAACAGAAAACACGTCTTGCTCGTAGGACAAGAAACTGCATGTGATTCAACTCCATTTCTGACTGGGAAACAAACACTAGCTCGCCTTACAAGAAACACCCTCTGCTTTTGAGAAAAGAGCACTCTTCTACTATACTGTGTTTCCTGTAGGGCCAGAACAGGGAGCTTGTTCAGAACAAAAGAACTGTGCTCCTACACACACGGGACATATCTATTTCCACTCTGCTTAGGAAACTGACAAGAATGGTAGCTTCTCTTCAGTCCAATACACTGTACTTGCTGGGAACAGACGCGAGTGCTGTTTGCACTGTGTACGGCATTGGGAGCACAATAGTGACTCTTCTTAACAGAAAACACGTCTTGCTCGTAGGAAAAGAAACTGCAAGTGATTCAACTCCATTTCTGACAGGGAAACAAACACTAGCTCGCCTTACAAGAAAGACACTCTGATTTTGAGAAAAGAGCACTCTTCTACTCTACTGTGTTTCCTATAGGGCCAGAACAGTGAGTTTGCTCAGAACAAAAGAACTGTGCTTCCTAAACACATGGGCCATATCTACTTCAACTCTGCTTAGGAAACTGACAAGAGCAGTAGCTTCTCTTCATTCCAATACACTGTACTTGCTGGGAACAGATGCGAGTGCTACTTGCACTGTGTATGGCAATTAGAACTCAATAGAGACTCTTCTTACCAGAAAAAAACTCTTGCTCGTAGGACCAGAAACTGCATGTGATTCAACTCCATTTCTGACTGGGAAACAAACACTAGCTCGCCGTCAAAGAAACACACTCTGCTTTTGAGAAAAGAGCACTCTTCTACTCTACTGTGTTTCCTATAGGGCCAGAACAGTGAGCTACCTCAGAACAAAAGAACTGTGCTTCCTACACACACGGGCCAGATCTACTTCAACTCTGCTTAGGAAACTGACAAGAACAGTATCTTCTCTTCAGTCCAATACACTGTACTTGCTGGGAACAGACGCGAGTGCTATTTGCACTGTGTGGCAAATGGATCGCATTAGTGACTCTTCTTACCAGAAAACTAGTCTTGTTCGTAGGACCAGAAACTGCATGTGATTCAACTCCAGGTTGACATGGAAACAGACACTGGCTCGCCTTAGAAGAAACACACTCTGCTTTTGAGAAAAGAGCTCTCTTCACTCTACTCTGTCTCCTATAGGGCCAGAACAGTGAGCTTGCTCAGAACAAAAGAACTGTTCTTTTTTACACACACGGGCCATATCTACTTCAACTCTGCTTAGGAAATTGACAAGAGCAGTAGCTTCTCTTCAGTCCAATACACTGTACTTGCTGAGAACAGACGCGAGTGCTTTTTGCACTGTGTACGGCAATGGGAGCACAATAGTGACTCTTCTTAACAGAAAACACGTCTTGCTTGTGTGACAAGAAACTGCATGTGATTCAACTCCATTTCTGACTGTGAAACAAACACTAGCTCGCCTTACAAGAAACACCCTCTGCTTTTGAGAAAAGAGCACTCTTCTACTCTACTGTGTTTCCTATAGGGCCAGAACAGGGAGCTTGCTCAGAACAAAAGAACTGTGCTCCTACACACACGGGCCATATCTATTTCCACTCTGCTTAGGAAACTGACAAGAATTGTAGCTTCTCTTCAGTCCAATACACTGTGCTTGCTGGGAACAGACGCGAGTGCTATTTGCACTGTGTGGCAAATGGATCGCATTAGTGACTCTTCTTACCAGAAAACAAGTCTGGCTCGTAGGACCAGAAACTGCATGTGATTCAACTCCATTTCTGCCTGGGAAACAAACACTAGCTCGCCTTACAAGAAACACACTCTGCTTTTGAGAAAAGAGCACTCTTCTACTCTACTCTATCTCCTATAGGGCCAGAACAGTGAGCTTGCTCAGAACAAAAGAACTGTTCTTTTTACACACGGGACAAATCTACTTCAACTCTGCTTAGGAAATTGACAAGAACAGTAGCTTCTCTTCAGTCCAATACACTGTACTTGCTGGGAACAGACGCGAGTGCTATTTGCACTGTGTACGGCAATGGGAGCACAATAGTGACTCTTCTTAACAGAAAACAAGTCTTGCTCGTAGGACAAGAAACTGCATGTGATTCAACTCCATTTCTGACAGGGAAACAAACACTAGCTGGCCTTACAAGAAAGACACTCTGATTTTGAGAAAAGAGCACTCTTCTACTCTACTGTGTTTCCTATAGGTCCAGAAGAGTGAGTTTTCTCAGAACAAAAGAACTCTGCTTCCTAAACACATGGGCCATATCTACTTCAACTCTGCTTAGGAAACTGACAAGAACAGTAGCTTCTCTTCATTCCAATACACTGTACTTGCTGGGAACAGATGCGAGTGCTACTTGCCCTGTATGGCAATTAGAACGCAATAGAGACTCTTCTTACCAGAAAAAAACTCTTGCTGATAGGACCAGAAACTGCATGTGATTCAACTCCATTTCTGACTGGGAAACAAACACTAGCTCGCCGTCAAAGAAACACACTCTGCTTTTGAGTAAAGTGCACTCTTCTACTCTACTGTGTTTCCTATAGGGCCAGAACAGTGAGCTTCCTCAGAACAAAAGAACTGTGCTTCCTACACACACGGGATGTATCTATTTCAACTCTGCTTAGGAAACTGACAAGAACAGTATCTTCTCTTCAGTCCAATACACTGTACTTGCTGGGAACAGACACGAGTGCTATTTGCACTGTGTACGGCAATGGGAGCACAGTAGTGACTCTTCTTAACAGAAAACAAGTCTTGCTCCTAGGACAAGAAACTACATGTGATTCAACTCCATTTCTGACTGGGAAACAAACGCTAGCTCGCCTTACAAGAAAGACACTCTGATTTTGAGAAAAGAGCACTCTTCTACTCTACTGTGTTTCCTATAGGTCCAGAAGAGTGAGTTTTCTCAGAACAAAAGAACTGTGCTTCCTAAACACATGGGCCATATCTACTTCAACTCTGCTTAGGAAACTGACAAGAACATTAGCTTCTCTTCATTCCAATACACTGTACTTGCTGGGAACAGATGCGAGTGCTACTTGCCCTGTATGGCAATTAGAACGCAATAGAGACTCTTCTTACCAGAAAAAAACTCTTGCTCATAGGATCAGAAACTGCATGTGATTCAACTCCATTTCTGACTGGGAAACAAACGCTAGCTCGCCTTACAAGAAAGACACTCTGATTTTGAGAAAAGAGCACTCTTCTACTCTACTGTGTTTCCTATAGGGCCAGAACAGTGAGCTTCCTCAGAACAAAAGAACTGTGCTTCCTACACACACGGGACATAAATACTTCAACTCTGCTTAGGAAACTTACAAGAACAGTAGCTTCTCTTCAGTCCAATACACTGTACATGCTGGAAACAGATGCGAGTGCTACTTGCACTCTGTATGGCAATGGGATCTCAAGAGTGACTCTTCTTACCAGAAAACAAGTCTGGCTCGTAGGACCAGAAACTGCATGTGATTCAACTCTATTTCTGCCTGGGAAACAAACACTAGCTCGCCTTACAAGAAACACACTCTGCTTTTGAGAAAAGAGCACTGTTCTACTCTACTGTGTTTCCTATAGGGCCAGAACAGTGAGCTTGCTCAGAACAAAAGAACTGTTTTTCCTTCACACACGGGCCAAATCTACTTCAACTCTGTTTAGGAAATTGACAAGAACAGGAGCTTCTCTTCAGTCCAACACACTGTACTTGCTGGGAACAGACGCGAGTGCTATTTGCATTGTGTGGCAAATGGATCGCATTAGTGACTCTTCTTACCAGAAAACTAGTCTTGTTTGTAGGACCAGAAAGTGCATGTGATTCAACTCCAGTTTGACAGGGAAACAAACACTAGCTCGCCTTACAAGAAACACACTCTGCTTTTGAGAAAAGAGCACTCTTCTACTCTACTCTGTCTCCTATAGAACCAGAACAGTGAGCTTGCTCAGAACAAAAGAACTGTTCTTTTTACACACACGGGACAAATCTACTTCAACTCTGCTTAGGAAATTGACAAGAACAGTAGCTTCTCTTCAGTCCAATACACTGTGCTTGCTGGGAACAGATGCGAGTGCTATTTGCACTGTGTACGGCAATGGGAGCACAATAGTGACTCTTCTTAACAGAAAACACGTCTTGCTCGTAGGACAAGAAACTGCATGTGATTCAACTCCATTTCTGACTGTGAAACAAACACTAGCTCGCCTTACAAGAAACACCCTCTGCTTTTGAGAAAAGCGCACTCTTCTACTATACTGTGTTTCCTATAGGGCCAGAAAAGGGAGCTTGCTCAGAACAAAAGAACTGTGCTCCTACACACACGGGCCATATCTATTTCCACTCTGCTTAGGAAACTGACAAGAATAGTAGCTTCTCTTCAGTCCAATACACTGTGCTTGCTGGGAACAGACGCGAGTGCTATTTGCACTGTGTGGCAAATGGATCGCATTAGTGACTCTTCTTACCAGAAAACAAGTCTGGCTCGTAGGACCAGAAACTGCATCTGATTCAACTCCATTTATGCCTGGGAAACAAACACTAGCTCGCCTTACAAGAAACACACTCTGCTTTTGAGAAAAGAGCACTGTTCTACTCTACTGTGTTTCCTATAGGGCCAGAATAGTGAGCTTGCTCAGAACAAAAGAACTGTTCTTCCTTCACACACGGGCCAAATCTACTTCAACTCTGTTTAGGAAACTGACAAGAAGAGGAGCTCTTCTTCAGTCCAATACACTGTATTGCTGGCAACAGACGCGAGTGCTATTTGCACTGTGTGGCAAATGGATCGCAATAGTGACTCTTCTTACCAGAAAACAAGTCTTGCTCATAGGACCAGAAACTGCATGTGATTAAACTCCATTTCTAACAGGGAAACAAACACTAGCTCGCAGTACAAGAAACACACACTGCTTTTGAGAAAAGAGCACTATTCTACTCTGCTGTGTTTCCTATAGGGCCAGAACAGTGAGCTTGCTCAGAACAAAAGAACTGTGCTTCCTAAACACACGGGCCATATCTATTTCCACTCTGCTTATAAAACTGACAAGAATAGTAGCTTCTCTTCAGTCCAATACACTGTACTTGTTGGCAACAGACGCGAGTGCTATTTGCACTGTGTGGCAAATAGATCACAATAGTGACTCTTCTTACCAGAAAACATGTCTTGCTCGTAGGACCAGAAACTGCATGTGATTAAACTCCATTTCTAACAGGGAAACAAACACTAGCTCGCAGTACAAGAAACACACACTGCTTTTGATAAAAGAGCACTCTTCTACTCTACTGTGTTTCCTATAGGGCCAGAACAGTGAGCTTGCTCAGAACAAAAAAACTGTTCTTTTTACACACACGGGCCATATCTACTTCAACTCTGCTTAGGAAATTGACAAGAACAGTAGCTTCTCTTCAGTACAATACACTGTACTTGCTGGGAACAGACCCGAGTGCTATTTGCACTGTGTACGGCAATGGGAGTACAATAGTGACTCTTCTTAACAGAAAACACGTCTTGCTCGTAGGACAAGAAACTGCATGTGATTCAACTCCATTTCTGACTGGGAAACAAACACTAGCTCGCCTTACAAGAAACACCCTCTGCTTTTGAGAAAAGAGCACTCTTCTACTATACTGTGTTTCCTGTAGGGCCAGAACAGGGAGCTTGCTCAGAACAAAAGAACTGTGCTCCTACACACACGGGACATATCTATTTCCACTCTGCTTAGGAAACTGACAAGAATAGTAGCTTCTCTTCAGTCCAATACACTGTACATGCTGGGAACAGACGCGAGTGCTGTTTGCACTGTGTACGGCATTGGGAGCACAATAGTGACTCTTCTTAACAGAAAACACGTCTTGCTCGTAGGAAAAGAAACTGCAAGTGATTCAACTCCATTTCTGACAGGGAAACAAACACTAGCTCGCCTTACAAGAAAGACACTCTGATTTTGAGAAAAGAGCACTCTTCTACTCTACTGTGTTTCCTATAGGGCCAGAACAGTGAGTTTGCTCAGAACAAAAGAACTGTGCTTCCTAAAAATATGGGCCATATCTACTTCAACTCTGCTTAGGAAACTGACAAGAGCAGTAGCTTCTCTTCATTCCAATACACTGTACTTGCTGGGAACAGATGCGAGTGATACTTGCACTGTGTATGGCAATTAGAACGCAATAGAGACTCTTCTTACCAGAAAAAAACTCTTGCTCGTAGGACCAGAAACTGCATGTGATTCAACTCCATTTCTGACTGCGAAACAAACACTAGCTCGCCTTACAAGAAACACACTCTGCTTTTGAGAAAAGAGCACTCTTCTACTCTACTGTGTTTCCTATAGGGCCAGAACAGTGAGCTACCTCAGAACAAAAGAACTGTGCTTCCTAAACACATGGGCCAGATCTACTTCAACTCTGCTTAGGAAACTGACAAGAACAGTATCTTCTCTTCAGTCCAATACACTGTACTTGCTGGGAACAGACGCGAGTGCTATTTGCACTGTGTGGCAAATGGATCGCATTAGTGACTCTTCTTACCAGAAAACTAGTCTTGTTCGTAGGACCAGAAACTGCATGTGATTCAACTCCAGGTTGACATGGAAACAAACACTGGCTCGCCTTAGAAGAAACACACTCTGCTTTTGAGAAAAGAGCTCTCTTCTACTCTACTCTGTCTCCTATAGGGCCAGAACAGTGAGCTTGCTCAGAACAAAAGAACTGTTCTTTTTTACACACACGGGCCATATCTACTTCAACTCTGCTTAGGAAATTGACAAGAGTAGTAGCTTCTCTTCAGTCCAATACACTGTACTTGCTGGGAACAGACGCGAGTGCTTTTTGCACTGTGTACGGCAATGGGAGCACAATAGTGACTCTTCTTAACAGAAAACACGTCTTGCTTGTAGGACAAGAAACTGCATGTGATTCAACTCCATTTCTGACTGTGAAACAAACACTAGCTCGCCTTACAAGAAACACCCTCTGCTTTTGAGAAAAGAGCACTCTTCTACTATACTGTGTTTCCTATAGGGCCAGAACAGGGAGCTTGCTCAGAACAAAAGAACTGTGCTCCTACACACACGGGCCATATCTATTTCCACTCTGCTTAGGAAACTGACAAGAATTGTAGCTTCTCTTCAGTCCAATACACTGTGCTTGCTGGGAACAGACGCGAGTGCTATTTGCACTGTGTGGCAAATGGATCGCATTAGTGACTCTTCTTACCAGAAAACAAGTCTGGCTCGTAGGACCAGAAACTGCATCTGATTCAACTCCATTTATGCCTGGGAAACAAACACTATCTCGCCTTACAAGAAACACACTCTGCTTTTGAGAAAAGAGCACTGTTCTACTCTACTGTGTTTCCTATAGGGCCAGAACAGTGAGCTTGCTCAGAACAAAAGAACTGTTCTTCCTTCACACACGGGCCAAATCTACTTCAACTCTGTTTAGGAAACTGACAAGAACAGGAGCTTCTCTTCAGTCCAATACACTGTACTTGCTGAGAACAGACGCGAGTGCTATTTGCACTGTGTGGGAAATGGATCGCATTAGTGACTCTTCTTACCAGAAAACTAGTCTTGTTCGTAGGACCAGAAAGTGCATGTGATTCATCTCCAGTTTGACAGGGAAACAAACACTAGCTCGCCTTACAAGAAACACACTCTGCTTTTGAGAAAAGAGCACTCTTCTACTCTACTCTATCTCCTATAGGGACAGAACAGTGAGCTTGCTCAGAACAAAAGAACTGTTCTTTTTACACACGGGACAAATCTACTTCAACTCTGCTTAGGAAATTGACAAGAACAGTAGCTTCTCTTCAGTCCAATACACTGTACTTGCTGGGAACAGACGCGAGTGCTATTTGCACTGTGTACGGCAATGGGAGCACAGTAGTGACTCTTCTTAACAGAAAACAAGTCTTGCTTTTAGGACAAGAAACTGCATGTGATTCAACTCCATTTCTGACTGGGAAACAAACACTAGCTCGCCTTACAAGAAAGACACTCTGATTTTGAGAAAAGAGCACTCTTCTACTGTGTTTCCTATAGGGCCAGAACAGTGAGCTTCCTCAGAACAAAAGAACTGTGCTTCCTACACACACGGGACATAAATACTTCAACTCTGCTTAGGAAACTGACAAGAACAGTAGCTTCTCTTCAGTCCAATACACTGTACATGCTGGAAACAGATGCGAGTGCTACTTGCACTCTGTATGGCAATGGGATCTCAAGAGTGACTCTTCTTACCAGAAAACAAGTCTGGCTCGTAGGACCAGAAACTGCATGTGATTCAACTCCATTTCTGAATGGGAAACAAACACTAGCTCGCCTTACAAGAAACACACTCTGCTATTGAGAAAAGAGCACTCTTCTACTCTACTGTGTTTCCTATAGGGCCAGAACAGTGAGCTTGCTCAGAACAAAAGAACTGTGCTTACTACACACACGGGCCATACCTACTTCAACTCTGCTTAGGAACCTGACAAGAAGACGAGCTCTTCTTCAGTCCAATACACTGTATTGCTGGCAACAGACGCGAGTGCTATTTACACTGTGTGGCAAATGGATCGCAATAGTGCCTCTTCTTACCAGAAAATAAGTCTTGCTTGTAGGACCAGAAACTGCATGTGATTCATCCCCATTTCTGACAGGGAAACAAACACTAGCTCGCCTTACAAGAAACACACTCTGCTTTTGATAAAAAGCACTCTTCTACTCTATTGTGTTTCCTATAGGACCAGAACAGGGAGCTTGCTCAGAACAAAAGAACTGTGCTTCCTAAACACACGGGCCATATCTATTTCCACTCTGCTTAGAAAACTGACAAGAATAGTAGCTTCTCTTCAGTCCAATACACTGTACTTGTTGGCAACAGACGCGAGTGCTATTTGCACTGTGTGGCAAATAGATTGCAATAGTGACTCTTCTTACCAGAAAACATGTCTTGCTCGTAGGACCAGAAACTGCATGTGATTAAACTCCATTTCTAACAGGGAAACAAACACTAGCTCGCAGTACAAGAAACACACACTGCTTTTGAGAAAAGAGCACTCTTCTACTATACTGTGTTTCCTATAGGGCCAGAACAGTGCGCTTGCTCAGAACAAAAGAACAGTGCTCCTACACACGGGCCATATCTATTTCCACTCTTCTTAGGAAACTGACAAGAATAGTAGCTTCTCTTCAGTCCAATACACTGAACATGCTTGGAACAGACGCGAGTGCTATTTGCACTGTGTGGCAAATCGATCTCATTAGTGACTCTTCTTACCAGAAAACAAGTCTGGCTCCTAGGACCAGAAACTGCATCTGATTCAACTCCATTTCGGACAGGAAAACAAACAGTAGCTCGCCTTACAAGAAACACACTCTGCTTTTGATAAAAGAGCACTCTTCTACTCTACTGTGTTTCCTATAGGGCCAGAACAGTGAGCTTGCTCAGAAAAAAAGAACTGTTCTTTTTACACACACGGGCCATATTTACTTCAACTCTGCTTAGGAAATTGACAAGAACAGTAGCTTCTTTTCAGTCCAATACACTGTACTTGCTGGGAACAGACGCGAGTGCTATTTGCACTGTGTACGGCAATGGGAGCACAATAGTGACTCTTCTTAACGGAAAACAAGTCTGGCTCGTAGGACCAGAAACTGCATCTGATTCAACTCCATTTCTGACTGGGAAACAAACACTAGCTCGCCTTACAAGAAACACACTCTGCTTTTGAGAAAAGAGCACTCTTCTACTCTACTCTTTCTCCTATGGGGCCAGAACAGTGAGCTTGCTCAGAACAAAAGAACTGTTCTTCCTACACACACGGGCCATATCTACTTCCACTCTGCTTAGGAAACTGACAAGAACAGGAGCTTCTCTTCAGTCCAATACACTGTACTTGCTGGGAACAGACGGGAGTGCTAATTGCACTGTGTGGCAAATGGATCGCATTAGTGACTCTTCTTACCAGAAAACTAGTCTTGTTCGTAGGACCAGAAACTGCATGTGATTCAACTCCAGTTTGACATGGAAACAAACACTGGCTCGCCTTAGAAGAAACACACTCTGCTTTTGAGAAAAGAGCTCTCTTCTACTCTACTGTGTTTCCTATAGGGCCAGAACAGTGAGCTTGCTCAGAACAAAAGAACTGCTCTTTTTACACACACGGGTCATATCTACTTCAACTCTGCTTAGGAAATTGACAAGAACAGTAGCTTCTCTTCAGTCCAATACACTGTACTTGCTGGGAACAGACGCGAGTGCTGTTTGCACTGTGTACGGCAATGGGAGCACAATAGTCACTCTTCTTAACGGAAAACACGTCTTGCTTGTAGGACAAGAAACTGCATGTGATTCAACTCCATTTCTGACTGTGAAAGTAACACTAGCTCGCCTTACAAGAAACACCCTCTGCTTTTGAGAATAGAGCACTCTTCTACTATACTGTGTTTCCTATAGGGCCAGAAAAGGGAGCTTGCTCAGAACAAAAGAACTGTGCTCCTACACACACGGGCCATATCTATTTCCTCTCTGCTTAGGAAACTGACAAGAATAGTAGCTTCTCTTCAGTCCAATACACTATACTTGCTGGGAACAGACGCGAGTGCTATTTGCACTGCGTGGCAAATGGATCGCATTAGTGACTCTTCTTACCAGAAAACAAGTCTGGCTCGTAGGACCAGAAACTGCATCTGGTTCAACTCCATTTCTGCCTGGGAAACAAACACTAGCTCGCCTTACAAGGAACACACTCTGCTTTTGAGAAAAGAGCACTGTTCTACTCTACTGTATTTCCTATAGGGCCAGAACAGTGAGCTTGCTCAGAACAAAAGAACTGTTCTTCCTTCACACACGGGCCAAATCTACTTCAACTCTGTTTAGGAAACTGACAAGAACAGGAGCTTCTCTTCAGTCCAATACACTGTACTTGCTGGGAACAGACGCGAGTGCTATTTGCACTGTGTGGCAAATGGATCGCATTAGTGACTCTTCTTACCAGAAAACTAGTCTTGTTTGTAGGACCAGAAAGTGCATGTGATTCAACTCCAGTTTGACAGGGAAACAAACACTAGCTCGCCTTACAAGAAACAAACTCTGCTTTTGAGAAAAGAGCACTCTTCTACTCTACTGTGTTTCCTATAGGTCCAGAACAGTGAGTTTGCTCAGAACAAAAGAACTGTGCTTCCTAAACACATGGGCCATATCTACTTCAACTCTGCTTAGGAAACTGACAAGAACAGTAGCTTCTCTTCATTCCAATACACTGTACTTGCTGGGAACAGATGCGAGTGCTACTTGCCCTGTATGGCAATTAGAACGCAATAGAGACTCTTCTTACCAGAAAAAAACTCTTGCTCATAGGACCAGAAACTGCATGTGATTCAACTCCATTTCTGACTGGGAAACAAACACTAGCTCGCCGTCAAAGAAACACACTCTGCTTTTGAGTAAAGAGCACTCTTCTACTCTACTGTGTTTCCTATAGGGCCAGAACAGTGAGCTTCCTCAGAACAAAAGAACTGTGCTTCCTACACACACGGGATGTATCTATTTCAACTCTGCTTAGGAAACTGAAAAAAACAGTATCTTCTCTTCAGTCCAATACACTGTACTTGCTGGGAACAGACGTGAGTGCTATTTGCACTGTGTACGGCAATGGGAGCACAGTAGTGACTCTTCTTAACAGAAAACAAGTCTTGCTCGTAGGACAAGAAACTGCATGTGATTCAACTCCATTTCTGACTGGGAAACAAACACTAGCTCGCCTTACAAGAAAGACACTCTGATTTTGAGAAAAGAGCACTCTTCTACTCTACTGTGTTTCCTATAGGGCCAGAACAGTGAGCTTCCTCAGAACAAAAGAACTGTGCTTCCTACACACACGGGACATAAATACTTCAACTCTGCTTAGGAAACTTACAAGAACAGTAGCTTCTCTTCAGTCCAATACACTGTACATGCTGGAAACAGATGCGAGTGCTACTTGCACTCTGTATGGCAATGGGATCTCAAGAGTGACTCTTCTTACCAGAAAACAAGTCTGGCTCGTAGGACCAGAAACTGCATGTGATTCAACTCCATTTCTGCCTGGGAAACAAACACTAGCTCGCCTTACAAGAAACACACTCTGCTTTTGAGAAAAGAGCACTGTTCTACTCTACTGTGTTTCCTATAGGGCCAGAACAGTGAGCTTGCTCAGAACAAAAGAACTGTTCTTCCTTCACACACGGGCCAAATCTACTTCAACTCTGTTTAGGAAACTGACAAGAACAGGAGCTTCTCTTCAGTCCAATACACTGTACTTGCTGGGAACAGACGCGAGTGCTATTTGCATTGTGTGGCAAATGGATCGCATTAGTGACTCTTCTTACCAGAAAACTAGTCTTGTTTGTAGGACCAGAAAGTGCATGTGATTCATCTCCAGTTTGACAGGGAAACAAACACTAGCTCGCCTTACAAGAAAATCACTCTGCTTTTGAGAAAAGAGCACTCTTCTACTCTACTCTGTCTCCTATAGGGCCAGAACAGTGAGCTTGCTCAGAACAAAAGAACTGTTCTTTTTACACACGCGGGACAAATCTACTTCAACTCTGCTTAGGAAATTGACAAGAACAGTAGCTTCTCTTAAGTCCAATACACTGTACTTGCTGGGAACAGACGCGAGTGCTATTTGCACTTTGTACGGCAATGGGAGCACAATAGTGACTCTTCTTAACAGAAAACAAGTCTTGCTCGTAGGACAAGAAACTGCATGTGATTCAACTCCATTTCTGACAGGGAAACGAACACTAGCTCGCCTTACAAGAAAGACACTCTGATTTTGAGAAAAGAGCACTCTTCTACTCTACTGTGTTTCCTATAGGTCCAGAACAGTGAGTTTGCTCAGAACAAAAGAACTGTGCTTCCTAAACACATGGGCCATATCTACTTCAACTCTGCTTAGGAAACTGACAAGAACAGTAGCTTCTCTTCATTCCAATACACTGTACTTGCTGGGAACAGATGCGAGTGCTACTTGCCCTGTATGGCAATTAGAACGCAATAGAGACTCTTCTTACCAGAAAAAAACTCTTGCTCATAGGACCAGAAACTGCATGTGATTCAACTCCATTTCTGACTGGGAAACAAACACTAGCTCGCCGTCAAAGAAACACACTCTGCTTTTGAGTAAAGAGCACTCTTCTACTCTACTGTGTTTCCTATAGGGCCAGAACAGTGAGCTTCCTCAGAACAAAAGAACTGTGCTTCCTACACACACGGGATGTATCTATTTCAACTCTGCTTAGGAAACTGACAAGAACAGTATCTTCTCTTCAGTCCAATACACTGTACTTGCTGGGAACAGACGCGAGTGCTATTTGCACTGTGTACGGCAATGGGAGCACAGTAGTGACTCTTCTTAACAGAAAACAAGTCTTGCTCGTAGGACAAGAAACTGCATGTGATTCAACTCCATTTCTGACTGGGAAACAAACACTAGCTCGCCTTACAAGAAAGACACTCTGATTTTGAGAAAAGAGCACTCTTCTACTCTACTGTGTTTCCTATAGGGCCAGAACAGGGAGCTTCCTCAGAACAAAAGAACTGTGCTTCCTACACACACGGGACATAAATACTTCAACTCTGCTTAGGAAACTTACAAGAACAGTAGCTTCTCTTCAGTCCAATACACTGTACATGCTGGAAACAGATGCGAGTGCTACTTGCACTCTGTATGGCAATGGGATCTCAAGAGTGACTCTTCTTACCAGAAAACAAGTCTGGCTCGTAGGACCAGAAACTGCATGTGATTCAACTCCATTTCTGCCTGGGAAACAAACACTAGCTCGCCTTACAAGAAACACACTCTGCTTTTGAGAAAAGAGCACTGTTCTACTCTACTGTGTTTCCTATAGGGCCAGAACAGTGAGCTTGCTCAGAACAAAAGAACTGTTCTTCCTTCACACACGGGCCAAATCTACTTCAACTCTGTTTAGGAAACTGACAAGAACAGGAGCTTCTCTTCAGTCCAATACACTGTACTTGCTGGGAACAGACGCGAGTGCTATTTGCATTGTGTGGCTAATGGATCGCATTAGTGACTCTTCTTACCAGAAAACTAGTCTTGTTTGTAGGACCAGAAAGTGCATGTGATTCAACTCCAGTTTGACAGGGAAACAAACACTAGCTCGCCTTACAAGAAACACACTCTGCTTTTGAGAAAACAGCACTCTTCTACTCTACTCTGTCTCCTATAGGGCCAGAACAGTGAGCTTGCTCAGAACAAAAGAACTGTTCTTTTTACACACACGGGACAAATCTACTTCAACTCTGCTTAGGAAATTGACAAGAACAGTAGCTTCTCTTCAGTCCAATACACTGTACTTGCTGGGAACAGACGCGAGTGCTATTTGCACTGTGTACGGCAATGGGAGCACAATAGTGACTCTTCTTAACAGAAAACAAGTCTTGCTCGTAGGACAAGAAACTGCATGTGGTTCAACTCCATTTCTGACTGTGAAACAAACACTAGCTCGCCTTACAAGAAACACCCTCTGCTTTTGAGAAAAGAGCACTCTTCTACTATACTGTGTTTCCTATAGGGCCAGAACAGGGAGCTTGCTCAGAACAAAAGAACTGTGCTTCTACACACACGGGCCATATCTATTTCCACTCTGCTTAGGAAACTGACAAGAATAGTAGCTTCTCTTCAGTACAATACAATGTGCTTGCTGGGAACAGACGCGAGTGCTATTTGCACTGTGTGGCAAATGGATCGCATCAGTGACTCTTCTTACCAGAAAACAAGTCTGGCTCGTAGGACCAGAAACTGCATCTGATTCAACTCCATTTCAACCTGGGAAAGAAACACTAGCTCGCCTTACAAGAAACACACTCTGCTTTTGAGAAAAGAGCACTCTTCTACTCTACTCTGTCTCCTATAGGGCCAGAACAGTGAGCTTGCTCAGAACAAAAGAACTGTTCTTTTTACACACACGGGACAAATCTACTTCAACTCTGCTTAGGATATTGACAAGAACAGTAGCTTCTCTTCAGTCCAATACACTGTACTTGCTGGGAACAGACGCGAGTGCTATTTGCACTGTGTACAGCAATGGGAGCACAATAGTGACTCTTCTTAACAGAAAACAAGTCTTGCTCGTAGGACAAGAAACTGCATGTGATTCAACTCCATTTCTGACAGGGAAACGAACACTAGCTCGCCTTACAAGAAAGACACTCTGATTTTGAGAAAAGAGCACTCTTCTACTCTACTGTGTTTCCTATAGGTCCAGAACAGTGAGTTTGCTCAGAACAAAAGAACTGTGCTTCCTAAACACATGGGCCATATCTACTTCAACTCTGCTTAGGAAACTGACAAGAACAGTAGCTTCTCTTCATTCCAATACACTGTACTTGCTGGGAACAGATGCGAGTGCTACTTGTCCTGTATGGCAATTAGAACGCAATAGAGACTCTTCTTACCAGAAAAAAACTCTTGCTCATAGGACCAGACTGCATGTGATTCAACTCCATTTCTGACTGGGAAACAAACACTAGCTCGCCGTCAAAGAAACACACTCTGCTTTTGAGTAAAGGGCCCTCTTCTACTCTACTGTGTTTCCTATAGGGCCAGAACAGTGAGCTTGCTCAGAACAAAAGAACTGTGCTTCCTACACACACGGGATATATCTATTTCAACTCTGCTTAGGAAACTGACAAGAACAGTAGCTTCTCTTCAGTCCAATACACTGTACTTGCTGGGAACAGACGCGAGTGCTATTTGCACTGTGTACGGCAATGGGAGCACAGTAGTGACTCTTCTTAACAGAAAACAAGTCTTGCTTTTAGGACAAGAAACTGCATGTGATTCAACTCCATTTCTGACTGGGAAACAAACACTAGCTCGCCTTACAAGAAAGACACTCTGATTTTGAGGAAAGAGCACTCTTCTACTGTGTTTCCTATAGGGCCAGAACAGTGAGCTTCCTCAGAACAAAAGAACTGTGCTTCCTACACACACGGGACATAAATACTTCAACTCTGCTTAGGAAACTGACAAGAACAGTAGCTTCTCTTCAGTCCAATACACTGTACATGCTGGAAACAGATGCGAGTGCTACTTGCACTCTGTATGGCAATGGGATCTCAAGAGTGACTCTTCTTACCAGAAAACAAGTCTGGCTCGTAGGACCAGAAACTGCATGTGATTCAACTCCATTTCTGAATGGGAAACAAACACTAGCTCGCCTTACAAGAAACACAATCTGCTATTGAGAAAAGAGCACTCTTCTACTCTACTGTGTTTCCTATAGGGCCAGAACAGTGAGCTTGCTCAGAACAAAAGAACTGTGCTTACTACACACACGGGCCATACCTACTTCAACTCTGCTTAGGAACCTGACAAGAAGACGAGCTCTTCTTCAGTCCAATACACTGTATTGCTGGCAACAGACGCGAGTGCTATTTACACTGTGTGGCAAATGGATCGCAATAGTGCCTCTTCTTACCAGAAAATAAGTCTTGCTTGTAGGACCAGAAACTGCATGTGATTCATCCCCATTTCTGACAGGGAAACAAACACTAGCTCGCCTTACAAGAAACACACTCTGCTTTTGATAAAAAGCACTCTTCTACTCTATTGTGTTTCCTATAGGACCAGAACAGTGAGCTTGCTGAGAACAAAAGAACTGTGCTTCCTACACACACGGGCCATATCTACTTCAACTCTGCTTAGGAAACTGAGAAGAACAGTAGCTTCTCTTCAGTCCAATACACTGTACTTTTTGGCAACAGACGCGAGTGCTATTTGCACTGTGTGGCAAATGGATCGCAATAGTGACTCTTCTTACCAGAAAACAAGTCTTGCTCATAGGACCAGAAACTCCATGTGATTAAACTCCATTTCTAACAGGGAAACAAACACTAGCTCGCAGTACAAGAAACACACACTGCTTTTGAGAAAAGAGCACTATTCTACTCTGCTGTGTTTCCTATAGGGCCAGAACAGGGAGCTTGCTCAGAACAAAAGAACTGTGCTTCCTAAACACACGGGCCATATCTATTTCCACTCTGCTTAGAAAACCGACAAGAATAGTAGCTTCTCTTCAGTCCAATACACTGTACTTGTTGGCAACAGACGCGAGTGCTATTTGCACTGTGTGGCAAATAGATTGCAATAGTGACTCTTCTTACCAGAAAACATGTCTTGCTCGTAGGACCAGAAACTGCATGTGATTAAACTCCATTTCTAACAGGGAAACAAACACTAGCTCGCAGTACAAGAAACACACACTGCTTTTGAGAAAAGAGCACTCTTCTACTATACTGTGTTTCCTATAGGGCCAGAACAGTGAGCTTGCTCAGAACAAAAGAACAGTGCTCCTACACACGGGCCATATCTATTTCCACTCTTCTTAGGAAACTGACAAGAATAGTAGCTTCTCTTCAGTCCAATACACTGTACTTGCTTGGAACAGACGCGAGTGCTATTTGCACTGTGTGGCAAATCGATCTCATTAGTGACTCTTCTTACCAGAAAACAAGTCTGGCTCGTAGGACCAGAAACTGCATCTGATTCAACTCCATTTCGGACAGGAAAACAAACACTAGCTCGCCTTACAAGAAACACACTCTGCTTTTGATAAAAGAGCACTCTTCTACTCTACTGTGTTTCCTATAGGGCCAGAACAGTGAGCTTGCTCAGAACAAAAGAACTGTTCTTTTTACACACACGGGCCATATTTACTTCAACTCTGCTTAGGAAATTGACAAGAACAGTAGCTTCTTTTCAGTCCAATACACTGTACTTGCTGGGAACAGACGCGAGTGCTATTTGCACGGTGTACGGCAATGGGAGCACAATAGTGACTCTTCTTAACGGAAAACAAGTCTGGCTCGTAGGACCAGAAACTGCATCTGATTCAACTCCATTTCTGACTGGGAAACAAACACTAGCTCGCCTTACAAGAAACACACTCTGCTTTTGAGAAAAGAGCACTCTTCTACTCTACTCTTTCTCCTATGGGGCCAGAACAGTGAGCTTGCTCAGAACAAAAGAACTGTTCTTCCTACACACACGGGCCATATCTACTTCAACTCTGCTTAGGAAACTGACAAGAACAGGAGCTTCTCTTCAGTCCAATACACTGTACTTGCTGGGAACAGACGCGAGTGCTAATTGCACTGTGTGGCAAATGGATCGCATTAGTGACTCTTCTTACCAGAAAACTAGTCTTGTTCGTAGGACCAGAAACTGCATGTGATTCAACTCCAGTTTGACATGGAAACAAACACTGGCTCGCCTTAGAAGAAACACACTCTGCTTTTGAGAAAAGAGCTCTCTTCTACTCTACTGTGTTTCCTATAGGGCCAGAACAGTGAGCTTGCTCAGAACAAAAGAACTGCTCTTTTTACACACACGGGACAAATCTACTTCAACTCTGCTTAGGAAATTGACAAGAACAGTAGCTTCTCTTCAGTCCAATACACTGTACTTGCTGGGAACAGACGCGAGTGCTATTTGCACTGTGTACGGCAATGGGAGTACAATAGTGACTCTTCTTAACAGAAAACACGTCTTGCTCGTAGGACAAGAAACTGCATGTGATTCAACTCCATTTCTGTCTGGGAAAGTAACACTAGCTCGCCTTACAAGAAACACCCTCTGCTTTTGAGAAAAGAGCACTCTTCTACTATACTGTGTTTCCTATAGGGCCAGAAAAGGGAGCTTGCTCAGAACAAAAGAACTGTGCTCCTACACACACGGGCCATATCTATTTCCACTCTGCTTAGGAAACTGACAAGAATAGTAGCTTCTCTTCAGTCCAATACACTGTACTTGCTGGGAACAGACGCGAGTGCTATTTGCACTGTGTGGCAAATGGATCGCATTAGTGACTCTTCTTACCAGAAAACAAGTCTGGCTCGTAGGACCAGAAACTGCATCTGGTTCAACTCCATTTCTGCCTGGTAAACAAACACTAGCTCGCCTTACAAGAAACACACTCTGCTTTTGAGAAAAGAGCACTGTTCTACTCTACAGTGTTTCCTATAGGGCCAGAACAGTGAGCTTCTTCAGAACAAAAGAACTGTTCTTCCTTCACACACGGGCCAAATCTACTTCAACTCTGTTTAGGAAACTGACAAGAACAGGAGCTTCTCTTCAGTCCAATACACTGTACTTGCTGGGAACAGACGCGAGTGCTATTTGCACTGTGTACGGCAAATGGATCGCATTAGTGACTCTTCTTACCAGAAAACTGGTCTTGTTTGTAGGACCAGAAAGTGCATGTGATTCAACTCCAGTTTGACAGGGAAACAAACACTAGCTCGCCTTGCAAGAAACACACTCTGCTTTTGAGAAAAGAGCACTCTTCTACTCTACTGTGTTTCCTATAGGTCCAGAACAGTGAGTTTGCTCAGAACAAAAGAACTGTGCTTCCTAAACACATGGGCCATATCTACTTCAACTCTGCTTAGGAAACTGACAAGAACAGTAGCTTCTCTTCATTCCAATATACTGTACTTGCTGGGAACAGATGCGAGTGCTACTTGCCCTGTATGGCAATTAGAATGCAATAGAGACTCTTCTTACCAGAAAAAAACTCTTGCTCATAGGACCAGAAACTGCATGTGATTCAACTCCATTTCTGACTGGGAAACAAACACTAGCTCGCCGTCAAAGAAACACACTCTGCTTTTGAGTAAAGAGCACTCTTCTACTCTACTGTGTTTCCTATAGGGCCAGAACAGTGAGCTTCCTCAGAACAAAAGAACTGTGCTTCCTACACACACGGGATGTATCTATTTCAACTCTGCTTAGGAAACTGACAAGAACAGTATCTTCTCTTCAGTCCAATACACTGTACTTGCTGGGAACAGACGCGAGTGCTATTTGCACTGTGTACGGCAATGGGAGCACAGTAGTGACTCTTCTTAACAGAAAACAAGTCTTGCTTTTAGGACAAGAAACTGCATGTGATTCCACTCCATTTCTGACTGGGAAACAAACACTAGCTCGCCTTACAAGAAAGACACTCTGATTTTGAGAAAAGAGCACTCTTCTACTGTGTTTCCTATAGGGCCAGAACAGTGAGCTTCCTCAGAACAAAAGAACTGTGCTTCCTACACACACGGGACATAAATACTTCAACTCTGCTTAGGAAACTGACAAGAACAGTAGCTTCTCTTCAGTCCAATACACTGTACATGCTGGAAACAGATGCGAGTGCTACTTGCACTCTGTATGGCAATGGGATCTCAAGAGTGACTCTTCTTACCAGAAAACAAGTCTGGCTCGTAGGACCAGAAACTGCATGTGATTCAACTCCATTTCTGAATGGGAAACAAACACTAGCTCGCCTTACAAGAAACACACTCTGCTATTGAGAAAAGAGCACTCTTCTACTCTACTGTGTTTCCTATAGGGCCAGAACAGTGAGCTTGCTCAGAACAAAAGAACTGTGCTTACTACACACACGGGCCATACCTACTTCAACTCTGCTTAGGAACCTGACAAGAAGACGAGCTCTTCTTCAGTCCAATACACTGTATTGCTGGCAACAGACGCGAGTGCTATTTACACTGTGTGGCAAATGGATCGCAATAGTGCCTCTTCTTACCAGAAAATAAGTCTTGCTTGTAGGACCAGAAACTGCATGTGATTCATCCCCATTTCTGACAGGGAAACAAACACTAGCTCGCCTTACAAGAAACACACTCTGCTTTTGATAAAAAGCACTCTTCTACTCTATTGTGTTTCCTATAGGACCAGAACAGTGAGCTTGCTGAGAACAAAAGAACTGTGCTTCCTACACACACGGGCCATATCTACTTCAACTCTGCTTAGGAAACTGAGAAGAACAGTAGCTTCTCTTCAGTCCAATACACTGTACTTTTTGGCAACAGACGCGAGTGCTATTTGCACTGTGTGGCAAATGGATCGCAATAGTGACTCTTCTTACCAGAAAACAAGTCTTGCTCATAGGACCAGAAACTGCATGTGATTAAACTCCATTTCTAACAGGGAAACAAACACTAGCTCGCAGTACAAGAAACACACACTGCTTTTGAGAAAAGAGCACTATTCTACTCTGCTGTGTTTCCTATAGGGCCAGAACAGGGAGCTTGCTCAGAACAAAAGAACTGTGCTTCCTAAACACACGGGCCATATCTATTTCCACTCTGCTTAGAAAACCGACAAGAATAGTAGCTTCTCTTCAGTCCAATACACTGTACTTGTTGGCAACAGACGCGAGTGCTATTTGCACTGTGTGGCAAATAGATTGCAATAGTGACTCTTCTTACCAGAAAACATGTCTTGCTCGTAGGACCAGAAACTGCATGTGATTAAACTCCATTTCTAACAGGGAAACAAACACTAGCTCGCAGTACAAGAAACACACACTGCTTTTGAGAAAAGAGCACTCTTCTACTATACTGTGTTTCCTATAGGGCCAGAACAGTGAGCTTGCTCAGAACAAAAGAACAGTGCTCCTACACACGGGCCATATCTATTTCCACTCTTCTTAGGAAACTGACAAGAATAGTAGCTTCTCTTCAGTCCAATACACTGTACTTGCTTGGAACAGACGCGAGTGCTATTTGCACTGTGTGGCAAATCGATCTCATTAGTGACTCTTCTTACCAGAAAACAAGTCTGGCTCGTAGGACCAGAAACTGCATCTGATTCAACTCCATTTCGGACAGGAAAACAAACACTAGCTCGCCTTACAAGAAACACACTCTGCTTTTGATAAAAGAGCACTCTTCTACTCTACTGTGTTTCCTATAGGGCCAGAACAGTGAGCTTGCTCAGAACAAAAGAACTGTTCTTTTTACACACACGGGCCATATTTACTTCAACTCTGCTTAGGAAATTGACAAGAACAGTAGCTTCTTTTCAGTCCAATACACTGTACTTGCTGGGAACAGACGCGAGTGCTATTTGCACGGTGTACGGCAATGGGAGCACAATAGTGACTCTTCTTAACGGAAAACAAGTCTGGCTCGTAGGACCAGAAACTGCATCTGATTCAACTCCATTTCTGACTGGGAAACAAACACTAGCTCACCTTACAAGAAACACACTCTGCTTTTGAGAAAAGAGCACTCTTCTACTCTACTCTTTCTCCTATGGGGCCAGAACAGTGAGCTTGCTCAGAACAAAAGAACTGTTCTTCCTACACACACGGGCCATATCTACTTCAACTCTGCTTAGGAAACTGACAAGAACAGGAGCTTCTCTTCAGTCCAATACACTGTACTTGCTGGGAACAGACGCGAGTGCTAATTGCACTGTGTGGCAAATGGATCGCATTAGTGACTCTTCTTACCAGAAAACTAGTCTTGTTCGTAGGACCAGAAACTGCATGTGATTCAACTCCAGTTTGACATGGAAACAAACACTGGCTCGCCTTAGAAGAAACACACTCTGCTTTTGAGAAAAGAGCTCTCTTCTACTCTACTGTGTTTCCTATAGGGCCAGAACAGTGAGCTTGCTCAGAACAAAAGAACTGCTCTTTTTACACACACGGGACAAATCTACTTCAACTCTGCTTAGGAAATTGACAAGAACAGTAGCTTCTCTTCAGTCCAATACACTGTACTTGCTGGGAACAGACGCGAGTGCTATTTGCACTGTGTACGGCAATGGGAGTACAATAGTGACTCTTCTTAACAGAAAACACGTCTTGCTCGTAGGACAAGAAACTGCATGTGATTCAACTCCATTTCTGTCTGGGAAAGTAACACTAGCTCGCCTTACAAGAAACACCCTCTGCTTTTGAGAAAAGAGCACTCTTCTACTATACTGTGTTTCCTATAGGGCCAGAAAAGGGAGCTTGCTCAGAACAAAAGAACTGTGCTCCTACACACACGGGCCATATCTATTTCCACTCTGCTTAGGAAACTGACAAGAATAGTAGCTTCTCTTCAGTCCAATACACTGTACTTGCTGGGAACAGACGCGAGTGCTATTTGCACTGTGTGGCAAATGGATCGCATTAGTGACTCTTCTTACCAGAAAACAAGTCTGGCTCGTAGGACCAGAAACTGCATCTGGTTCAACTCCATTTCTGCCTGGTAAACAAACACTAGCTCGCCTTACAAGAAACACACTCTGCTTTTGAGAAAAGAGCACTGTTCTACTCTACAGTGTTTCCTATAGGGCCAGAACAGTGAGCTTGCTCAGAACAAAAGAACTGTTCTTCCTTCACACACGGGCCAAATCTACTTCAACTCTGTTTAGGAAACTGACAAGAACAGGAGCTTCTCTTCAGTCCAATACACTGTACTTGCTGGGAACAGACGCGAGTGCTATTTGCACTGTGTACGGCAAATGGATCGCATTAGTGACTCTTCTTACCAGAAAACTGGTCTTGTTTGTAGGACCAGAAAGTGCATGTGATTCAACTCCAGTTTGACAGGGAAACAAACACTAGCTCGCCTTGCAAGAAACACACTCTGCTTTTGAGAAAAGAGCACTCTTCTACTCTACTGTGTTTCCTATAGGTCCAGAACAGTGAGTTTGCTCAGAACAAAAGAACTGTGCTTCCTAAACACATGGGCCATATCTACTTCAACTCTGCTTAGGAAACTGACAAGAACAGTAGCTTCTCTTCATTCCAATATACTGTACTTGCTGGGAACAGATGCGAGTGCTACTTGCCCTGTATGGCAATTAGAACGCAATAGAGACTCTTCTTACCAGAAAAAAACTCTTGCTCATAGGACCAGAAACTGCATGTGATTCAACTCCATTTCTGACTGGGAAACAAACACTAGCTCGCCGTCAAAGAAACACACTCTGCTTTTGAGTAAAGAGCACTCTTCTACTCTACTGTGTTTCCTATAGGGCCAGAACAGTGAGCTTCCTCAGAACAAAAGAACTGTGCTTCCTACACACACGGGATGTATCTATTTCAACTCTGCTTAGGAAACTGACAAGAACAGTATCTTCTCTTCAGTCCAATACACTGTACTTGCTGGGAACAGACGCGAGTGCTATTTGCACTGTGTACGGCAATTGGAGCACAGTAGTGACTCTTCTTAACAGAAAACAAGTCTTGCTTTTAGGACAAGAAACTGCATGTGATTCCACTCCATTTCTGACTGGGAAACAAACACTAGCTCGCCTTACAAGAAAGACACTCTGATTTTGAGAAAAGAGCACTCTTCTACTGTGTTTCCTATAGGGCCAGAACAGTGAGCTTCCTCAGAACAAAAGAACTGTGCTTCCTACACACACGGGACATAAATACTTCAACTCTGCTTAGGAAACTGACAAGAACAGTAGCTTCTCTTCAGTCCAATACACTGTACATGCTGGAAACAGATGCGAGTGCTACTTGCACTCTGTATGGCAATGGGATCTCAAGAGTGACTCTTCTTACCAGAAAACAAGTCTGGCTCGTAGGACCAGAAACTGCATGTGATTCAACTCCATTTCTGAATGGGAAACAAACACTAGCTCGCCTTACAAGAAACACACTCTGCTATTGAGAAAAGAGCACTCTTCTACTCTACTATGTTTCCTATAGGGCCAGAACAGTGAGCTTGCTCAGAACAAAAGAACTGTGCTTACTACACACACGGGCCATACCTACTTCAACTCTGCTTAGGAACCTGACAAGAAGACGAGCTCTTCTTCAGTCCAATACACTGTATTGCTGGCAACAGACGCGAGTGCTATTTACACTGTGTGGCAAATGGATCGCAATAGTGACTCTTCTTACCAGAAAATAAGTCTTGCTTGTAGGACCAGAAACTGCATGTGATTCATCCCCATTTCTGACAGGGAAACAAACACTAGCTCGCCTTACAAGAAACACACTCTGCTTTTGATAAAAAGCACTCTTCTACTCTATTGTGTTTCCTATAGGACCAGAACAGTGAGCTTGCTGAGAACAAAAGAACTGTGCTTCCTACACACACGGGCCATATCTACTTCAACTCTGCTTAGGAAACTGACAAGAACAGTAGCTTCTCTTCAGTCCAATACACTGTACTTTTTGGCAACAGACGCGAGTGCTATTTGCACTGTGTGGCAAATGGATCGCAATAGTGACTCTTCTTACCAGAAAACAAGTCTTGCTCATAGGACCAGAAACTGCATGTGATTAAACTCCATTTCTAACAGGGAAACAAACACTAGCTCGCAGTACAAGAAACACACACTGCTTTTGAGAAAAGAGCACTATTCTACTCTGCTGTGTTTCCTATAGGGCCAGAACAGGGAGCTTGCTCAGAACAAAAGAACTGTGCTTCCTAAACACACGGGCCATATCTATTTCCACTCTGCTTAGAAAACTGACAAGAATAGTAGCTTCTCTTCAGTCCAATACACTGTACTTGTTGGCAACAGACGCGAGTGCTATTTGCACTGTGTGGCAAATAGATTGCAATAGTGACTCTTCTTACCAGAAAACATGTCTTGCTCTTAGGACCAGAAACTGCATGTGATTAAACTCCATTTCTAACAGGGAAACAAACACTAGCTCGCAGTACAAGAAACACACACTGCTTTTGAGAAAAGAGCACTCTTCTACTATACTGTGTTTCCTATAGGGCCAGAACAGTGAGCTTGCTCAGAACAAAAGAACAGTGCTCCTACACACGGGCCATATCTATTTCCACTCTTCTTAGGAAACTGACAAGAATAGTAGCTTCTCTTCAGTCCAATACACTGTACTTGCTTGGAACAGACGCGAGTGCTATTTGCACTGTGTGGCAAATCGATCTCATTAGTGACTCTTCTTACCAGAAAACAAGTCTGGCTCGTAGGACCAGAAACTGCATCTGATTCAACTCCATTTCGGACAGGAAAACAAACACTAGCTCGCCTTACAAGAAACACACTCTGCTTTTGATAAAAGAGCACTCTTCTACTCTACTGTGTTTCCTATAGGGCCAGAACAGTGAGCTTGCTCAGAACAAAAGAACTGTTCTTTTTACACACACGGGCCATATTTACTTCAACTCTGCTTAGGAAATTGACAAGAACAGTAGCTTCTTTTCAGTCCAATACACTGTACTTGCTGGGAACAGACGCGAGTGCTATTTGCACTGTGTACGGCAATGGGAGCACAATAGTGACTCTTCTTAACGGAAAACAAGTCTGGCTCGTAGGACCAGAAACTGCATCTGATTCAACTCCATTTCTGACTGGGAAACAAACACTAGCTCGCCTTACAAGAAACACACTCTGCTTTTGAGAAAAGAGCACTCTTCTACTCTACTCTTTCTCCTATGGGGCCAGAACAGTGAGCTTGCTCAGAACAAAAGAACTGTTCTTCCTACACACACGGGCCATATCTACTTCCACTCTGCTTAGGAAACTGACAAGAACAGGAGCTTCTCTTCAGTCCAATACACTGTACTTGCTGGGAACAGACGCGAGTGCTAATAGCACTGTGTGGCAAATGGATCGCATTAGTGACTCTTCTTACCAGAAAACTAGTCTTGTTCGTAGGACCAGAAACTGCATGTGATTCAACTCCAGTTTGACATGGAAACAAACACTGGCTCGCCTTAGAAGAAACACACTCTGCTTTTGAGAAAAGAGCTCTCTTCTACTCTACTGTGTTTCCTATAGGGCCAGAACAGTGAGCTTGCTCAGAACAAAAGAACTGTTCTTTTTACACACACGGGTCATATCTACTTCAACTCTGCTTAGGAAATTGACAAGAACAGTAGCTTCTCTTCAGTCCAATACACTGTACTTGCTGGGAACAGACGCGAGTGCTATTTGCACTGTGTTCGGCAATGGGAGTACAATAGTGACTCTTCTTAACAGAAAACACGTCTTGCTCATAGGACAAGAAACTGCATGTGATTCAACTCCATTTCTGACTGGGAAAGTAACACTAGCTCGCCTTACAAGAAACACCCTCTGCTTTTGAGAAAAGAGCACTCTTCTACTATACTGTGTTTCCTATAGGGCCAGAAAAGGGAGCTTGCTCAGAACAAAAGAACTGTGCTCCTACACACACGGGCCATATCTATTTCCACTCTGCTTAGGAAACTGACAAGAATAGTAGCTTCTCTTCAGTCCAATACACTGTACTTGCTGGGAACAGACGCGAGTGCTATTTGCACTGTGTGGCAAATGGATCGCATTAGTGACTCTTCTTACCAGAAAAAAAGTCTGGCTCGTAGGACCAGAAACTGCATCTGGTTCAACTCCATTTCTGCCTGGTAAACAAACACTAGCTAGCCTTACAAGAAACACACTCTGCTTTTGAGAAAAGAGCACTGTTCTACTCTACTGTGTTTCCTATAGGGCCAGAACAGTGAGCTTGCTCAGAACAAAAGAACTGTTCTTCCTTCACACACGGGCCAAATCTACTTCAACTCTGTTTAGGAAACTGACAAGAACAGGAGCTTCTCTTCAGTCCAATACACTGTACTTGCTGGGAACAGACGCTAGTGCTATTTGCACTGTGTACGGCAAATGGATCGCATTAGTGACTCTTCTTACCAGAAAACTAGTCTTGTTTGTAGGACCAGAAAGTGCATGTGATTCAACTCCAGTTTGACAGGGAAACAAACACTAGCTCGCCTTACAAGAAACACACTCTGCTTTTGAGAAAAGAGCACTCTTCTACTCTACTGTGTTTCCTATAGGTCCAGAACAGTGAGTTTGCTCAGAACAAAAGAACTGTGCTTCCTAAACACATGGGCCATATCTACTTCAACTCTGCTTAGGAAACTGACAAGAACAGTAGCTTCTCTTCATTCCAATACACTGTACTTGCTGGGAACAGATGCGAGTGCTACTTGCCCTGTATGGCAATTAGAACGCAATAGAGACTCTCTTACCAGAAAAAAAACTCTTGCTCATAGGACCAGAAACTGCATGTGATTCAACTCCATTTCTGACTGGGAAACAAACACTAGCTCGCCGTCAAAGAAACACACTCTGCTTTTGAGTAAAGAGCACTCTTCTACTCTACTGTGTTTCCTATAGGGCCAGAACAGTGAGCTTCCTCAGAACAAAAGAACTGTGCTTCCTACACACACGGGATGTATCTATTTCAACTCTGCTTAGGAAACTGACAAGAACAGTATCTTCTCTTCAGTCCAATACACTGTACTTGCTGGGAACAGACGTGAGTGCTATTTGCACTGTGTACGGAAATGGGAGCACAGTAGTGACTCTTCTTAACAGAAAACAAGTCTTGCTCGTAGGACAAGAAACTGCATGTGATTCAACTCCATTTCTGACTGGGAAACAAACACTAGCTCGCCTTACAAGAAAGACACTCTGATTTTGAGAAAAGAGCACTCTTCTACTCTACTGTGTTTCCTATAGGGCCAGAACAGTGAGCTTCCTCAGAACAAAAGAACTGTGCTTCCTACACACACGGGACATAAATACTTCAACTCTGCTTAGGAAACTTACAAGAACAGTAGCTTCTCTTCAGTCCAATACACTGTACATGCTGGAAACAGATGCGAGTGCTACTTGCACTCTGTATGGCAATGGGATCTCAAGAGTGACTCTTCTTACCAGAAAACAAGTCTGGCTCGTAGGACCAGAAACTGCATGTGATTCAACTCCATTTCTGCCTGGGAAACAAACACTAGCTCGCCTTACAAGAAACACACTCTGCTTTTGAGAAAAGAGCACTGTTCTACTCTACTGTGTTTCCTATAGGGCCAGAACAGTGAGCTTGCTCAGAACAAAAGAACTGTGCTTCCTTCACACACGGGCCAAATCTACTTCAACTCTGTTTAGGAAACTGACAAGAACAGGAGCTTCTCTACAGTCCAATACACTGTACTTGCTGGGAACAGACGCGAGTGCTATTTGCATTGTGTGGCAAATGGATCGCATTAGTGACTCTTCTTACCAGAAAACTAGTCTTGTTTGTAGAACCAGAAAGTGCATGTGATTCATCTCCAGTTTGACAGGGAAACAAACACTAGCTCGCCTTACAAGAAAATCACTCTGCTTTTGAGAAAAGAGCACTCTTCTACTCTACTCTGTCTCCTATAGGGCCAGAACAGTGAGCTTGCTCAGAACAAAAGAACTGTTCTTTTTACACACACGGGACAAATCTACTTCAACTCTGCTTAGGAAATTGACAAGAACAGTAGCTTCTCTTCAGTCCAATACACTGTACTTGCTGGGAACAGACGCGAGTGCTATTTGCACTTTGTACGGCAATGCGAGCACAGTAGTGACTCTTCTTAACAGAAAACAAGTCTTGCTTTTAGGACAAGAAACTGCATGTGATTCAACTCCATTTCTGACTGGGAAACAAACACTAGCTCGCCTTACAAGAAAGACACTCTGATTTTGAGAAAAGAGCACTCTTCTACTGTGTTTCCTATAGGGCCAGAACAGTGAGCTTCCTCAGAACAAAAGAACTGTGCTTCCTACACACACGGGACATAAATACTTCAACTCTGCTTAGGAAACTGACAAGAACAGTAGCTTCTCTTCAGTCCAATACACTGTACATGCTGGAAACAGATGCGAGTGCTACTTGCACTCTGTATGGCAATGGGATCTCAAGAGTGACTCTTCTTACCAGAAAACAAGTCTGGCTCGTAGGACCAGAAACTGCATGTGATTCAACTCCATTTCTGAATGGGAAACAAACACTAGCTCGCCTTACAAGAAACACACTCTGCTATTGAGAAAAGAGCACTCTTCTACTCTACTGTGTTTCCTATAGGGCCAGAACAGTGAGCTTGCTCAGAACAAAAGAACTGTGCTTACTACACACACGGGCCATACCTACTTCAACTCTGCTTAGGAACCTGACAAGAAGACGAGCTCTTCTTCAGTCCAATACACTGTATTGCTGGCAACAGACGCGAGTGCTATTTACACTGTGTGGCAAATGGATCGCAATAGTGACTCTTCTTACCAGAAAATAAGTCTTGCTTGTAGGACCAGAAACTGCATGTGATTCATCCCCATTTCTGACAGGGAAACAAACACTAGCTCGCCTTACAAGAAACACACTCTGCTTTTGATAAAAAGCACTCTTCTACTCTATTGTGTTTCCTATAGGACCAGCACAGTGAGCTTGCTGAGAACAAAAGAACTGTGCTTCCTACACACACGGGCCATATCTACTTCAACTCTGCTTAGGAAACTGACAAGAACAGTAGCTTCTCTTCAGTCCAATACACTGTACTTTTTGGCAACAGACGCGAGTGCTATTTGCACTGTGTACGGAAATGGGAGCACAGTAGTGACTCTTCTTAACAGAAAACAAGTCTTGCTCGTAGGACAAGAAACTGCATGTGATTCAACTCCATTTCTGACTGGGAAACAAACACTAGCTCGCCTTACAAGAAAGACACTCTGACTTTGAGAAAAGAGCACTCTTCTACTCTACTGTGTTTCCTATAGGGCCAGAACAGTGAGCTTCCTCAGAACAAAAGAACTGTGCTTCCTACACACACGGGACATAAATACTTCAACTCTGCTTAGGAAACTTACAAGAACAGTAGCTTCTCTTCAGTCCAATACACTGTACATGCTGGAAACAGATGCGAGTGCTACTTGCACTCTGTATGGCAATGGGATCTCAAGAGTCACTCTTCTTACCAGAAAACAAGTCTGGCTCGTAGGACCAGAAACTGCATGTGATTCAACTCCATTTCTACCTGGGAAACAAACACTAGTTCGCCTTACAAGAAACACACTCTGCTTTTGAGAAAAGAGCACTGTTCTACTCTACTGTGTTTCCTATAGGGCCAGAACAGTGAGCTTGCTCAGAACAAAAGAACTGTTCTTCCTTCACACACGGGCCAAATCTACTTCAACTCTGTTTAGGAAACTGACAAGAACAGGAGCTTCTCTACAGTCCAATACACTGTACTTGCTGGGAACAGACGCGAGTGCTATTTGCATTGTGTGGCAAATGGATCGCATTAGTTACTCTTCTTACCAGAAAACTAGTCTTGTTTGTAGGACCAGAAAGTGCATGTGATTCATCTCCAGTTTGACAGGGAAACAAACACTAGCTCGCCTTACAAGAAAATCACTCTGCTTTTGAGAAAAGAGCACTCTTCTACTCTACTCTGTCTCCTATAGGGCCAGAACAGTGAGCTTGCTCAGAACAAAAGAACTGTTCTTTTTACACACACGGGACAAATCTACTTCAACTCTGCTTAGGAAATTGACAAGAACAGTAGCTTCTCTTCAGTCCAATACACTGTACTTGCTGGGAACAGACGCGAGTGCTATTTGCACTTTGTACGGCAATGCGAGCACAGTAGTGACTCTTCTTATCAGAAAACAAGTCTTGCTTTTAGGACAAGAAACTGCATGTGATTCAACTCCATTTCTGACTGGGAAACAAACACTAGCTCGCCTTACAAGAAAGACACTCTGATTTTGAGAAAAGAGCACTCTTCTACTGTGTTTCCTATAGGGCCAGAACAGTGAGCTTCCTCAGAACAAAAGAACTGTGCTTCCTACACACACGGGACATAAATACTTCAACTCTGCTTAGGAAACTGACAAGAACAGTAGCTTCTCTTCAGTCCAATACACTGTACATGCTGGAAACAGATGCGAGTGCTACTTGCACTCTGTATGGCAATGGGATCTCAAGAGTGACTCTTCTTACCAGAAAACAAGTCTGGCTCGTAGGACCAGAAACTGCATGTGATTCAACTCCATTTCTGAATGGGAAACAAACACTAGCTCGCCTTACAAGAAACACACTCTGCTATTGAGAAAAGAGCACTCTTCTACTCTACTGTGTTTCCTATAGGGCCAGAACAGTGAGCTTGCTCAGAACAAAAGAACTGTGCTTACTACACACACGGGCCATACCTACTTCAACTCTGCTTAGGAACCTGACAAGAAGACGAGCTCTTCTTCAGTCCAATACACTGTATTGCTGGCAACAGACGCGAGTGCTATTTACACTGTGTGGCAAATGGATCGCAATAGTGACTCTTCTTACCAGAAAATAAGTCTTGCTTGTAGGACCAGAAACTGCATGTGATTCATCCCCATTTCTGACAGGGAAACAAACACTAGCTCGCCTTACAAGAAACACACTCTGCTTTTGATAAAAAGCACTCTTCTACTCTATTGTGTTTCCTATAGGACCAGCACAGTGAGCTTGCTGAGAACAAAAGAACTGTGCTTCCTACACACACGGGCCATATCTACTTCAACTCTGCTTAGGAAACTGACAAGAACAGTAGCTTCTCTTCAGTCCAATACACTGTACTTTTTGGCAACAGACGCGAGTGCTATTTGCACTGTGTACGGAAATGGGAGCACAGTAGTGACTCTTCTTAACAGAAAACAAGTCTTGCTCGTAGGACAAGAAACTGCATGTGATTCAACTCCATTTCTGACTGGGAAACAAACACTAGCTCGCCTTACAAGAAAGACACTCTGACTTTGAGAAAAGAGCACTCTTCTACTCTACTGTGTTTCCTATAGGGCCAGAACAGTGAGCTTCCTCAGAACAAAAGAACTGTGCTTCCTACACACACGGGACATAAATACTTCAACTCTGCTTAGGAAACTTACAAGAACAGTAGCTTCTCTTCAGTCCAATACACTGTACATGCTGGAAACAGATGCGAGTGCTACTTGCACTCTGTATGGCAATGGGATCTCAAGAGTCACTCTTCTTACCAGAAAACAAGTCTGGCTCGTAGGACCAGAAACTGCATGTGATTCAACTCCATTTCTACCTGGGAAACAAACACTAGTTCGCCTTACAAGAAACACACTCTGCTTTTGAGAAAAGAGCACTGTTCTACTCTACTGTGTTTCCTATAGGGCCAGAACAGTGAGCTTGCTCAGAACAAAAGAACTGTTCTTCCTTCACACACGGGCCAAATCTACTTCAACTTTGTTTAGGAAACTGACAAGAACAGGAGCTTCTCTACAGTCCAATACACTGTACTTGCTGGGAACAGACGCGAGTGCTATTTGCATTGTGTGGCAAATGGATCGCATTAGTTACTCTTCTTACCAGAAAACTAGTCTTGTTTGTAGGACCAGAAAGTGCATGTGATTCATCTCCAGTTTGACAGGGAAACAAACACTAGCTCGCCTTACAAGAAAATCACTCTGCTTTTGAGAAAAGAGCACTCTTCTACTCTACTCTGTCTCCTATAGGGCCAGAACAGTGAGCTTGCTCAGAACAAAAGAACTGTTCTTTTTACACACACGGGACAAATCTACTTCAACTCTGCTTAGGAAATTGACAAGAACAGTAGCTTCTCTTCAGTCCAATACACTGTACTTGCTGGGAACAGACGCGAGTGCTATTTGCACTTTGTACGGCAATGCGAGCACAGTAGTGACTCTTCTTAACAGAAAACAAGTCTTGCTTTTAGGACAAGAAACTGCATGTGATTCAACTCCATTTCTGACTGGGAAACAAACACTAGCTCGCCTTACAAGAAAGACACTCTGATTTTGAGAAAAGAGCACTCTTCTACTGTGTTTCCTATAGGGCCAGAACAGTGAGCTTCCTCAGAACAAAAGAACTGTGCTTCCTACACACACGGGACATAAATACTTCAACTCTGCTTAGGAAACTGACAAGAACAGTAGCTTCTCTTCAGTCCAATACACTGTACATGCTGGAAACAGATGCGAGTGCTACTTGCACTCTGTATGGCAATGGGATCTCAAGAGTGACTCTTCTTACCAGAAAACAAGTCTGGCTCGTAGGACCAGAAACTGCATGTGATTCAACTCCATTTCTGAATGGGAAACAAACACTAGCTCGCCTTACAAGAAACACACTCTGCTATTGAGAAAAGAGCACTCTTCTACTCTACTGTGTTTCCTATAGGGCCAGAACAGTGAGCTTGCTCAGAACAAAAGAACTGTGCTTACTACACACACGGGCCATACCTACTTCAACTCTGCTTAGGAACCTGACAAGAAGACGAGCTCTTCTTCAGTCCAATACACTGTATTGCTGGCAACAGACGCGAGTGCTATTTACACTGTGTGGCAAATGGATCGCAATAGTGACTCTTCTTACCAGAAAATAAGTCTTGCTTGTAGGACCAGAAACTGCATGTGATTCATCCCCATTTCTGACAGGGAAACAAACACTAGCTCGCCTTACAAGAAACACACTCTGCTTTTGATAAAAAGCACTCTTCTACTCTATTGTGTTTCCTATAGGACCAGCACAGTGAGCTTGCTGAGAACAAAAGAACTGTGCTTCCTACACACACGGGCCATATCTACTTCAACTCTGCTTAGGAAACTGACAAGAACAGTAGCTTCTCTTCAGTCCAATACACTGTACTTTTTGGCAACAGACGCGAGTGCTATTTGCACTGTGTGGCAAATAGATTGCAATAGTGACTCTTCTTACCAGAAAACATGTCTTGCTCGTAGGACCAGAAACTGCATGTGATTAAACTCCATTTCTAACAGGGAAACAAACACTAGCTCGCAGTACAAGAAACACACACTGCTTTTGAGAAAAGAGCACTCTTCTACTATACTGTGTTTCCTATAGGGCCAGAACAGTGAGCTTGCTCAGAACAAAAGAACAGTGCTCCTACACACGGGCCATATCTATTTCCACTCTTCTTAGGAAACTGACAAGAATAGTAGCTTCTCTTCAGTCCAATACACTGTACATGCTGGAAACAGATGCGAGTGCTACTTGCACTCTGTATGGCAATGGGATCTCAAGAGTCACTCTTCTTACCAGAAAACAAGTCTGGCTCGTAGGACCAGAAACTGCATGTGATTCAACTCCATTTCTACCTGGGAAACAAACACTAGTTCGCCTTACAAGAAACACACTCTGCTTTTGAGAAAAGAGCACTGTTCTACTCTACTGTGTTTCCTATAGGGCCAGAACAGTGAGCTTGCTCAGAACAAAAGAACTGTTCTTCCTTCACACACGGGCCAAATCTACTTCAACTCTGTTTAGGAAACTGACAAGAACAGGAGCTTCTCTACAGTCCAATACACTGTACTTGCTGGGAACAGACGCGAGTGCTATTTGCATTGTGTGGCAAATGGATCGCATTAGTTACTCTTCTTACCAGAAAACTAGTCTTGTTTGTAGGACCAGAAAGTGCATGTGATTCATCTCCAGTTTGACAGGGAAACAAACACTAGCTCGCCTTACAAGAAAATCACTCTGCTTTTGAGAAAAGAGCACTCTTCTACTCTACTCTGTCTCCTATAGGGCCAGAACAGTGAGCTTGCTCAGAACAAAAGAACTGTTCTTTTTACACACACGGGACAAATCTACTTCAACTCTGCTTAGGAAATTGACAAGAACAGTAGCTTCTCTTCAGTCCAATACACTGTACTTGCTGGGAACAGACGCGAGTGCTATTTGCACTTTGTACGGCAATGCGAGCACAGTAGTGACTCTTCTTATCAGAAAACAAGTCTTGCTTTTAGGACAAGAAACTGCATGTGATTCAACTCCATTTCTGACTGGGAAACAAACACTAGCTCGCCTTACAAGAAAGACACTCTGATTTTGAGAAAAGAGCACTCTTCTACTGTGTTTCCTATAGGGCCAGAACAGTGAGCTTCCTCAGAACAAAAGAACTGTGCTTCCTACACACACGGGACATAAATACTTCAACTCTGCTTAGGAAACTGACAAGAACAGTAGCTTCTCTTCAGTCCAATACACTGTACATGCTGGAAACAGATGCGAGTGCTACTTGCACTCTGTATGGCAATGGGATCTCAAGAGTGACTCTTCTTACCAGAAAACAAGTCTGGCTCGTAGGACCAGAAACTGCATGTGATTCAACTCCATTTCTGAATGGGAAACAAACACTAGCTCGCCTTACAAGAAACACACTCTGCTATTGAGAAAAGAGCACTCTTCTACTCTACTGTGTTTCCTATAGGGCCAGAACAGTGAGCTTGCTCAGAACAAAAGAACTGTGCTTACTACACACACGGGCCATACCTACTTCAACTCTGCTTAGGAACCTGACAAGAAGACGAGCTCTTCTTCAGTCCAATACACTGTATTGCTGGCAACAGACGCGAGTGCTATTTACACTGTGTGGCAAATGGATCGCAATAGTGACTCTTCTTACCAGAAAATAAGTCTTGCTTGTAGGACCAGAAACTGCATGTGATTCATCCCCATTTCTGACAGGGAAACAAACACTAGCTCGCCTTACAAGAAACACACTCTGCTTTTGATAAAAAGCACTCTTCTACTCTATTGTGTTTCCTATAGGACCAGCACAGTGAGCTTGCTGAGAACAAAAGAACTGTGCTTCCTACACACACGGGCCATATCTACTTCAACTCTGCTTAGGAAACTGACAAGAACAGTAGCTTCTCTTCAGTCCAATACACTGTACTTTTTGGCAACAGACGCGAGTGCTATTTGCACTGTGTACGGAAATGGGAGCACAGTAGTGACTCTTCTTAACAGAAAACAAGTCTTGCTCGTAGGACAAGAAACTGCATGTGATTCAACTCCATTTCTGACTGGGAAACAAACACTAGCTCGCCTTACAAGAAAGACACTCTGACTTTGAGAAAAGAGCACTCTTCTACTCTACTGTGTTTCCTATAGGGCCAGAACAGTGAGCTTCCTCAGAACAAAAGAACTGTGCTTCCTACACACACGGGACATAAATACTTCAACTCTGCTTAGGAAACTTACAAGAACAGTAGCTTCTCTTCAGTCCAATACACTGTACATGCTGGAAACAGATGCGAGTGCTACTTGCACTCTGTATGGCAATGGGATCTCAAGAGTCACTCTTCTTACCAGAAAACAAGTCTGGCTCGTAGGACCAGAAACTGCATGTGATTCAACTCCATTTCTACCTGGGAAACAAACACTAGTTCGCCTTACAAGAAACACACTCTGCTTTTGAGAAAAGAGCACTGTTCTACTCTACTGTGTTTCCTATAGGGCCAGAACAGTGAGCTTGCTCAGAACAAAAGAACTGTTCTTCCTTCACACACGGGCCAAATCTACTTCAACTTTGTTTAGGAAACTGACAAGAACAGGAGCTTCTCTACAGTCCAATACACTGTACTTGCTGGGAACAGACGCGAGTGCTATTTGCATTGTGTGGCAAATGGATCGCATTAGTTACTCTTCTTACCAGAAAACTAGTCTTGTTTGTAGGACCAGAAAGTGCATGTGATTCATCTCCAGTTTGACAGGGAAACAAACACTAGCTCGCCTTACAAGAAAATCACTCTGCTTTTGAGAAAAGAGCACTCTTCTACTCTACTCTGTCTCCTATAGGGCCAGAACAGTGAGCTTGCTCAGAACAAAAGAACTGTTCTTTTTACACACACGGGACAAATCTACTTCAACTCTGCTTAGGAAATTGACAAGAACAGTAGCTTCTCTTCAGTCCAATACACTGTACTTGCTGGGAACAGACGCGAGTGCTATTTGCACTTTGTACGGCAATGCGAGCACAGTAGTGACTCTTCTTAACAGAAAACAAGTCTTGCTTTTAGGACAAGAAACTGCATGTGATTCAACTCCATTTCTGACTGGGAAACAAACACTAGCTCGCCTTACAAGAAAGACACTCTGATTTTGAGAAAAGAGCACTCTTCTACTGTGTTTCCTATAGGGCCAGAACAGTGAGCTTCCTCAGAACAAAAGAACTGTGCTTCCTACACACACGGGACATAAATACTTCAACTCTGCTTAGGAAACTGACAAGAACAGTAGCTTCTCTTCAGTCCAATACACTGTACATGCTGGAAACAGATGCGAGTGCTACTTGCACTCTGTATGGCAATGGGATCTCAAGAGTGACTCTTCTTACCAGAAAACAAGTCTGGCTCGTAGGACCAGAAACTGCATGTGATTCAACTCCATTTCTGAATGGGAAACAAACACTAGCTCGCCTTACAAGAAACACACTCTGCTATTGAGAAAAGAGCACTCTTCTACTCTACTGTGTTTCCTATAGGGCCAGAACAGTGAGCTTGCTCAGAACAAAAGAACTGTGCTTACTACACACACGGGCCATACCTACTTCAACTCTGCTTAGGAACCTGACAAGAAGACGAGCTCTTCTTCAGTCCAATACACTGTATTGCTGGCAACAGACGCGAGTGCTATTTACACTGTGTGGCAAATGGATCGCAATAGTGACTCTTCTTACCAGAAAATAAGTCTTGCTTGTAGGACCAGAAACTGCATGTGATTCATCCCCATTTCTGACAGGGAAACAAACACTAGCTCGCCTTACAAGAAACACACTCTGCTTTTGATAAAAAGCACTCTTCTACTCTATTGTGTTTCCTATAGGACCAGCACAGTGAGCTTGCTGAGAACAAAAGAACTGTGCTTCCTACACACACGGGCCATATCTACTTCAACTCTGCTTAGGAAACTGACAAGAACAGTAGCTTCTCTTCAGTCCAATACACTGTACTTTTTGGCAACAGACGCGAGTGCTATTTGCACTGTGTGGCAAATAGATTGCAATAGTGACTCTTCTTACCAGAAAACATGTCTTGCTCGTAGGACCAGAAACTGCATGTGATTAAACTCCATTTCTAACAGGGAAACAAACACTAGCTCGCAGTACAAGAAACACACACTGCTTTTGAGAAAAGAGCACTCTTCTACTATACTGTGTTTCCTATAGGGCCAGAACAGTGAGCTTGCTCAGAACAAAAGAACAGTGCTCCTACACACGGGCCATATCTATTTCCACTCTTCTTAGGAAACTGACAAGAATAGTAGCTTCTCTTCAGTCCAATACACTGTACATGCTGGAAACAGATGCGAGTGCTACTTGCACTCTGTATGGCAATGGGATCTCAAGAGTCACTCTTCTTACCAGAAAACAAGTCTGGCTCGTAGGACCAGAAACTGCATCTGATTCAACTCCATTTCGGACAGGAAAACAAACACTAGCTCGCCTTACAAGAAACACACTCTGCTTTTGATAAAAGAGCACTCTTCTACTCTACTGTGTTTCCTATAGGGCCAGAACAGTGAGCTTGCTCAGAACAAAAGAACTGTTCTTTTTACACACACGGGCCATATTTACTTCAACTCTGCTTAGGAAATTGACAAGAACAGTAGCTTCTTTTCAGTCCAATACACTGTACTTGCTGGGAACAGACGCGAGTGCTATTTGCACGGTGTACGGCAATGGGAGCACAATAGTGACTCTTCTTAACGGAAAACAAGTCTGGCTCGTAGGACCAGAAACTGCATCTGATTCAACTCCATTTCTGACTGGGAAACAAACACTAGCTCGCCTTACAAGAAACACACTCTGCTTTTGAGAAAAGAGCACTCTTCTACTCTACTCTTTCTCCTATGGGGCCAGAACAGTGAGCTTGCTCAGAACAAAAGAACTGTTCTTCCTACACACACGGGCCATATCTACTTCCACTCTGCTTAGGAAACTGACAAGAACAGTAGCTTCTCTTCAGTCCAATACACTGTACTTGCTGGGAACAGACGCGAGTGCTAATTGCACTGTGTTGCAAATGGATCGTATTAGTGACTCTTCTTACCAGAAAACTAGTCTTGTTCGTAGGACCAGAAACTGCATGTGATTCAACTCCAGTTTGACATGGAAACAAACACTGGCTCGCCTTAGAAGAAACACACTCTGCTTTTGAGAAAAGAGCTCTCTTCTACTCTACTGTGTTTCCTATAGGGCCAGAACAGTGAGCTTGCTCAGAACAAAAGAACTGTTCTTTTTACACACACGGGTCATATCTACTTCAACTCTGCTTAGGAAATTGACAAGAACAGTAGCTTCTCTTCAGTCCAATACACTGTACTTGCTGGGAACAGACGCGAGTGCTATTTGCACTGTGTACGGCAATGGGAGTAAAATAGTGACTCTTCTTAACAGAAAACACGTCTTGCTCGTAGGACAAGAAACTGCATGAGATTCAACTCCATTTCTGACTGGGAAACAAACACTAGCTCGCCTTACAAGAAACACCCTCTGCTTTTGAGAAAAGAGCACTCTTCTACTATACTGTGTTTCCTAAAGGGCCAGAACAGGGAGCTTGCTCAGAACAAAAGAACTGTGCTCCTACACACACGGGCCATATCTATTTCCACTCTGCTTAGGAAACTGACAAGAATAGTAGCTTCTCTTCATTCCAATAGACTGTACTAGCTGGAAACAGACGCGAGTGCTATTTGCACTGTGTGGCAAATGGATCGCATTAGTGACTCTTCTTACCAGAAAACAAGTCTGGCTCGTAGGACCAGAAACTGCATCTGATTCAACTCCATTTCTGCCTGGGAAACAAACACTAGCTCGCCTTACAAGTAACACACTCTGCTTTTGATAAAAGAGCACTGTTATACTCTACTGTGTTTCCTATAGGGCCAGAACAGTGAGCTTGCTCAGAACAAAAGAACTGTTCTTCCTTCACACACGGGAAAATCTACTTCAACTCTGTTTAGGAAACTGACAAGAACAGGAGCTTCTCTTCAGTCCAATACACTGTACTTGCTGGGAACAGACGCGAGTGCTATTTGCACTCTGTGGCAAATGGATCGCATTAGTGACTCTTCTTACCAGAAAACTAGTCCTTGTTCGTAGGACCAGAAAGTGCATGTGATTCAACTCCAGTTTGACAGGGAAACAAACACTAGCTCGCCTTACAAGAAACACACTCTGCTTTTGAGAAAAGAGCACTCTTCTACTCTACTCTGTCTCCTATAGAACCAGAACAGTGAGCTTGCTCAGAACAAAAGAACTGTTCTTTTTACACACAAGGGACAAATCTACTTCAACTCTGCTTAGGAAATTGACAAGAACAGTAGGTTCTCTTCAGTCCAATACACTGTACTTGCTGGGAACAGACGCGAGTGTTATTTGCACTGTGTACGGCAATGGGAGCACAATAGTGACTCTTCTTAACAGAAAACAAGTCTTGCTCGTAGGAAAAGAAATTGCATGTGACTCAACTCCATTTCTGACAGGGAAACAAACACTATCTCGCCTTACAAGAAACACACTCTGATTTTGAGAAAAGAGCACTCTTCTACTCTACTGTGTTTCCTATAGGGCCAGAACAGTGAGTTTGCTCAGAACAAAAGAACTGTGCTTCCTAAACACATGGGACATATCTACTTCAACTCTGCTTAGGAAACTGACAAGAACAGTAGCTTCTCTTCATTCCAATACACTGTACTTGCTGGGAACAGATGCGAGTGCTACTTGCACTGTGTATGGCAATTAGAACGCAATAGAGACTCTTCTTACCAGAAAAAAAACTCTTGCTCGTAGGACCAGAAACTGCATGTGATTCAACTCCATTTCTGACTGGGAAAAAAACACTAGCTCGCCTTACAAGAAAGACACTCTGATTTTGAGAAAAGAGCACTCTTCTACTCTACTGTGTTTCCTATAGGGCCAGAACAGTGAGTTTGCTCAGAACAAAAGAACTGTGCTTCCTAAACACATGGGCCATATCTACTTCAACTCTGCTTCGGAAACTGACAAGAACAGTATCTTCTCTTCAGTCCAATACTCTGTACTTGTTGGCAACAGACGCGAGTGCTATTTGCACTGTGTGGCAAATGGATAGAATAGTGACTCTTCTTACCAGAAAATAAGTCTTGCTCGTAGGACCAGAAACTGCATGTGATTCAACTCCATTTCTGACTGGGAAACAAACACTAGCTCGCTTTACAAGAAACACACTCTGCTTTTGATAAAAGACCACTCTTCTACTCTACTCTGTTTCCCAGAGGACCAGAACCGTGAGCTTGCTCAGAACAAAATAACTGTGCTTCCTACACACACGGGATGTATCTATTTCCACTCTGCTTTGGAAACTGACAAAACAGGAGCTTCTCTTCAGTCCAATACACAGTACTTGCTGGGAACTGATGCGAGTGCTATTTGCACTGTGTGGCAAATGGATCGCAATAGTGACTCTACTTACCAGAAAACAACTCTTGCTCATAGGACCAGAAACTGCATGTGATTCAACTCCATTTCTGACTGGGAAACAAACACTAGCTCGCCTTACAAGAAACACACTCTGCTAGTTGGAAAAGAGCACTCTTCTACTCTACTGTGTTTCATATATGGCCAGAACAGTGAGCTTGCTCAGCATAAAAGAACTAGCTTCCTACACACAAGGGTCATATCTACTTCCACTCTGCTTAGGAAACTGACAAGAAGAGGAGCTTCTCTTCAGTCCAATACACAGTACTTGCTGGGAACAGATGCGAGTGCTATTTGCACTGTGTTGCAATTGGATTGCAATAGTGACTCTACTTACAAGAAAACAACTCTTGCTCGTAGGACTAGAAACTGCATGTGATTCAACTCCATTTCTGACTGGGAATCAAACACTAGCTCGCCTTACAAGAAACACACTCTGCTTTTGAGAAAAGAGCACTCTTCTACTCTACTGTGTTTCTTATATTCCAGAACAGTGAGCTTCCTCAGAACAAAAGAACTGTGCTTCCTACACACACGGGCTATATCTACTTCCACTCTGCTTAGTAAACTGAGAAGAACAGGAGCTTCTCTTCAGTCCAATACACTGTACTTGCTGGGAACAGACGCGAGTGCTATTTGCAATGTAGGGCAAATGGATCGCATTAGTGACTCTTCTTACCAGAAAACTAGTCTTGTTCATAGGACCAGAAAGTGCATGTGATTCAACTCCAGTTTGACATGGAAACAAACACTAGCTCGCCTTAAAAGAAACACACTCTGCTTTTGAGAAAAGAGCACTCTTCTACTCTACTCTTTCTCCTATGGGGCCAGAACAGTGAGCTTGCTCAGAACAAAAGAACTGTTCTTTTTACACACACGGGCCATATCTACTTCAACTCTGCTTAGGAAATTGACAAGAACAGTAGCTTCTCTTCAGTCCAATACACTGTACTTGCTGGAAACAGACGCGAGTGCTATTTGCACTGTGTACGGCAATGGGAGCACAATAGTGACTCTCCTTAACGGAAAATAAGTCTTGCTCGTAGGACCAGAAACTGCATGTGATTCATCTCCATTTCTGACAGGGAAACAAACACTAGCTCACCTTACAAGAAACACACTCTGCTTTTGAGAAAAAGCACTCTTCTACTCTATTGTGTTTCCTATAGGACCAGAACAGTGAGCTTGCTTAGAACAAAAGAACTGTGCTTCCTACACACGGGCCATACCTACTTCAACTCTGCTTAGGAAACTGACAAGAACAGTAGCTTTTCTTCAGTCCAATACACTGTACTTGTTGGCAACAGACGCGAGTGCTATTTGCACTGTGTGGCAAATGGATTGCAATAGTGACTCTTCTTACCAGAAAACAAGTCTTGCTCGTAGGACCAGAAACTGCATGTGATTAAACTCCATTTCTAACAGGGAAACAAACACTACCTTGCAGTACAAGAAACACTCACTGCTTTTGAGAAAAGAGCACTCTTCTACTATACTATGTTTCCTATAGGGCCAGAACAGGGAGCTTGCTCAGAATAAAAGAACTGTGCTCCTACACACACGGGCCATATCTATTTCCACCCTGCTTAGGAAACTGACAAGAAGAGTAGCTTCTCTTCAGTCCAATACACTGTACTTGCTGGGAACAGATGCGAGTGCTATTTGCACAGTGTGGCAAATGGATCGCATTAGTGACTCTTCTTACCAGAAAACAAGTCTGGCTCGTAGGACCAGCAACTGCATCTGATTCAACTCCATTTCTGACAGGGAAACAAACACTAGCTCGCCTTACAAGAAACACACTCTGTTTTTAAGAAAAGAGCACTCTTCTACTCTACTGTGTTTCCTATAGGGCCAGAACAGTGAGCTTGCTCAGAACAAAAGAACTGTGCTTCCTAAACACATGGGCCATATCTACTTCAACTCTGCTTAGGAAACTGACAAGAACAGGAGCTTCTCTTCATTCCAATACACTGTATTGCTGGGAACAGATGCGAGTGCTACCTGCACTGTGTATGGCAATTAGAATGCAATAGAGACTCTTCTTACCAGAAAAAAACTCTTGCTCGTAGGACCAGAAACTGCATGTGATTCAACTCCATTTCTGACCGGGAAACAAACACTAGCTCGCCTTCAAAGAAACACACTCTGCTTTTTAGAAAAGAGCACTCTTCTACTCTGCTGTGTTTCCTATAGGGCCAGAACAGTGAGCTTGCTCAGAACAAAAGAACTGTGCTTCCTACACACACGGGCCATATCTATTTCAACTCTGCTTAGGAAACTGACAAGAACAGTATCTTCTCTTCAGTCCAATACACTGTACTTGTTGGCAACAGACGCGAGTGCTATTTGCACTGTGTGGCAAATGGATAGAATAGTGACTCTTCTTACCAGAAAACAAGTCTTGCTCGTAGGACCAGAAACTGCATGTGATTCAACTCCATTTCTAACAGGGAAACAAACACTAGCTCGCAGTACAAGATACACACACTGCTTTTGAGAAAAGAGCACTCTTCTACTATACTGTGTTTCCTATAGAGCCAGAACAGTGAGCTTGCTCAGAACAAAAGAACTGTGCTTCTACACACACGGGCCATATCTATTTCCACTCTACTTAGGAAACTGACAAGAATAGTAGCTTCTCTTCAGTCCAATACACTGTACTTGCTGGGAAGAGATGCGAGTGCTACTTGCACTGTGTATGGCAATTAGAACGCAATGGAGACTCTTCTTACCAGAAAAAAACTCTTGACCGTAGGACAGGAAACTGCATGTGATTCAACTCCATTTCTGACTGGGAAACAAACACTAGCTCGCCGTCCAAGAAACACACTCTGCTTTTGAGAAAAGAGCACTCTTCTATTCTACTGTGTTTCCTATATTGTTCCAGAACAGTGAGCTTCCTCAGAACAAAAGAACTGTGCTTCCTACACACACGGGCCATATCTATTTCCACTCAGCTTAGGAAACTGACAAGAATAGTAGCTTCTCTTCAGTCCAATACACTGTACTTGCTGGGAACAGACGCGAGTGCTATTTGCACAGTGTGGCAAATCGATCGCATTAGTGACTCTTCTTACCAGAAAACAAGTCTGGCTCGTAGGACCAGAAACTGCATGTGATTCAACTCCAGTTTGACAGGGAAACAAACACTGGCTTGCCTTACAAGAAACACACTCTGCTTTTGAGAAAAGAGCTCTCTTCTACTCTACTCTGTCTCCTATAGCGCCAGAACAGTGAGCTTGCTCAGAACAAAAGAACTGTTCTTTTTACACACACGGGCCATATCTACTTCAACTCTGCTTAGGAAATTGACAAGAACAGTAGCTTCTCTTCAGTCCAATACACTGTACTTGCTGGGAACAGACGTGAGTGCTATTTGCACTGTGTACGGCAATGGGAGCACAATAGTGACTCTTCTTAACAGAAAACACGTCTTGCTTGTAGGACAAGAAACTGCATATGATTCAACTCCATTTCCGACTGTGAAACAAACACTAGCTCGTCTTACAAGAAACACCTTCTGCTTTTGAGAAGAGAGCACTCTTCTACTATACTGTGTTTCCTATAGGGCCAGAACAGGGAGCTTGCTCAGAACAAAAGAACTGTGCTCCTACACACATGGGCCATATCTATTTCCACTCTGCTTAGGAAACTGACAAGAATAGTAGCTTCTCTTCAGTCCAATACACTGTACTTGCTGGGAACAGACGCGAGTGCTATTTGCACTGTGTGGCAAATGGATCGCATTAGTGACTCTTCTTACCAGAAAACAAGTCTGGCTCGTAGGACCAGAAACTGCATCTGATTCAACTCCATTTCTGCCTGGGAAACAAACACTAGCTCGCCTTACAAGAAATACACTCTGCTTTTGAGAAAAGAGCACTCTTCTACTCTACTGTGTTTCCTATAGGGCCAGAACAGTGAGCTTGCTCAGAACAAAAGAACTGTTCTTCCTACACACACGGGCCATATCTACTTCCACTCTGCTTAGGAAACTGACAAGAACAGGAGCTTCTCTTTAGTCCAATACACTGTACTTGCTGGGAACAGACGCGAGTGCTATTTGCACTGTGTGGCAAATGGATCGCATTAGTGACTCTTCCTTCCAGAAAACTAGTCTTGTTCGTAGGACCAGAAACTGCATGTGATTCAACTCCAGTTTGACAGGGAAACAAACACTGGCTCGCCCTAGAAGAAAAACACTCTGCTTTTGAGAGTAGAGCTCTCTTCTACTCTACTCTATCTCCTATAGGGCCAGAACAGTGAGCTTGCTCAGAACAAAAGAACTGTTCTTCCTACACACACCGGCCATATCTACTTCAACTCTGCTGAGGAAATTGACAAGAACAGTAGCTTCTCTTCAGTCCAATACACTGTACTTGCTGGGAACAGACGCGAGTGCTATTTGCACTGTGTACGGCAATGGGAGCACAATAGTGACTCTTCTTAACAGAAAACACGTCTTGCTTGTAGGACAATAAACTGCATGTGATTCAACTCCATTTCTGACTGTGAAACAAACACTAGCTTGCCTTACAAGAAACACCCTCTGCTTTTGAGAAAAGAGCACTCTTCTACCATACTGTGTTTCCTATAGGGTTAGAACAGGGAGCTTGCTCAGAACAAAAGAACTGTGCTCCTACACACACGGGTCATATCTATTTCCACTCTGCTTAGGAAACTGACAAGAATAGTAGCTTCTCTTCATTCCAATACACTGTACTTGCTGGGAACAGACGCGAGTGCTATTTGCAATGTGTGGCAAAAGGATCGCATTAGTGACTCTTCTTACCAGAAAACTAGTCTTGTTCGTAGGACCAGAAAGTGCATGTGATTCAACTCCAGTTTGAGAGGGAAACAAACACTAGCTCGCCTTACAAGAAACACACTCTGCTTTTGAGAAAAGAGCACTCTTCTACTCTACTCTGTCTCCTATAGGGCCAGAACAGTGAGCTTGCTCAGAACAAAAGAACTGTTCTTTTTACACACACGGGACAAATCTACTTCAACTCTGCTTAGGAAATTGACAAGAACAGTAGCTTCTCTTCAGTCCAATACAGTGTACTTGCTGGGAACAGACCCGAGTGCTATTTGCACTGTGTATGGCAATGGGAGCACAATAGTGACTCTTCTTAACAGAAAACAAGTCTTGCTCGTAGGACCAGAAACTGCATGTGATTAAACTCCATTTCTAACAGGGAAACAAACGCTAGCTCGCAGTACAAGAAACACACACTGCTTTTGAGAAAAGAGCACTCTTCTACTATACTGTGTTTCCTATAGGACCAGAACAGGGAGCTTGCTCAGAACAAAAGAACTGTGCTCCTACACACACGGGTCATATCTATTTCCACTCTGCTTAGGAAACTGACAAGAATAGTAGCTTCTCTTCAGTCCAATACACTGTACTTGCTGGGAACAGATGCGAGTGCTACTTGCACTGTGTATGGCAATTAGAACGCAATAGAGACTCTTCTTACCAGAAAAAAACTCTTGCTCGTAGGACCAGAAACTGCATGTGATTCAACTCCATTTCTGACAGGGAAACAAACACTAGCTCGCCTTCAAAGAAACACACTCTGCTTTTGAGAAAAGAGCACTCTTCTACTCTGCTGTGTTTCCTATAGGGCCAGAACAGTGACCTTGCTCAGAACAAAAGAACTGTGCTTCCTACACACACGGGCCATATCTATTTCAACTCTGCTTAGGAAACTGACAAGAACAGTATCTTCTCTTCAGTCCAATACTCTGTACTTGTTGGCAACAGACGCGAGTGCTATTTGCACTGTGTGGCAAATGGATAGAATAGTGACTCTTCTTACCAGAAAACAAGTCTTGCTCGTAGGACCAGAAACTGCATGTGATTCAACTCCATTTCTGACTGGGAAACAAACACTAGCTCGCTTTACAAGAAACACACTCTGCTTTTGAGAAAAGACCACTCTTCTACTCTACTGTGTTTCCCAGAGGGCCAGAACCGTGAGCTTGCTCAGAACAAAATAACTGTGCTTCCTACACACAGGGGCCATATCTATTTCCACTCTGCTTTGGAAACTGACAAAACAGGAGCTTCTCTTCAGTCCAATACACAGTACTTGCTGGGAACCGATGCGAGTGCTATTTGCACTGTGTGGCAAATGGATCGCAATAGTGACTCTACTTACCAGAAAACAACTCTTGCTCGTAGGACCAGAAACTGCATGTGATTCAACTCCATTTCTGACTGGGAAACAAACACTAGCTCGCCTTACAAGAAACACACTCTGCTAGTGGGAAAAGAGCACTCTTCTACTCTACTGTGTTTCATATATGGCCAGAACAGTGAGCTTGCTCAGCATAAAAGAACTAGCTTCCTACACACAAGGGTCATATCTACTTCCACTCTGCTTAGGAAACTGACAAGAAGAGGAGCTTCTCTTCAGTCCAATACACAGTACTTGCTGGGAACAGATGCGAGTGCTATTTGCACTGTGTTGCAATTGGATTGCAATAGTGACTCTACTTACAAGAAAACAACTCTTGCTCGTAGGACTAGAAACTGCATGTGATTCAACTCCATTTCTGACTGGGAATCAAACACTAGCTCGCCTTACAAGAAACACACTCTGCTTTTGAGAAAAGAGCACTCTTCTACTCTACTGTGTTTCTTATAGGGCCAGAACAGTGAGCTTCCTCAGAACAAAAGAACTGTGCTTCCTACACACACGGGCTATATCTACTTCCACTCTGCTTAGTAAACTGAGAAGAACAGTAGCTTCTCTTCAGTCCAATACACTGTACTTGCTGGGAACAGACGCGAGTGCTATTTGCAATGTAGGGCAAATGGATCGCATTAGTGACTCTTCTTACCAGAAAACTAGTCTTGTTCATAGGACCAGAAAGTGCATGTGATTCAACTCCAGTTTGACATGGAAACAAACACTAGCTCGCCTTAAAAGAAACACACTCTGCTTTTGAGAAAAGAGCACTCTTCTACTCTACTCTTTCTCCTATGGGGCCAGAACAGTGAGCTTGCTCAGAACAAAAGAACTGTTCTTTTTACACACACGGGCCATATCTACTTCAACTCTGCTTAGGAAATTGACAAGAACAGTAGCTTCTCTTCAGTCCAATACACTGTACTTGCTGGAAACAGACGCGAGTGCTATTTGCACTGTGTACGGCAATGGGAGCACAATAGTGACTCTCCTTAACGGAAAATAAGTCTTGCTCGTAGGACCAGAAACTGCCTGTGATTCATCTCCATTTCTGACAGGGAAACAAACACTAGCTCACCTTACAAGAAACACACTCTGCTTTGAGAAAAAGCACTCTTCTACTCTATTGTGTTTCCTATAGGACCAGAACAGTGAGCTTGCTTAGAACAAAAGAACTGTGCTTCCTACACACACGGTCCATACCTACTTCAACTCTGCTTAGGAAACTGACAAGAACAGTAGCTTCTCTTCAGTCCAATACACTGTACTTGTTGGCAACAGACGCGAGTGCTATTTGCACTGTGTGGCAAATGGATCGCAATAGTGACTCTTCTTACCAGAAAACAAGTCTTGCTCGTAGGACCAGAAACTGCATGTGATTAAACTCCATTTCTAACAGGGAAACAAACACTAGCTTGCAGTACAAGAAACACTCACTGCTTTTGAGAAAAGAGCACTCTTCTACTATACTGTGTTTCCTATAGGGCCAGAACAGGGAGCTTGCTCAGAACAAAAGAACTGTGCTCCTACACACACGGGCCATATCTATTTCCACTCTGCTTAGGAAACTGACAAGAAGAGTAGCTTCTCTTCAGTCCAATACACTGTACTTGCTGGGAACAGATGCGAGTGCTATTTGCACAGTGTGGCAAATGGATCGCATTAGTGACTCTTCTTACCAGAAAACAAGTCTGGCTCGTAGGACCAGAAACTGCATCTGATTCAACTCCATTTCTGACAGGGAAACAAACACTAGCTCGCCTTACAAGAAACACACTCTGTTTTTAAGAAAAGAGCACTCTTCTACTCTACTGTGTTTCCTATAGTGCCAGAACAGTGAGCTTGCTCAGAACAAAAGAACTGTGCTTCCTAAACACATGGGCCATATCTACTTCAACTCTGCTTAGGAAACTGACAAGAACAGGAGCTTCTCTTCATTCCAATACACCGTATTGCTGGGAACAGATGCGAGTGCTACCTGCACTGTGTATGGCAATTAGAATGCAATAGAGACTCTTCTTACCAGAAAAAAACTCTTGCTCGTAGGACCAGAAACTGCATGTGATTCAACTCCATTTCTGACTGGGAAACAAACACTAGCTCGCCTTCAAAGAAACACACTCTGCTTTTTAGAAAAGAGCACTCTTCTACTCAGCTGTGTTTCCTATAGGGCCAGAACAGTGAGCTTGCTCAGAACAAAAGAACTGTGCTTCCTACACACACGGGCAATATCTATTTCAACTCTGCTTAGGAAACTGACAAGAACAGTATCTTCTCTTCAGTCCAATACACTGTACTTGTTGGCAACAGACGCGAGTGCTATTTGCACTGTGTGGCAAATGGATAGAATAGTGACTCTTCTTACCAGAAAACAAGTCTTGCTCGTAGGACCAGAAACTGCATGTGATTAAACTCCATTTCTAACAGGGAAACAAACACTAGCTCGCAGTACAAGATACACACACTGCTTTTGAGAAAAGAGCACTCTTCTACTATACTGTGTTTCCTATAGAGCCAGAACAGTGAGCTTGCTCAGAACAAAAGAACTGTGCTTCTACACACACGGGCCATATCTATTTCCACTCTACTTAGGAAACTGACAAGAATAGTAGCTTCTCTTCAGTCCAATACACTGTACTTGCTGGGAACAGATGCGAGTGCTACTTGCACTGTGTATGGCAATTAGAACGCAATGGAGACTCTTCTTACCAGAAAAAAACTCTTGCTCGTAGGACAGGAAACTGCATGTGATTCAACTCCATTTCTGACTGGGAAACAAACACTAGCTCGCCTTACAAGAAACACACTCTGCTTTTGAGAAAAGAGCACTCTTCTACTCTACTGTGTTTCCTATATTGTTCCAGAACAGTGAGCTTCCTCAGAACAAAAGAACTGTGCTTCCTACACACACGGGCCATATCTATTTCCACTCAGCTTAGGAAACTGACAAGAATAGTAGCTTCTCTTCAGTCCAATACACTGTACTTGCTGGGAACAGACGCGAGTGCTATTTGCACAGTGTGGCAAATCGATCGCATTAGTGACTCTTCTTACCAGAAAACAAGTCTGGCTCGTAGGACCAGAAACTGCATGTGATTCAACTCCAGTTAGACAGGGAAACAAACACTGGCTTGCCTTACAAGAAACACACTCTGCTTTTGAGAAAAGAGCTCTCTTCTACTCTACTCTGTCTCCTATAGCGCCAGAACAGTGAGCTTGCTCAGAACAAAAGAACTGTTCTTTTTACACAACGGGCCATATCTACTTCAACTCTGCTTAGGAAATTGACAAGAACAGTAGCCTCTCTTCAGTCCAATACACTGTACTTGCTGGGAACAGACGTGAGTGCTATTTGCACTGTGTACGGCAATGGGAGCACAATAGTGACTCTTCTTAACAGAAAACACGTCTTGCTTGTAGGACAAGAAACTGCATGTGATTCAACTCCATTTCCGACTGTGAAACAAACACTAGCTCGTCTTACAAGAAACACCCTCTGCTTTTGAGAAAAGAGCACTCTTCTACTATACTGTGTTTCCTATAGGGCCAGAACAGGGAGCTTGCTCAGAACAAAAGAACTGTGCTCCTACACACACGGGCCATATCTATTTCCACTCTGCTTAGGAAACTGACAAGAATAGTAGCTTCTCTTCAGTCCAATACACTGTACTTGCTGGGAACAGACGCGAGTGCTATTTGCACTGTGTGGCAAATGGATCGCATTAGTGACTCTTCCTTCCAGAAAACTAGTCTTGTTCGTAGGACCAGAAACTGCATGTGATTCAACTCCAGTTTGACAGGGAAACAAACACTGGCTCGCCCTAGAAGAAAAACACTCTGCTTTTGAGAGTAGAGCTCTCTTCTACTCTACTCTATCTCCTATAGGGCCAGAACAGTGAGCTTGCTCAGAACAAAAGAACTGTTCTTCCTACACACACCGGCCATATCTACTTCAACTCTGCTTAGGAAATTGACAAGAACAGTAGCTTCTCTTCAGTCCAATACACTGTACTTGCTGGGAACAGACGCGAGTGCTATTTGCACTGTGTACGGCAATGGGAGCACAATAGTGACTCTTCTTAACAGAAAACACGTCTTGCTTGTAGGACAATAAACTTCATGTGATTCAACTCCATTTCTGACTGTGAAACAAACACTAGCTTGCCTTACAAGAAACACCCTCTGCTTTTGAGAAAAGAGCACTCTTCTACCATACTGTGTTTCCTATAGGGTTAGAACAGGGAGCTTGCTCAGAACAAAAGAACTGTGCTCCTACACACACGGGCCATATCTATTTCCACTCTGCTTAGGAAACTGACAAGAATAGTAGCTTCTCTTCATTCCAATACACTGTACTTGCTGGGAACAGATGCGAGTGCTATTTGCAATGTGTGGCAAAAGGATCGCATTAGTGACTCTTCTTACCAGAAAACTTGTCTTTTTGTAGGACCAGAAAGTGCATGTGATTCAACTCCAGTTTGAGCGGGAAACAAACACTAGCTCGCCTTACAAGAAACACACTCTGCTTTTGAGAAAAGAGCACTCTTCTACTCTACTCTGTCTCCTATAGGGCCAGAACAGTGAGCTTGCTCAGAACAAAAGAACTGTTCTTTTTACACACACGGGACAAATCTACTTCAACTCTGCTTAGGAAATTGACAAGAACAGTAGCTTCTCTTCAGTCCAATACAGGGTACTTGCTGGGAACAGACCCGAGTGCTATTTGCACTGTGTATGGCAATGGGAGCACAATAGTGACTCTCCTTAACAGAAAACAAGTCTTGCTCGTAGGACCAGAAACTGCATGTGATTAAACTCCATTTCTAACAGGGAAACAAACGCTAGCTCGCAGTACAAGAAACACACACTGCTTTTGAGAAAAGAGCACTCTTCTACTATACTGTGTTTCCTATAGGACCAGAACAGGGAGCTTGCTCAGAACAAAAGAACTGTGCTCCTACACACACGGGTCATATCTATTTCCACTCTGCTTAGGAAACTGACAAGAATAGTAGCTTCTCTTCAGTCCAATACACTGTACTTGCTGGGAACAGATGCGAGTGCTACTTGCACTGTGTATGGCAATTAGAACGCAATAGAGACTCTTCTTACCAGAAAAAAACTCTTGCTCGTAGGACCAGAAACTACATGTGATTCAACTCCATTTCTGACAGGGAAACAAACACTAGCTCGCCTTCAAAGAAACACACTCTGCTTTTGAGAAAAGAGCACTCTTCTACTCTGCTGTGTTTCCTATAGGGCCAGAACAGTGAGCTTGCTCAGAACAAAAGAACTGTGCTTCCTACACACACGGGCCATATCTATTTCAACTCTGCTTAGGAAACTGACAAGAACAGTATCTTCTCTTCAGTCCAATACTCTGTACTTGTTGGCAACAGACGCTATTGCTATTTGCACTGTGTGGCAAATGGATAGAATAGTGACTCTTCTTACCAGAAAATAAGTCTTGCTCGTAGGACCAGAAACTGCATGTGATTCAACTCCATTTCTGACTGGGAAACAAACACTAGCTCACCTTACAAGAAACACACTCTGCTTTTGAGAAAAGACCACTCTTCTACTCTACTGTGTTTCCCAGATGGCCAGAACCGTGAGCTTGCTCAGAACAAAATAACTGTGCTTCCTACACACACGGGCCATATCTATTTCCACTCTGCTTTGGAAACTGACAAAACAGGAGCTTCTCTTCAGGCCAATACACAGTACTTGCTGGGAACTGATGCGAGTGCTATTTGCACTGTGTGGCAAATGGATCGCAATAGTGACTCTACTTACCAGAAAACAACTCTTGCTCGTAGGACCAGAAACTGCATGTGATTCAACTCCATTTCTGACTGGGAAACAAACACTAGCTCGCCTTACAAGAAACACACTCTGCTAGTGGGAAAAGAGCACTCTTCTACTCTACTGTGTTTCATATATGGCCAGAACAGTGAGCTTGCTCAGCATAAAAGAACTAGCTTCCTACACACAAGGGTCATATCTACTTCCACTCTGCTTAGGAAACTGACAAGAAGAGGAGCTTCTCTTCAGTCCAATACACAGTACTTGCTGGGAACAGATGCGAGTGCTATTTGCACTGTGTTGCAATTGGATTGCAATAGTGACTCTACTTACAAGAAAACAACTCTTGCTCGTAGGACTAGAAACTGCATGTGATTCAACTCCATTTCTGACTGGGAATCAAACACTAGCTCGCCTTACAAGAAACACACTCTGCTTTTGAGCAAAGAGCACTCTTCTACTCTACTGTGTTTCTTATAGGGCCAGAACAGTGAGCTTCCTCAGAACAAAAGAACTGTACTTCCTACACACACGGGCTATATCTACTTCCACTCTGCTTAGTAAACTGAGAAGAACAGGAGCTTCTCTTCAGTCCAATACACTGTACTTGCTGGGAACAGACGCGAGTGCTATTTGCAATGTAGGGCAAATGGATCGCATTAGTGACTCTTCTTACCAGAAAACTAGTCTTGTTCATAGGACCAGAAAGTGCATGTGATTCAACTCCAGTTTGACATGGAAACAAACACTAGCTCGCCTTAAAAGAAACACACTCTGCTTTTGAGAAAAGAGCACTCTTCTACTCTACTCTTTCTCCTATGGAACCAGAACAGTGAGCTTGCTCAGAACAAAAGAACTGTTCTTTTTACACACACGGGCCATATCTACTTCAACTCTGCTTAGGAAATTGACAAGAACAGTAGCTTCTCTTCAGTCCAATACACTGTACTTGCTGGAAACAGACGCGAGTGCTATTTGCACTGTGTACGGCAATGGGAACACAATAGTGACTCTCCTTAACGGAAAATAAGTCTTGCTCGTAGGACCAGAAACTGCCTGTGATTCATCTCCATTTCTGACAGGGAAACAAACACTAGCTCACCTTACAAGAAACACACTCTGCTTTTGAGAAAAAGCACTCTTCTACTCTATTGTGTTTCCTATAGGACCAGAACAGTGAGCTTGCTTAGAACAAAAGAACTGTGCTTCCTACACACACGGGCCATACCTACTTCAACTCTGCTTAGGAAACTGACAAGAACAGTAGCTTCTTTTCAGTCCAATACACTGTACTTGTTGGCAACAGACGCGAGTGCTATTTGCACTGTGTGGCAAATGGATCGCAATAGTGACTCTTCTTACCAGAAAACAAGTCTTGCTCGTAGGACCAGAAACTGCATGTGATTAAACTCCATTTCTAAAAGGGAAACAAACACTAGCTTGCAGTACAAGAAACACTCACTGCTTTTGAGAAAGAGCACTCTTCTACTATACTGTGTTTCCTATAGGGCCAGAACAGGGAGCTTGCTCAGAACAAAAGAACTGTGCTCCTACACACACGGGCCATATCTATTTCCACTCTGCTTAGGAAAATGACAAGAAGAGTAGCTTCTCTTCAGTCCAATACACTGTACTTGCTGGGAACAGATGCGAGTGCTATTTGCACAGTGTGGCAAATGGATCGCATTAGTGACTCTTCTTACCAGAAAACAAGTCTGGCTCGTAGGACCAGCAACTGCATCTGATTCAACTCCATTTCTGACAGGGAAACAAACACTAGCTCGCCTTACAAGAAAGACACTCTGTTTTTAAGAAAAGAGCACTCTTCTACTCTACTGTGTTTCCTATAGTGCCAGAACAGTGAGCTTGCTCAGAACAAAAGAACTGTGCTTCCTAAACACATGGGCCATATCTACTTCAACTCTGCTTAGGAAACTGACAAGAACAGGAGCTTATCTTCATTCCAATACACCGTATTGCTGGGAACAGATGCGAGTGCTACCTGCACTGTGTATGGCAATTAGAATGCAATAGAGACTCTTCTTACCAGAAAAAAACTCTTGCTCATAGGACCAGAAACTGCATGTGATTCAACTCCATTTCTGACTGGGAAAAAACACTAGCTCGCCTTCAAAGAAACACACTCTGCTTTTTAGAAAAGAGCACTCTTCTACTCTGCTGTGTTTCCTATAGGGCCAGAACAGTGAGCTTGCTCAGAACAAAAGAACTGTGCTTCCTACACACACGGGCCATATCTATTTCAACTCTGCTTAGGAAACTGACAAGAACAGTATCTTCTCTTCAGTCCAATACTCTGTACTTGTTGGCAACAGACGCGAGTGCTATTTGCACTGTGTGGCAAATGGATAGAATAGTGACTCTTCTTACCAGAAAACAAGTCTTGCTCGTAGGACCAGAAACTGCATGTGATTAAACTCCATTTCTAACAGGGAAACAAACACTAGCTCGCAGTACAAGATACACACACTGCTTTTGAGAAAAGAGCACTCTTCTACTATACTGTGTTTCCTATAGAGCCAGAACAGTGAGCTTGCTCAGAACAAAAGAACTGTGCTTCTACACACACGGGCCATATCTATTTCCACTCTACTTAGGAAACTGACAAGAATAGTAGCTTCTCTTCAGTCCAATACACTGTACTTGCTGGGAACAGATGCGAGTGCTACTTGCACTGTGTATGGCAATTAGAACGCAAAGGAGACTCTTCTTACCAGAAAAAAACTCTTGCTGATAGGACAGGAAACTGCATGTGATTCAACTCCATTTCTGACTGGGAAACAAACACTAGCTCGCCGTCCAAGAAACACACTCTGCTTTTGAGAAAAGAGCACTCTTCTACTCTACTGTGTTTCCTATATTGTTCCAGAACAGTGAGCTTCCTCAGAACAAAAGAACTGTGCTTCCTACACACACGGGCCATATCTATTTCCACTCAGCTTAGGAAACTGACAAGAATAGTAGCTTCTCTTCAGTCCAATACACTGTACTTGCTGGAAACAGACGCGAGTGCTATTTGCACTGTGTGGCAAATGGATCGCATTAGTGACTCTTCCTTCCAGAAAACTAGTCTTGTTCGTAGGACCAGAAACTGCATGTGATTCAACTCCAGTTTGACAGGGAAACAAACACTCGCTCGCCCTAGAAGAAACACTCTCTGCTTTTGAGAATAGAGCTCTCTTCTACTCTACTCTGTCTCCTATAGGGCCAGAACAGTGAGCTTGCTCAGAACAAAAGAACTGTTCTTCCTACACACACCGGCCATATCTACTTCAACTCTGCTTAGGAAATTGACAAGAACAGTAGCTTCTCTTCAGTCCAATACACTGCACTTGCTGGGAACAGACGCCAGTGCTAGTTGCACTGTGTACGGCAATGGGAGCACAATAGTGACTCTTCTTAACAGAAAACACGTCTTGCTCGTAGGACAATAAACTGCATGTGATTCAACTCCATTTCGGACTGTGAAACAAACACTAGCTTGCCTTACAAGAAACACACTCTGCTTTTGAGAAAAGAGCACTCTTCTACCATACTGTGTTTCCTATAGGGTTAGAACAGGGAGCTTCCTCAGAACAAAAGAACTGTGCTTCCTACACACACGGGCCATATCTACTTCAACTCTGCTTAGGAAACTGACAAGAACAGTAGCTTCTCTTCAGTCCAATACACTGTACTTGCTGGGAACAGACGCGAGTGCTATTTGCACTGTGTACGGTAATGGGAGCACAATAGTGACTCTTCTTAACAGAAAACAAGTCTTGCTCGTAGGACAAGAAACTGCATGTGATTCAACTCCATTTCTGACTGGGAAACAAACACTAGCTCGCCTTACAAGAAAGACACTCTGATTTTGAGAAAAGAGCACTCTTCTACTCTACTGTGTTTCCTAGAGGGCCAGAACAGTGAGCTTTCTCAGAACAAAAGAACTGTGCTTCCTAAACACACGGGCCATAAATACTTCAACTCTGCTTAGGAAACTGACAAGAACAGTAGCTTCTCTTCAGTCCAATACACTGTACATGCTGGAAACAGATGCGAGTGCTACTTGCACTCTGTATGGCAATGGGATCGCAAGAGTGACTCTTCTTACCAGAAAACAAGTCTGGCTCGTAGGACCAGAAACTGCATGTGATTCAACTCCATTTCTGAATGGGAAACAAACACTAGCTCGCCTTACAAGAAACACACTCTGCTATTGAGAAAAGAGCACTCTTCTACTCTACTGTGTTTCCTAGAGGGCCAGAACAGTGAGCTTGCTCAGAACAAAAGAACTGTGCTTACTACACACACGGGCCATACCTACTTCAACTCTGCTTAGGAAACTGACAAGAACAGGAGCTCTTCTTCAGTCCAACACACTGTATTGCTGGCAACAGACACGAGTGCTATTTACACTGTGTGGCAAATGGATCGCAATAGTGACTCTTCTTAGCAGAAAATAAGTCTTGCTCATAGGACCAGAAACTGCATGTGATTCAACTCCATTTCTGACAGGGAAACAAACACTAGCTCGCCTTACAAGAAACACACTCTGCTTTTGAGAAAAAGCACTGTTCTACTCTATTGTGTTTCCTATAGGACCAGAACAGTGAGCTTGCTGAGAACAAAAGAACTGTGCTTCCTACACACACGGGCCATATCTACTTCAACTCTGCTTAGGAAACTGACAAGAACAGTAGCTTCTCTTCAGTCCAATACACTGTACTTGTTGGCAACAGATGCGAGTGCTATTTGCACTGTGTGGCAAATGGATCGCAATAGTGACTCTTCTTACCAGAAAACAAATCTTGCTCGTAGGACCAGAAACTGCATGTGATTAAACTCCATTTCTAACAGGGAAACAAACACTAGCTCGCAGTACAAGAAACACACACTGCTTTTGAGAAAAGAGCACTCTTCTACTATACTGTGTTTCCTATAGGGCCAGAACAGGAAGCTTGCTCAGAACAAAAGAACTGTGCTCCTACACACACGGGCCATATCTATTTCCACTCTGCTTAGGAAACTGACAAGAACAGGAGCTTCTATTCAGTCCAATACACTGTACTTGCTGGGACAGACACGAGTGCTATTTGCACTGTGTGGCAAATGGATCGCATTAGTGACTCTTCTTACGAGAAAACTAGTCTTGTTCCTAGGACCAGAAACTGCATGTGATTCAACTCCATTTCTGACTGTGAAACAAACACTAGCTCGCCTTACAAGAAACACCCTCTGCTTTTGAGAAAAGAGCACTCTTCTACTATATTGTGTTTCCTATAGGGCCAGAACAGGGAGCTTGCTCAGAACAAAAGAACTGTGCTCCTACACACACGGGCCATATCTATTTCCACTCTGCTTAGGAAACTGACAAGAATAGTAGCTTCTCTTCAGTCCAATACACTGTACTTGCTGAAAACAGACGCGAGTGCTATTTGCACTGTGTGGCAAATTGATCGCATTAGTGACTCTTCTTACCAGAAAACAAGTCTGGCTCGTAGGACCAGAAACTGCATCTGATTCAACTCCATTTCTGCCTGGGAAACAAACACTAGCTCGCCTTACAAGAAACACACTCTGCTTTTGAGAAAAGAGCACTGTTCTACTCTACTGTGTTTCCTATAGGGCCAGAACAGTGAGCTTGCTCAGAGCAAAAGAACTGTTCTTCCTTCACACACGGGCCAAATCTACTTCAACTCTGTTTAGGAAACTGACAAGAACAGGAGCTTCTCTTCAGTCCAATACACTGTACTTGCTGGGAAAAGACGCGAGTGCTATTTGCACTGTGTGGCAAATGGATCGCATTAGTGACTCTTCTTACCAGAAAACTAGTCTTGTTCGTAGGACCAGAAAGTGCATGTGATTCAACTCCAGTTTGACAGGGAAACAAACACTAGCTCGCCTTACAAGAAACACACTCTGCTTTGAAAAAAGAGCACTCTTCTACTCTACTGTGTCTCCTATAGGGCCAGAACAGTGAGTTTGCTCAGAACAAAAGAACTGTACTTCCTAAACACATGGGCCATATCTACTTCAACTCTGCTTAGGAAACTGACAAGAACAGTAGCTTCTCTTCATTCCAATACACTGTACTTGCTGGGAACAGATGCGAGTGCTACTTGCACTTTGTTATGGCAATTGGAACGCAATAGAGACTCTTCTTACCAGAAAAAAACTCTTGCTCGTAGGACCAGAAACTGCATGTGATTCAACTCCATTTCTGACTGGGAAACAAACACTAGCTCGCCCTCAAAGAAACACACTCTGCTTTTGAGAAAAGAGCACTCTTCTACTCTACTGTGTTTCCTATAGGGCCAGAACAGTGAGCTTCCTCAGAACAAAAGAACTGTGCTTCCTACACACACTGGCCTTATCTACTTCAAATCTGCTTAGGAAACTGACAAGAACAGTAGCTTCTCTTCAGTCCAATACACTGTACTTGCTGGGAACAGACGCGAGTGCTATTTACACTGTGTACGGCAATGGGAGCACAGTAATGACTCTTCTTAACAGAAAACAAGTCTTGCTCATAGGACAAGAAACTGCATGTGATTCAACTCCATTTCTGACTGGGAAACAAACACTAGCTCGCCTTACAAGAAAGACACTCTGCTTTTGAGAAAAGAGCACTCTTCTACTCTACTGTGTTTCCTAGAGGGCCAGAACTGTGAGTTTGCTCAGAACAAAAGAACTGTGCTTCCTAAACACATGGGCCATATCTACTTCAACTCTGCTTAGGAAACTGACAAGAACAGTAGCTTCTCTTCATTCCAATACACTGTACTTGCTGGGAACAGATGCGAGTGCTACTTGCACTCTGTATGGCAATGGGATCGGAAGAGTGACTCTTCTTACCAGAAAACAAGTCTGGCTCGTAGGACCAGAAACTGCATGTGATTCAACTTCATTTCTGAATGGGAAACAAACACTAGCTCGCCTTACAAGAAACACACTCTGCTATTGAGAAAAGAGCACTCTTCTACTCTACTGTGTTTCCTAGAGGGCCAGAACAGTGAGCTTGCTCAGAACAAAAGAACTGTGCTTACTACACACACGAGCCATACCTACTTCAACTCTGCTTAGGAAACTGACAAGAACAGGAGCTCTTCTTCAGTCCAATACACTGTATTGCTGGCAACAGACGCGAGTGCTATTTACACTGTGTGGCAAATGGATCGCAAAAGTGACTCTTCTTACCAGAAAATAAGTCTTGCTCGTAGGACCAGAAACTGCATGTGATTCAACTCCATTTCTGACAGGGAAACAAACACTAGCTCGCCTTACAAGAAACACACTCTGCTTTTGAGAAAAAGCACTCTCCTACTCTATTGTATTTCCTATAGGACCAGAACAGTGAGCTTGCTGAGAACAAAAGAACTGTGCTTCCTACACACACGGGCCATATCTACTTCAACTCTGCTTAGGAAACTGACAAGAACAGTAGCTTCTCTTCAGTCCAATACACTGTACTTGTTGGCAACAGACTCGAGTGCTATTTGCACTGTGTGGCAAATGGATCGCAATAGTGACTCTTCTTACCAGAAAACAAGTCTTGCTCGTAGGACCAGAAACTGCATGTGATTAAACTCCATTTCTAACAGGGAAACAAACACTAGCTCGCAGTACAAGAAACACACACTGCTTTTGAGAAAAGAGCTCTCTTCTACTATACTGTGTATCCTATAGGGCCAGAACAGGAAGCTTGCTCAGAACAAAAGAACTGTTCTTCCTTCACACACGGGCCAAATCTACTTCAACTCTGCATAGGAAACTGACAAGAACAGGAGCTTCTCTTCAGTCAAATACACTATACTTGCTGGGAACAGACGCGAGTGCTATTTGCACTGTGTGGCAAACGGATCGCATTAGTGACTCTTCTTACCAGAAAACTAGTCTTGTTCGTAGGACCAGAAAGTGCATGTGATTCAACTCCAGTTTGACAGGGAAACCAACACTAGCTCGCCTTACAAGAAACACACTCTGCTTTTGAGAAAAGAACACTCTTCTACTCTACTCTTTCTCCTATAGGGCCAGAACAGTGAGCTTGCTCAGAACAAAAGAACTGTTCTTTTTACACACACGGGCCATATCTACTTCAACTCTGCTTAGGAAATTGACAAGAACAGTAGCTTCTCTTCAGGCCAATACACTGTACTTGCTGGGAACAGACGCGAGTGCTATTTGCACTGTGTACGGCAATAGGAGCACAATAGTGACTCTTCTTAACGGAAAACAAGTCTTGCTTGTAGGAAAAGAAACTGCATGTGATTCAACTCCATTTCTGACAGGGAAACAAACACTAGCTCGCCTTACAAGAAAGACACTCTGCTTTTGAGAAAAGAGCACTCTTCTACTCTACTGTGTTTCCTATAGGTCCAGAAGAGTGAGTTTGCTCAGAACAAAAGAACTGTGCTTCCTAAACACATGGGCCATATCTACTTCAACTCTGCTTAGGAAACTGACAAGAACAGGAGCTTCTCTTCATTCCAATACACTGTACTTGCTGGGAACAGATGCGAGTGCTACTTGCACTGTGTATGGCAATTAGAACGCAAAAGAGACTCTTCTTACCAGAAAAAAACTCTTACTCGTAGGACCAGAAACTGCATGAGATTCAACTCCATTTCTGACTGGGAAACAAACACTAGCTCGCCTTACAAGAAAGACACTCTGCTTTTGAGAAAAGAGCACTCTTCTACTCTACTGTGTTTCCTAGAGGGCCAGAACAGTGTGTTTGCTCAGAACAAAAGAACTGTGCTTCCTAAACACATGGGCCATATCTAATTCAACTCTGCTTAGGAAACTGACAAGAACAGTAGCTTCTCTTCATTCCAATACACTGCACTTGCTGGGAACAGATGCGAGTGCTACTTGCACCGTGTATGGCAATTAGAACGCAATAGAGACTCTTCTTACCAGAAAAAATCTCTTGCTCGTAGGACCAGAAACTGCATGTGATTCAACTCCATTTCTGACTGGGAAACAAACACTAGCTTTCCTTACAAGAAACACACTCTGCTTTTGAGAAAAGAGCACTCTTCTACTCTACTGTGTTTCCTATAGGGCCAGAACAGTGAGCTTCCTCAGAACAAAAGAACTGTGCTTCCTACACACACGGGCCATATCTACTTCAACTCTGCTTCGGAAGCTGACAAGAACAGTAGATTCTATTCAGTCCAATATACTGTCCTTGCTGGGAACAAATGCGAGTGCTACTTGAACTGTGTATGGCTATTAGATTGCAATAGAGACTCTTCTTACCAGAAAAAAACTATTGCTCGTAGGACCAGAAACTGCATGTGATTCAACTCCATTTCTGACTGGGAAACAAACACTAGCTCGCCTTACAAGAAACACACTCTGCTATTTAGAAAAGAGCACTCTTCTACTCTACTGTGTTTCCTATAGGGCCAGAACAGTGAGCTTGCTCAGAATAAAAGAACTGTGCTTACTACACACACGGGCCATACCTACTTCAACTCTGCTTAGGAAACTGACAAGAACAGGAGCTCTTTTTCAGTCCAATACACTGTATTGCTGGCAACAGACGCGAGTGCTATTTACACTGTGTGGCAAATGGATCGCAATAGTGACTCTTCTTACCAGAAAACAAGTCTTGTTCGTAGGACAAAAACTGCATGTGATTCAACTCCATTTCTGACTGGGAAACAAACACTAGCTCGCCTTACAAGAAACACACTCTGTTTTTGAGAAAAGAGCACTCTTCTACTCTACTGTGTTTCCTATAGGGCGAGAACTTGAGCTTCCTCAGAACAAAAGAACTGTTCTTCGTACACACACGGGCCATATCTACTTCAACTCTGCTTAGGAAACTGACAAGAACAGGAGCTTCTCTTCAGTCCAATACACTGTACTTGCTGGGAACAGACGCGAGTGCTATTTGCAATGTGTGGCAAATGGATCGCATTAGTGACTCTTCTTACCAGAAAACTAGTCTTGTTCGTAGGACCAGAAAGTGCATGTGGTTCAACTCCAGTTTGACAGGGAAACAAACACTAGCTCGCCTTACAAGAAACACACTCTGCTTTTGAGAAAAGAACACTCTTCTACTCTACTCTTTCTCCTATAGGGCCAGAACAGTGAGCTTGCTCAGAACAAAAGAACTGTTCTTTTTACACACACAGGCCATATCTACTTCAACTCTGCTTAGGAAACTGACAAGAACAGTAGCTTCTCTTCAGTCCAATACACTCTACTTGCTGGGAACAGACGCGAGTGCTATTTGCACTGTGTACGGCAATGGGAGCACAATAGTGACTCTTCTTAACGGAAAACAAGTCTTGCTCGTAGGACAAGAAACTGCATGTGATTCAACTCCATTTCTGACAGGGAAACAAACACTAGCTCGCCTTACAAGAAACACACTCTGCTTTTGAGAAAAGAGCACTCTTCTACTCTACTGTGTTTCCTAGAGGGCCAGAACAGTGAGTTTGCTCAGAACAAAAGCACTGTGCTTCCTAAACACATGGGCCATATCTACTTCAACTCTGCTTAGGAAACTGACAAGAACAGGAGCTTCTCTTCATTCCAATACACTGTACTTGCTGGGAACAGATGCGAGTGCTACTTGCACTCTGTATGGCAATGGGATCGCAAGAGTGACTCTTCTTACGAGAAAACAAGTCTGGCTCGTAGGACCAGAAACTGCATGTGATTCAACTTCATTTCTGAATGGGAAACAAACACTAGCTCGCCTTACAAGAAACACACTCTGATATTGAGAAAAGAGCACTCTTCTACTCTACTGTGTTTCCTAGAGGGCCAGAACAGTGAGCTTGCTCAGAACAAAAGAACTGTGCTTACTACACACACGGGCCATACCTACTTCAACTCTGCTTAGGAAACTGACAAGAACAGGAGCTCTTCTTCAGTCCAATACACTGTATTGCTGGCAACAGACGCGAGTGCTATTTACACTGTGTGGCAAATGGATCGCAAAAGTGACTCTTCTTACCAGAAAATAAGTCTTGCTCGTAGGACCAGAAACTGCATGTGATTCAACTCCATTTCTGACAGGGAAACAAACACTAGCTCGCCTTACAAGAAACACACTCTGCTTTTGAGAAAAAGCACTCTCCTACTCTATTGTATTTCCTATAGGACCAGAACAGGGAGCTTGCTGAGAACAAAAGAACTGTGCTTCCTACACACACGGGCCATATCTACTTCAACTCTGCTTAGGAAACTGACAAGAACAGTAGCTTCTCTTCAGTCCAATACACTGTACTTGTTGGCAACAGACTCGAGTGCTATTTGCACTGTGTGGCAAATGGATCGCAATAGTGACTCTTCTTACCAGAAAACAAGTCTTGCTCATAGGACCAGAAACTGCATGTGATTAAACTCCATTTCTAACAGGGAAACAAACACTAGCTCGCAGTGCAAGAAACACACACTGCTTTTGAGAAAAGAGCACTCTTCTACAATACTGTGTTTCCTATAGGGCCAGAACAGGAAGCTTGCTCAGAACAAAAGAACTGTTCTTCCTTCACACACGGGCCAAATCTACTTCAACTCTGCTTAGGAAACTGACAAGAACAGGAGCTTCTCTTCAGTCAAATACACTGTACTTGCTGGGAACAGACGCGAGTGATATTTGCACTGTGTGGCAAACGGATCGCATTAGTGACTCTTCTTACCAGAAAACTAGTCTTGTTCGTAGGACCAGAAAGTGCATGTGATTCAACTCCAGTTTGACAGGGAAACAAACACTAGCTCGCCTTACAAGAAACACACTCTGCTTTTGAAAAAAGAGCACTCTTCTACTCTACTGTGTCTCCTGTAAGGCCAGAACAGTGAGTTTGCTCAGAAGAAAAGAACTGTGCTTCCTAAACACATGGGCCATATCTACTTCAACTCTGCTTAAGAAACTGACAAGAACAGAAGCTTCTCTTCATTCCAATACACTGTACTTGCTGGGAACAGATGCGAGTGCTACTTGCACTGTGTATGGCAATTGGAACGCAATAGAGACTCTTCTTACCAGAAAAAAACTCTTGCTCGTAGGACCAGAAACTGCATGTGATTCAACTCCATTTCTGACTGGGAAACAAACACTAGCTCCCCCTCAAAGAAACACACTCTGCTTTTGAGAAAAGAGCACTCTTCTACTCTACTGTGTTTCCTATAGGGCCAGAACAGTGATCTTCCTCAGAACAAAAGAACTGTGCTTACTACACACACTGGCCATATCTACTTCAACTCTGCTTAGGAAACTGACAAGAACAGTAGCTTCTCTTCAGTCCAATACACTGTACTTGCTGGGAACAGACGCAAGTGCTATTTGCACTGTGTACGGCAAAGGGAGCACAGCAGTGACTCTTCTTAACAGAAAACAAGTCTTGCTCGTAGGACAAGAAACTGCATGTGATTCAACTCCATTTCTGACTGGGAAACAAACACTAGCTCGCCTTACAAGAAAGACACTCTGATTTTGAGAAAAGAGCACTCTTCTACTCTACTGTGTTTCCTAGAGGGCCAGAACTGTGAGTTTGCTCAGAACAAAAGAACTGTGCTTCCTAAACACATGGGCCATATCTACTTCAACTCTGCTTAGGAAACTGACAAGAACAGTAGCTTCTCTTCATTCCAATACACTGTACTTGCTGGGAACAGATGCGAGTGCTACTTGCACTCTGTATGGCAATGGGATCGCAAGAGTGACTCTTCTTACCAGAAAAGAAGTCTGGCTCGTAGGACCAGAAACTGCATGTGATTCAACTTCATTTCTGAATGGGAAACAAACACTAGCTCGCCTTACAAGAAACACACTCTGCTATTGAGAAAAGAGCACTCTTCTACTCTACTGTGTTTCCTATAGGGCCAGAACAGTGATCTTCCTCAGAACAAAAGAACTGTGCTTCCTACACACACTGGCCATATCTACTTCAACTCTGCTTAGGAAACTGACAAGAACAGTAGCTTCTCTTCAGTCCAATACACTGTACTTGCTGGGAACAGACGCAAGTGCTATTTGCACTGTGTACGGCAAAGGGAGCACAGCAGTGACTCTTCTTAACAGAAAACAAGTCTTGCTCGTAGGACAAGAAACTGCATGTGATTCAACTCCATTTCTGACTGGGAAACAAACACTAGCTCGCCTTACAAGAAAGACACTCTGATTTTGAGAAAAGAGCACTCTTCTACTCTACTGTGTTTCCTAGAGGGCCAGAACTGTGAGTTTGCTCAGAACAAAAGAACTGTGCTTCCTAAACACATGGGCCATATCTACTTCAACTCTGCTTAGGAAACTGACAAGAACAGTAGCTTCTCTTCATTCCAATACACTGTACTTGCTGGGAACAGATGCGAGTGCTACTTGCACTCTGTATGGCAATGGGATCGCAAGAGTGACTCTTCTTACCAGAAAAGAAGTCTGGCTCGTAGGACCAGAAACTGCATGTGATTCAACTTCATTTCTGAATGGGAAACAAACACTAGCTCGCCTTACAAGAAACACACTCTGCTATTGAGAAAAGAGCACTCTTCTACTCTACTGTGTTTCCTATAGGGCCAGAACAGTGAGCTTGCTCAGAACAAAAGAACTGTGCTTACTACACACACGGGCCATACCTACTTCATCTCTGCTTAGGAAACTGACAAGAACAGGAGCTATTTTTCAGTCCAATACACTGTATTGCTGGCACAGACGCGAGTGCTATTTACACTGTGTGGCAAATGGATCGCAATAGTGACTCTTCTTACCAGAAAACAAGTCTTGTTCGTAGGACAAAAACTGCATGTGATTCAACTCCATTTCTGACTGGGAAACAAACACTAGCTCGCCTTACAAGAAACACACTCTGCTATTTAGAAAAGAGCACTCTTCTACTCTACTGTGTTTCCTATAGGGCCAGAACTTGAGCTTCCTCAGAACAAAAGAACTGTGCTTCCTACACACACGGGCCATATCTACTTCAACTCTGCTTAGGAAACTGACAAGAACAGGAGCTTCTCTTCAGTCCAATACACTGTACTTGCTGGGAACAGACGCGAGTGCTATTTGCAATGTGTGGCAAATGGATCGCATTAGTGACTCTTCTTACCAGAAAACTAGTCTTGTTCGTAGGACCAGAAAGTGCATGTGATTCAACTCCAGTTTGACAGGGAAACCAACACTAGCTCGCCTTACAAGAAACACACTCTGCTTTTGAGAAAAGAACACTCTTCTACTCTACTCTTTCTCCTATAGGGCCAGAACAGTGAGCTTGCTCAGAACAAAAGAACTCTTCTTTTTACACACACGGGCCATATCTACTTCAACTCTGCTTAGGAAATTGACAAGAACAGTAGCTTCTCTTCAGGCCAATACACTGTACTTGCTGGGAACAGACGCGAGTGCTATTTGCACTGTGTACGGCAATAGGAGCACAATAGTGACTCTTCTTAACGGAAAACAAGTCTTGCTTGTAGGACAAGAAACTGCATGTGATTCAACTCCATTTCTGACAGGGAAAGAAACACTAGCTCGCCACACAAGAAAGACACTCTGCATTTGAGAAAAGAGCACTCTTCTACTCTACTGTGTTTCCTAGAGGGCCAGAACAGTGAGTTTGCTCAGAACAAAAGAACTGTGCTTCCTAAACACATGGGCCATATCTACTTCAACTCTGCTTAGGAAACTGACAAGAACAGTAGCTTCTCTTCATTCCAATACACTGTACTTGCTGGGAACAGATGCGAGTGCTACTTGCACTGTGTATGGCAATTAGAACGCAATAGAGACTCTTCTTACCAGAAAAAAACTCTTACTGGTAGGACCAGAAACTGCATGTGATTCAACTCCATTTCTGACTGGGAAACAAACACTAGCTCGCCTTACAAGAAAGACACTCTGCTTTTGAGAAAAGAGCACTCTTCTACTCTACTGTGTTTCCTAGAGGGCCAGAACAGTGTGTTTGCTGAGAACTAAAGAACTGTGCTTCCTAAACACATGGGCCATATCTACTTCAACTCTGCTTCGGAAACTGACAAGAACAGTAGCTTCTCTTCATTCCAATACACTGTACTTGCTGGGAACAGATGCGAGTGCTACTTGCACCGTGTATGGCAATTAGAACGCAATAGAGTCTCTTCTTACCAGAAAAAATCTCTAGCTCGTAGGACCAGAAACTGCATGTGATTCAACTCCATTTCTGACTGGGAAACAAAGACTAGCTTTCCTTACAAGAAACACACTCTGCTTTTGAGAAAAGAGCACTCTTCTACTCTACTGTGTTTCCTATAGGGCCAGAACTTGAGCTTCCTCAGAACAAAAGAACTGTGCTTCCTACACACACGGGCCATATCTACTTCAACTCTGCTTCGGAAGCTGACAAGAACAGTAGATTCTATTCAGTCCAATATACTGTCCTTGCTGGGAACAAATGCGAGTGCTACTTGCACTGTGTATGGCTATTAGATTGCAATAGAGACTCTTCTTACCAGAAAAAAACTCTTGCTCGTAGGACCAGAAACTGCATGTGATTCAACTCCATTTCTGACTGGGAAACAAACACTAGCTCGCCTTACAAGAAACACACTCTGCTATTGAGAAAAGAGCACTCTTCTACTCTACTGTGTTTCCTATAGGGCCAGAACAGTGAGCTTGCTCAGAACAAAAGAACTGTGCTTACTACACACACGGGCCATACCTACTTCAACTCTGCTTAGGAAACTGACAAGAACAGGAGCTCTTTTTCAGTCCAATACACTGTATTGCTGGCAACAGACGCGAGTGCTATTTACACTGTGTGGCAAATGGATCGCAATAGTGACTCTTCTTACCAGAAAACAAGTCTTGTTCGTAGGACAAAAACTGCATGTGATTCAACTCCATTTCTGACTGGGAAACAAACACTAGCTCGCCTTACAAGAAACACACTCTGTTTTTGAGAAAAGAGCACTCTTCTACTCTACTGTGTTTCCTATAGGGCCAGAACTTGAGCTTCCTCAGAACAAAAGAACTGTGCTTCCTACACACACGGGCCATATCTACTTCAACTCTGCTTAGGAAACTGACAAGAACAGGAGCTTCTCTTCAGTCCAATACACTGTACTTGCTGGGAACAGACGCGAGTGCTATTTGCAATGTGTGGCAAATGGATCGCATTAGTGACTCTTCTTACCAGAAAACTAGTCTTGTTCGTAGGACCAGAAAGTGCATGTGATTCAACTCCAGTTTGACAGGGAAACAAACACTAGCTCGCCTTACAAGAAACACACTCTGCTTTTGAGAAAAGAACACTCTTCTACTCTACTCTTTCTCCTATAGGGCCAGAACAGTGAGCTTGCTCAGAACAAAAGAACTGTTCTTTTTACACACACGGGCCATATCTACTTCAACTCTGCTTAGGAAATTGACAAGAACAGTAGCTTCTCTTCAGTCCAATACACTGTACTTGCTGGGAACAGACGCGAGTGCTATTTGCACTGTGTACGGCAATGGGAGCACAATAGTGACTCTTCTTAACGGAAAACAAGTCTTGCTCGTAGGACAAGAAACTGCATGTGATTCAACTCCATTTCTGACAGGGAAACAAACATTAGCTCGCCTTACAAGAAACACACTCTGCTTTTGAGAAAAGAGCACTCTTCTACTCTACTGTGTTTCCTAGAGGGCCAGAACAGTGAGTTTGCTCAGAACAAAAGCACTGTGCTTCCTAAACACATGGGCCATATCTACTTCAACTCTGCTTAGGAAACTGACAAGAACAGTAGCTTCTCTTCATTCCAATACACTGTACTTGCTGGGAACAGATGCGAGTGCTACTTGCACTCTGTATGGCAATGGGATCGCAAGAGTGACTCTTCTTACCAGAAAACAAGTCTGGCTCGTAGGACCAGAAACTGCATGTGATTCAACTCCATTTCTACCTGGGAAACAAACACTAGTTCGCCTTACAAGAAACACACTCTGCTTTTGAGAAAAGAGCACTGTTCTACTCTACTGTGTTTCCTATAGGGCCAGAACAGTGAGCTTGCTCAGAACAAAAGAACTGTTCTTCCTTCACACACGGGCCAAATCTACTTCAACTCTGTTTAGGAAACTGACAAGAACAGGAGCTTCTCTACAGTCCAATACACTGTACTTGCTGGGAACAGACGCGAGTGCTATTTGCATTGTGTGGCAAATGGATCGCATTAGTTACTCTTCTTACCAGAAAACTAGTCTTGTTTGTAGGACCAGAAAGTGCATGTGATTCATCTCCAGTTTGACAGGGAAACAAACACTAGCTCGCCTTACAAGAAAATCACTCTGCTTTTGAGAAAAGAGCACTCTTCTACTCTACTCTGTCTCCTATAGGGCCAGAACAGTGAGCTTGCTCAGAACAAAAGAACTGTTCTTTTTACACACACGGGACAAATCTACTTCAACTCTGCTTTGGAAATTGACAAGAACAGTAGCTTCTCTTCAGTCCAATACACTGTACTTGCTGGGAACAGACGCGAGTGCTATTTGCACTTTGTACGGCAATGCGAGCACAGTAGTGACTCTTCTTAACAGAAAACAAGTCTTGCTTTTAGGACAAGAAACTGCATGTGATTCAACTCCATTTCTGACTGGGAAACAAACACTAGCTCGCCTTACAAGAAAGACACTCTGATTTTGAGAAAAGAGCACTCTTCTACTGTGTTTCCTATAGGGCCAGAACAGTGAGCTTCCTCAAAACAAAAGAACTGTGCTTCCTACACACACGGGACATAAATACTTCAACTCTGCTTAGGAAACTGACAAGAACAGTAGCTTCTCTTCAGTCCAATACACTGTACATGCTGGAAACAGATGCGAGTGCTACTTGCACTCTGTATGGCAATGGGATCTCAAGAGTGACTCTTCTTACCAGAAAACAAGTCTGGCTCGTAGGACCAGAAACTGCATGTGATTCAACTCCATTTCTGAATGGGAAACAAACACTAGCTCGCCTTACAAGAAACACACTCTGCTATTGAGAAAAGAGCACTCTTCTACTCTACTGTGTTTCCTATAGGGCCAGAACAGTGAGCTTGCTCAGAACAAAAGAACTGTGCTTACTACACACACGGGCCATACCTACTTCAACTCTGCTTAGGAACCTGACAAGAAGACGAGCTCTTCTTCAGTCCAATACACTGTATTGCTGGCAACAGACGCGAGTGCTATTTACACTGTGTGGCAAATGGATCGCAATAGTGACTCTTCTTACCAGAAAATAAGTCTTGCTTGTAGGACCAGAAACTGCATGTGATTCATCCCCATTTCTGACAGGGAAACAAACACTAGCTCGCCTTACAAGAAACACACTCTGCTTTTGATAAAAAGCACTCTTCTACTCTATTGTGTTTCCTATAGGACCAGCACAGTGAGCTTGCTGAGAACAAAAGAACTGTGCTTCCTACACACACGGGCCATATCTACTTCAACTCTGCTTAGGAAACTGACAAGAACAGTAGCTTCTCTTCAGTCCAATACACTGTACTTTTTGGCAACAGACGCGAGTGCTATTTGCACTGTGTGGCAAATAGATTGCAATAGTGACTCTTCTTACCAGAAAACATGTCTTGCTCGTAGGACCAGAAACTGCATGTGATTAAACTCCATTTCTAACAGGGAAACAAACACTACCTCGCAGTACAAGAAACACACACTGCTTTTGAGAAAAGAGCACTCTTCTACTATACTGTGTTTCCTATAGGGCCAGAACAGTGAGCTTGCTCAGAACAAAAGAACAGTGCTCCTACACACGGGCCATATCTATTTCCACTCTTCTTAGGAAACTGACAAGAATAGTAGCTTCTCTTCAGTCCAATACACTGTACTTGCTTGGAACAGACGCGAGTGCTATTTGCACTGTGTGGCAAATCGATCTCATTAGTGACTCTTCTTACCAGAAAACAAGTCTGGCTCGTAGGACCAGAAACTGCATCTGATTCAACTCCATTTCGGACAGGAAAACAAACACTAGCTCGCCTTACAAGAAACACACTCTGCTTTTGATAAAAGAGCACTCTTCTACTCTACTGTGTTTCCTATAGGGCCAGAACAGTGAGCTTGCTCAGAACAAAAGAACTGTTCTTTTTACACACACGGGCCATATTTACTTCAACTCTGCTTAGGAAATTGACAAGAACAGTAGCTTCTTTTCAGTCCAATACACTGTACTTGCTGGGAACAGACGCGAGTGCTATTTGCACTGTGTACGGCAATGGGAGCACAATAGTGACTCTTCTTAACGGAAAACAAGTCTGGCTCGTAGGACCAGAAACTGCATCTGATTCAACTCCATTTCTGACTGGGAAACAAACACTAGCTCGCCTTACAAGAAACACACTCTGCTTTTGAGAAAAGAGCACTCTTCTACTCTACTCTTTCTCCTATGGGGCCAGAACAGTGAGCTTGCTCAGAACAAAAGAACTGTTCTTCCTACACACACGGGCCATATCTACTTCCACTCTGCTTAGGAAACTGACAAGAACAGGAGCTTCTCTTCAGTCCAATACACTGTACTTGCTGGGAACAGACGCGAGTGCTAATTGCACTGTGTTGCAAATGGATCGTATTTGTGACTCTTCTTACCAGAAAACTAGTCTTGTTCGTAGGACCAGAAACTGCATGTGATTCAACTCCAGTTTGACATGGAAACAAACACTGGCTCGCCTTAGAAGAAACACACTCTGCTTTTGAGAAAAGAGCTCTCTTCTACTCTACTGTGTTTCCTATAGGGCCAGAACAGTGAGCTTGCTCAGAACAAAAGAACTGTTCTTTTTACACACACGGGTCATATCTACTTCAACTCTGCTTAGGAAATTGACAAGAACAGTAGCTTCTCTTCAGTCCAATACACTGTACTTGCTGGGAACAGACGCGAGTGCTATTTGCACTGTGTACGGCAATGGGAGTACAATAGTGACTCTTCTTAACAGAAAACACGTCTTGCTCGTAGGACAAGAAACTGCATGAGATTCAACTCCATTTCTGACTGGGAAACAAACACTAGCTCGCCTTACAAGAAACACCCTCTGCTTTTGAGAAAAGAGCACTCTTCTACTATACTGTGTTTCCTAAAGGGCCAGAACAGGGAGCTTGCTCAGAACAAAAGAACTGTGCTCCTACACACATGGGCCATATCTATTTCCACTCTGCTTAGGAAACTGACAAGAATAGTAGCTTCTCTTCATTCCAATAGACTGTACTAGCTGGAAACAGACGCGAGTGCTATTTGCACTGTGTGGCAAATGGATCGCATTAGTGACTCTTCTTACCAGAAAACAAGTCTGGCTCGTAGGACCAGAAACTGCATCTGATTCAACTCCATTTCTGCCTGGGAAACAAACACTAGCTCGCCTTACAAGTAACACACTCTGCTTTTGATAAAAGAGCACTGTTATACTCTACTGTGTTTCCTATAGGGCCAGAACAGTGAGCTTGCTCAGAACAAAAGAACTGTTCTTCCTTCACACACGGGAAAATCTACTTCAACTCTGTTTAGGAAACTGACAAGAACAGGAGCTTCTCTTCAGTCCAATACACTGTACTTGCTGGGAACAGACGCGAGTGCTATTTGCACTCTGTGGCAAATGGATCGCATTAGTGACTCTTCTTACCAGAAAACTAGTCTTGTTCGTAGGACCAGAAAGTGCATGTGATTCAACTCCAGTTTGACAGGGAAACAAACACTAGCTCGCCTTACAAGAAACACACTCTGCTTTTGAGAAAAGAGCACTCTTCTACTCTACTCTGTCTCCTATAGAACCAGAACAGTGAGCTTGCTCAGAACAAAAGAACTGTTCTTTTTACACACAAGGGACAAATCTACTTCAACTCTGCTTAGGAAATTGACAAGAACAGTAGGTTCTCTTCCGTCCAATACACTGTACTTGCTGGGAACAGACGCGAGTGTTATTTGCACTGTGTACGGCAATGGGAGCACAATAGTGACTCTTCTTAACAGAAAACAAGTCTTGCTCGTAGGAAAAGAAATTGCATGTGACTCAACTCCATTTCTGACAGGGAAACAAACACTATCTCGCCTTACAAGAAACACACTCTGATTTTGAGAAAAGAGCACTCTTCTACTCTACTGTGTTTCCTATAGGGCCAGAACAGTGAGTTTGCTCAGAACAAAAGAACTGTGCTTCCTAAACACATGGGACATATCTACTTCAACTCTGCTTAGGAAACTGACAAGAACAGTAGCTTCTCTTCATTCCAATACACTGTACTTGCTGGGAACAGATGCGAGTGCTACTTGCACTGTGTATGGCAATTAGAACGCAATAGAGACTCTTCTTACCAGAAAAAAAACTCTTGCTCGTAGGACCAGAAACTGCATGTGATTCAACTCCATTTCTGACTGGGAAAAAAACACTAGCTCGCCTTACAAGAAAGACACTCTGATTTTGAGAAAAGAGCACTCTTCTACTCTACTGTGTTTCCTATAGGGCCAGAACAGTGAGTTTGCTCAGAACAAAAGAACTGTGCTTCCTAAACACATGGGCCATATCTACTTCAACTCTGCTTCGGAAACTGACAAGAACAGTATCTTCTCTTCAGTCCAATACTCTGTACTTGTTGGCAACAGACGCGAGTGCTATTTGCACTGTGTGGCAAATGGATAGAATAGTGACTCTTCTTACCAGAAAATAAGTCTTGCTCGTAGGACCAGAAACTGCATGTGATTCAACTCCATTTCTGACTGGGAAACAAACACTAGCTCGCTTTACAAGAAACACACTCTGCTTTTGATAAAAGACCACTCTTCTACTCTACTCTGTTTCCCAGAGGACCAGAACCGTGAGCTTGCTCAGAACAAAATAACTGTGCTTCCTACACACACGGGATGTATCTATTTCCACTCTGCTTTGGAAACTGACAAAACAGGAGCTTCTCTTCAGTCCAATACACAGTACTTGCTGGGAACTGATGCGAGTGCTATTTGCACTGTGTGGCAAATGGATCGCAATAGTGACTCTACTTACCAGAAAACAACTCTTGCTCATAGGACCAGAAACTGCATGTGATTCAACTCCATTTCTGACTGGGAAACAAACACTAGCTCGCCTTACAAGAAACACACTCTGCTAGTTGGAAAAGAGCACTCTTCTACTCTACTGTGTTTCATATATGGCCAGAACAGTGAGCTTGCTCAGCATAAAAGAACTAGCTTCCTACACACAAGGGTCATATCTACTTCCACTCTGCTTAGGAAACTGACAAGAAGAGGAGCTTCTCTTCAGTCCAATACACAGTACTTGCTGGGAACAGATGCGAGTGCTATTTGCACTGTGTTGCAATTGGATTGCAATAGTGACTCTACTTACAAGAAAACAACTCTTGCTCGTAGGACTAGAAACTGCATGTGATTCAACTCCATTTCTGACTGGGAATCAAACACTAGCTCGCCTTACAAGAAACACACTCTGCTTTTGAGAAAAGAGCACTCTTCTACTCTACTGTGTTTCTTATATTCCAGAACAGTGAGCTTCCTCAGAACAAAAGAACTGTGCTTCCTACACACACGGGCTATATCTACTTCCACTCTGCTTAGTAAACTGAGAAGAACAGGAGCTTCTCTTCAGTCCAATACACTGTACTTGCTGGGAACAGACGCGAGTGCTATTTGCAATGTAGGGCAAATGGATCGCATTAGTGACTCTTCTTACCAGAAAACTAGTCTTGTTCATAGGACCAGAAAGTGCATGTGATTCAACTCCAGTTTGACATGGAAACAAACACTAGCTCGCCTTAAAAGAAACACACTCTGCTTTTGAGAAAAGAGCACTCTTCTACTCTACTCTTTCTCCTATGGGGCCAGAACAGTGAGCTTGCTCAGAACAAAAGAACTGTTCTTTTTACACACACGGGCCATATCTACTTCAACTCTGCTTAGGAAATTGACAAGAACAGTAGCTTCTCTTCAGTCCAATACACTGTACTTGCTGGAAACAGACGCGAGTGCTATTTGCACTGTGTACGGCAATGGGAGCACAATAGTGACTCTCCTTAACAGAAAATAAGTCTTGCTCGTAGGACCAGAAACTGCATGTGATTCATCTCCATTTCTGACAGGGAAACAAACACTAGCTCACCTTACAAGAAACACACTCTGCTTTTGAGAAAAAGCACTCTTCTACTCTATTGTGTTTCCTATAGGACCAGAACAGTGAGCTTGCTTAGAACAAAAGAACTGTGCTTCCTACACACACGGGCCATACCTACTTCAACTCTGCTTAGGAAACTGACAAGAACAGTAGCTTTTCTTCAGTCCAATACACTGTACTTGTTGGCAACAGACGCGAGTGCTATTTGCACTGTGTGGCAAATGGATCGCAATAGTGACTCTTCTTACCAGAAAACAAGTCTTGCTCGTAGGACCAGAAACTGCATGTGATTAAACTCCATTTCTAACAGGGAAACAAACACTACCTTGCAGTACAAGAAACACTCACTGCTTTTGAGAAAAGAGCACTCTTCTACTATACTATGTTTCCTATAGGGCCAGAACAGGGAGCTTGCTCAGAATAAAAGAACTGTGCTCCTACACACACGGGCCATATCTATTTCCACCCTGCTTAGGAAACTGACAAGAAGAGTAGCTTCTCTTCAGTCCAATACACTGTACTTGCTGGGAACAGATGCGAGTGCTATTTGCACAGTGTGGCAAATGGATCGCATTAGTGACTCTTCTTACCAGAAAACAAGTCTGGCTCGTAGGACCAACAACTGCATCTGATTCAACTCCATTTCTGACAGGGAAACAAACACTAGCTCGCCTTACAAGAAACACACTCTGTTTTTAAGAAAAGAGCACTCTTCTACTCTACTGTGTTTCCTATAGGGCCAGAACAGTGAGCTTGCTCAGAACAAAAGAACTGTGCTTCCTAAACACATGGGCCATATCTACTTCAACTCTGCTTAGGAAACTGACAAGAACAGGAGCTTCTCTTCATTCCAATACACTGTATTGCTGGGAACAGATGCGAGTGCTACCTGCACTGTGTATGGCAATTAGAATGCAATAGAGACTCTTCTTACCAGAAAAAAACTCTTGCTCGTAGGACCAGAAACTGCATGTGATTCAACTCCATTTCTGACCGGGAAACAAACACTAGCTCGCCTTCAAAGAAACACACTCTGCTTTTTAGAAAAGAGCACTCTTCTACTCTGCTGTGTTTCCTATAGGGCCAGAACAGTGAGCTTGCTCAGAACAAAAGAACTGTGCTTCCTACACACACGGGCCATATCTATTTCAACTCTGCTTAGGAAACTGACAAGAACAGTATCTTCTCTTCAGTCCAATACACTGTACTTGTTGGCAACAGACGCGAGTGCTATTTGCACTGTGTGGCAAATGGATAGAATAGTGACTCTTCTTACCAGAAAACAAGTCTTGCTCGTAGGACCAGAAACTGCATGTGATTCAACTCCATTTCTAACAGGGAAACAAACACTAGCTCGCAGTACAAGATACACACACTGCTTTTGAGAAAAGAGCACTCTTCTACTATACTGTGTTTCCTATAGAGCCAGAACAGTGAGCTTGCTCAGAACAAAAGAACTGTGCTTCTACACACACGGGCCATATCTATTTCCACTCTACTTAGGAAACTGACAAGAATAGTAGCTTCTCTTCAGTCCAATACACTGTACTTGCTGGGAAGAGATGCGAGTGCTACTTGCACTGTGTATGGCAATTAGAACGCAATGGAGACTCTTCTTACCAGAAAAAAACTCTTGCTCGTAGGACAGGAAACTGCATGTGATTCAACTCCATTTCTGACTGGGAAACAAACACTAGCTCGCCGTCCAAGAAACACACTCTGCTTTTCAGAAAAGAGCACTCTTCTATTCTACTGTGTTTCCTATATTGTTCCAGAACAGTGAGCTTCCTCAGAACAAAAGAACTGTGCTTCCTACACACACGGGCCATATCTATTTCCACTCAGCTTAGGAAACTGACAAGAATAGTAGCTTCTCTTCAGTCCAATACACTGTACTTGCTGGGAACAGACGCGAGTGCTATTTGCACAGTGTGGCAAATCGATCGCATTAGTGACTCTTCTTACCAGAAAACAAGTCTGGCTCGTAGGACCAGAAACTGCATGTGATTCAACTCCAGTTTGACAGGGAAACAAACACTGGCTTGCCTTACAAGAAACACACTCTGCTTTTGAGAAAAGAGCTCTCTTCTACTCTACTCTGTCTCCTATAGCGCCAGAACAGTGAGCTTGCTCAGAACAAAAGAACTGTTCTTTTTACACACACGGGCCATATCTACTTCAACTCTGCTTAGGAAATTGACAAGAACAGTAGCTTCTCTTCAGTCCAATACACTGTACTTGCTGGGAACAGACGTGAGTGCTATTTGCACTGTGTACGGCAATGGGAGCACAATAGTGACTCTTCTTAACAGAAAACACGTCTTGCTTGTAGGACAAGAAACTGCATATGATTCAACTCCATTTCCGACTGTGAAACAAACACTAGCTCGTCTTACAAGAAACACCCTCTGCTTTTGAGAAGAGAGCACTCTTCTACTATACTGTGTTTCCTATAGGGCCAGAACACGGAGCTTGCTCAGAACAAAAGAACTGTGCTCCTACACACATGGGCCATATCTATTTCCACTCTGCTTAGGAAACTGACAAGAATAGTAGCTTCTCTTCAGTCCAATACACTGTACTTGCTGGGAACAGACGCGAGTGCTATTTGCACTGTGTGGCAAATGGATCGCATTAGTGACTCTTCTTACCAGAAAACAAGTCTGGCTCGTAGGACCAGAAACTGCATCTGATTCAACTCCATTTCTGCCTGGGAAACAAACACTAGCTCGCCTTACAAGAAATACACTCTGCTTTTGAGAAAAGAGCACTCTTCTACTCTACTGTGTTTCCTATAGGGCCAGAACAGTGAGCTTGCTCAGAACAAAAGAACTGTTCTTCCTACACACACGGGCCATATCTACTTCCACTCTGCTTAGGAAACTGACAAGAACAGGAGCTTCTCTTTAGTCCAATACACTGTACTTGCTGGGAACAGACGCGAGTGCTATTTGCACTGTGTGGCAAATGGATCGCATTAGTGACTCTTCCTTCCAGAAAACTAGTCTTGTTCGTAGGACCAGAAACTGCATGTGATTCAACTCCAGTTTGACAGGGAAACAAACACTGGCTCGCCCTAGAAGAAAAACACTCTGCTTTTGAGAGTAGAGCTCTCTTCTACTCTACTCTATCTCCTATAGGGCCAGAACAGTGAGCTTGCTCAGAACAAAAGAACTGTTCTTCCTACACACACCGGCCATATCTACTTCAACTCTGCTGAGGAAATTGACAAGAACAGTAGCTTCTCTTCAGTCCAATACACTGTACTTCCTGGGAACAGACGCGAGTGCTATTTGCACTGTGTACGGCAATGGGAGCACAATAGTGACTCTTCTTAACAGAAAACACGTCTTGCTTGTAGGACAATAAACTGCATGTGATTCAACTCCATTTCTGACTGTGAAACAAACACTAGCTTGCCTTACAAGAAACACCCTCTGCTTTTGAGAAAAGAGCACTCTTCTACCATACTGTGTTTCCTATAGGGTTAGAACAGGGAGCTTGCTCAGAACAAAAGAACTGTGCTCCTACACACACGGGCCATATCTATTTCCACTCTGCTTAGGAAACTGACAAGAATAGTAGCTTCTCTTCATTCCAATACACTGTACTTGCTGGGAACAGACGCGAGTGCTATTTGCAATGTGTGGCAAAAGGATCGCATTAGTGACTCTTCTTACCAGAAAACTAGTCTTGTTCGTAGGACCAGAAAGTGCATGTGATTCAACTCCAGTTTGAGAGGGAAACAAACACTAGCTCGCCTTACAAGAAACACACTCTGCTTTTGAGAAAAGAGCACTCTTCTACTCTACTCTGTCTCCTATAGGGCCAGAACAGTGAGCTTGCTCAGAACAAAAGAACTGTTCTTTTTACACACACGGGACAAATCTACTTCAACTCTGCTTAGGAAATTGACAAGAACAGTAGCTTCTCTTCAGTCCAATACAGTGTACTTGCTGGGAACAGACCCGAGTGCTATTTGCACTGTGTATGGCAATGGGAGCACAATAGTGACTCTTCTTAACAGAAAACAAGTCTTGCTCGTAGGACCAGAAACTGCATGTGATTAAACTCCATTTCTAACAGGGAAACAAACGCTAGCTCGCAGTACAAGAAACACACACTGCTTTAGAGAAAAGAGCACTCTTCTACTATACTGTGTTTCCTATAGGACCAGAACAGGGAGCTTGCTCAGAACAAAAGAACTGTGCTCCTACACACACGGGTCATATCTATTTCCACTCTGCTTAGGAAACTGACAAGAATAGTAGCTTCTCTTCAGTCCAATACACTGTACTTGCTGGGAACAGATGCGAGTGCTACTTGCACTGTGTATGGCAATTAGAACGCAATAGAGACTCTTCTTACCAGAAAAAAACTCTTGCTCGTAGGACCAGAAACTGCATGTGATTCAACTCCATTTCTGACTGGGAAACAAACACTAGCTCGCCTTCAAAGAAACACACTCTGCTTTTGAGAAAAGAGCACTCTTCTACTCTGCTGTGTTTCCTATAGGGCCAGAACAGTGACCTTGCTCAGAACAAAAGAACTGTGCTTCCTACACACACGGGCCATATCTATTTCAACTCTGCTTAGGAAACTGACAAGAACAGTATCTTCTCTTCAGTCCAATACTCTGTACTTGTTGGCAACAGACGCGAGTGCTATTTGCACTGTGTGGCAAATGGATAGAATAGTGACTCTTCTTACCAGAAAACAAGTCTTGCTCGTAGGACCAGAAACTGCATGTGATTCAACTCCATTTCTGACTGGGAAACAAACACTAGCTCGCTTTACAAGAAACACACTCTGCTTTTGAGAAAAGACCACTCTTCTACTCTACTGTGTTTCCCAGAGGGCCAGAACCGTGAGCTTGCTCAGAACAAAATAACTGTGCTTCCTACACACAGGGGCCATATCTATTTCCACTCTGCTTTGGAAACTGACAAAACAGGAGCTTCTCTTCAGTCCAATACACAGTACTTGCTGGGAACCGATGCGAGTGCTATTTGCACTGTGTGGCAAATGGATCGCAATAGTGACTCTACTTACCAGAAAACAACTCTTGCTCGTAGGACCAGAAACTGCATGTGATTCAACTCCATTTCTGACTGGGAAACAAACACTAGCTCGCCTTACAAGAAACACACTCTGCTAGTGGGAAAAGAGCACTCTTCTACTCTACTGTGTTTCATATATGGCCAGAACAGTGAGCTTGCTCAGCATAAAAGAACTAGCTTCCTACACACAAGGGTCATATCTACTTCCACTCTGCTTAGGAAACTGACAAGAAGAGGAGCTTCTCTTCAGTCCAATACACAGTACTTGCTGGGAACAGATGCGAGTGCTATTTGCACTGTGTTGCAATTGGATTGCAATAGTGACTCTACTTACAAGAAAACAACTCTTGCTCGTAGGACTAGAAACTGCATGTGATTCAACTCCATTTCTGACTGGGAATCAAACACTAGCTCGCCTTACAAGAAACACACTCTGCTTTTGAGAAAAGAGCACTCTTCTACTCTACTGTGTTTCTTATAGGGCCAGAACAGTGAGCTTCCTCAGAACAAAAGAACTGTGCTTCCTACACACACGGGCTATATCTACTTCCACTCTGCTTAGTAAACTGAGAAGAACAGTAGCTTCTCTTCAGTCCAATACACTGTACTTGCTGGGAACAGACGCGAGTGCTATTTGCAATGTAGGGCAAATGGATCGCATTAGTGACTCTTCTTACCAGAAAACTAGTCTTGTTCATAGGACCAGAAAGTGCATGTGATTCAACTCCAGTTTGATATGGAAACAAACACTAGCTCGCCTTAAAAGAAACACACTCTGCTTTTGAGAAAAGAGCACTCTTCTACTCTACTCTTTCTCCTATGGGGCCAGAACAGTGAGCTTGCTCAGAACAAAAGAACTGTTCTTTTTACACACACGGGCCATATCTACTTCAACTCTGCTTAGGAAATTGACAAGAACAGTAGCTTCTCTTCAGTCCAATACACTGTACTTGCTGGAAACAGACGCGAGTGCTATTTGCACTGTGTACGGCAATGGGAGCACAATAGTGACTCTCCTTAACGGAAAATAAGTCTTGCTCGTAGGACCAGAAACTGCCTGTGATTCATCTCCATTTCTGACAGGGAAACAAACACTAGCTCACCTTACAAGAAACACACTCTGCTTTGAGAAAAAGCACTCTTCTACTCTATTGTGTTTCCTATAGGACCAGAACAGTGAGCTTGCTTAGAACAAAAGAACTGTGCTTCCTACACACACGGTCCATACCTACTTCAACTCTGCTTAGGAAACTGACAAGAACAGTAGCTTCTCTTCAGTCCAATACACTGTACTTGTTGGCAACAGACGCGAGTGCTATTTGCACTGTGTGGCAAATGGATCGCAATAGTGACTCTTCTTACCAGAAAACAAGTCTTGCTCGTAGGACCAGAAACTGCATGTGATTAAACTCCATTTCTAACAGGGAAACAAACACTAGCTTGCAGTACAAGAAACACTCACTGCTTTTGAGAAAAGAGCACTCTTCTACTATACTGTGTTTCCTATAGGGCCAGAACAGGGAGCTTGCTCAGAACAAAAGAACTGTGCTCCTACACACACGGGCCATATCTATTTCCACTCTGCTTAGGAAACTGACAAGAAGAGTAGCTTCTCTTCAGTCCAATACACTGTACTTGCTGGGAACAGATGCGAGTGCTATTTGCACAGTGTGGCAAATGGATCGCATTAGTGACTCTTCTTACCAGAAAACAAGTCTGGCTCGTAGGACCAGAAACTGCATCTGATTCAACTCCATTTCTGACAGGGAAACAAACACTAGCTCGCCTTACAAGAAACACACTCTGTTTTTAAGAAAAGAGCACTCTTCTACTCTACTGTGTTTCCTATAGTGCCAGAACAGTGAGCTTGCTCAGAACAAAAGAACTGTGCTTCCTAAACACATGGGCCATATCTACTTCAACTCTGCTTAGGAAACTGACAAGAACAGGAGCTTCTCTTCATTCCAATACACCGTATTGCTGGGAACAGATGCGAGTGCTACCTGCACTGTGTATGGCAATTAGAATGCAATAGAGACTCTTCTTACCAAAAAAAAACTCTTGCTCGTAGGACCAGAAACTGCATGTGATTCAACTCCATTTCTGACTGGGAAACAAACACTAGCTCGCCTTCAAAGAAACACACTCTGCTTTTTAGAAAAGAGCACTCTTCTACTCTGCTGTGTTTCCTATAGGGCCAGAACAGTGAGCTTGCTCAGAACAAAAGAACTGTGCTTCCTACACACACGGGCAATATCTATTTCAACTCTGCTTAGGAAACTGACAAGAACAGTATCTTCTCTTCAGTCCAATACACTGTACTTGTTGGCAACAGACGCGAGTGCTATTTGCACTGTGTGGCAAATGGATAGAATAGTGACTCTTCTTACCAGAAAACAAGTCTTGCTCGTAGGACCAGAAACTGCATGTGATTAAACTCCATTTCTAACAGGGAAACAAACACTAGCTCGCAGTACAAGATACACACACTGCTTTTGAGAAAAGAGCACTCTTCTACTATACTGTGTTTCCTATAGAGCCAGAACAGTGAGCTTGCTCAGAACAAAAGAACTGTGCTTCTACACACACGGGCCATATCTATTTCCACTCTACTTAGGAAACTGACAAGAATAGTAGCTTCTCTTCAGTCCAATACACTGTACTTGCTGGGAACAGATGCGAGTGCTACTTGCACTGTGTATGGCAATTAGAACGCAATGGAGACTCTTCTTACCAGAAAAAAACTCTTGCTCGTAGGACAGGAAACTGCATGTGATTCAACTCCATTTCTGACTGGGAAACAAACACTAGCTCGCCTTACAAGAAACACACTCTGCTTTTGAGAAAAGAGCACTCTTCTACTCTACTGTGTTTCCTATATTGTTCCAGAACAGTGAGCTTCCTCAGAACAAAAGAACTGTGCTTCCTACACACACGGGCCATATCTATTTCCACTCAGCTTAGGAAACTGACAAGAATAGTAGCTTCTCTTCAGTCCAATACACTGTACTTGCTGGGAACAGACGCGAGTGCTATTTGCACTGTGTGGCAAATGGATCGCATTAGTGACTCTTCCTTCCAGAAAACTAGTCTTGTTCGTAGGACCAGAAACTGCATGTGATTCAACTCCAGTTTGACAGGGAAACAAACACTCGCTCGCTCTAGAAGAAACACTCTCTGCTTTTGAGAATAGAGCTCTCTTCTACTCTACTCTGTCTCCTATAGGGCCAGAACAGTGAGCTTGCTCAGAACAAAAGAACTGTTCTTCCTACACACACCGGCCATATCTACTTCAACTCTGCTTAGGAAATTGACAAGAACAGTAGCTTCTCTTCAGTCCAATACACTGCACTTGCTGGGAACAGACGCCAGTGCTAGTTGCACTGTGTACGGCAATGGGAGCACAATAGTGACTCTTCTTAACAGAAAACACGTCTTGCTCGTAGGACAATAAACTGCATGTGATTCAACTCCATTTCGGACTGTGAAACAAACACTAGCTTGCCTTACAAGAAACACCCTCTGCTTTTGAGAAAAGAGCACTCTTCTACCATACTGTGTTTCCTATAGGGTTAGAACAGGGAGCTTCCTCAGAACAAAAGAACTGTGCTTCCTACACACACGGGCCATATCTACTTCAACTCTGCTTAGGAAACTGACAAGAACAGTAGCTTCTCTTCAGTCCAATACACTGTACTTGCTGGGAACAGACGCGAGTGCTATTTGCACTGTGTACGGTAATGGGAGCACAATAGTGACTCTTCTTAACAGAAAACAAGTCTTGCTCGTAGGACAAGAAACTGCATGTGATTCAACTCCATTTCTGACTGGGAAACAAACACTAGCTCGCCTTACAAGAAAGACACTCTGATTTTGAGAAAAGAGCACTCTTCTACTCTACTGTGTTTCCTAGAGGGCCAGAACAGTGAGCTTTCTCAGAACAAAAGAACTGTGCTTCCTAAACACACGGGCCATAAATACTTCAACTCTGCTTAGGAAACTGACAAGAACAGTAGCTTCTCTTCAGTCCAATACACTGTACATGCTGGAAACAGATGCGAGTGCTACTTGCACTCTGTATGGCAATGGGATCGCAAGAGTGACTCTTCTTACCAGAAAACAAGTCTGGCTCGTAGGACCAGAAACTGCATGTGATTCAACTCCATTTCTGAATGGGAAACAAACACTAGCTCGCCTTACAAGAAACACACTCTGCTATTGAGAAAAGAGCACTCTTCTACTCTACTGTGTTTCCTAGAGGGCCAGAACAGTGAGCTTGCTCAGAACAAAAGAACTGTGCTTACTACACACACGGGCCATACCTACTTCAACTCTGCTTAGGAAACTGACAAGAACAGGAGCTCTTCTTCAGTCCAACACACTGTATTGCTGGCAACAGACACGAGTGCTATTTACACTGTGTGGCAAATGGATCGCAATAGTGACTCTTCTTAGCAGAAAATAAGTCTTGCTCATAGGACCAGAAACTGCATGTGATTCAACTCCATTTCTGACAGGGAAACAAACACTAGCTCGCCTTACAAGAAACACACTCTGCTTTTGAGAAAAAGCACTGTTCTACTCTATTGTGTTTCCTATAGGACCAGAACAGTGAGCTTGCTGAGAACAAAAGAACTGTGCTTCCTACACACACGGGCCATATCTACTTCAACTCTGCTTAGGAAACTGACAAGAACAGTAGCTTCTCTTCAGTCCAATACACTGTACTTGTTGGCAACAGATGCGAGTGCTATTTGCACTGTGTGGCAAATGGATCGCAATAGTGACTCTTCTTACCAGAAAACAAATCTTGCTCGTAGGACCAGAAACTGCATGTGATTAAACTCCATTTCTAACAGGGAAACAAACACTAGCTCGCAGTACAAGAAACACACACTGCTTTTGAGAAAAGAGCACTCTTCTACTATACTGTGTTTCCTATAGGGCCAGAACAGGAAGCTTGCTCAGAACAAAAGAACTGTGCTCCTACACACACGGGCCATATCTATTTCCACTCTGCTTAGGAAACTGACAAGAACAGGAGCTTCTATTCAGTCCAATACACTGTACTTGCTGGGAACAGACACGAGTGCTATTTGCACTGTGTGGCAAATGGATCGCATTAGTGACTCTTCTTACGAGAAAACTAGTCTTGTTCCTAGGACCAGAAACTGCATGTGATTCAACTCCATTTCTGACTGTGAAACAAACACTAGCTCGCCTTACAAGAAACACCCTCTGCTTTTGAGAAAAGAGCACTCTTCTACTATATTGTGTTTCCTATAGGGCCAGAACAGGGAGCTTGCTCAGAACAAAAGAACTGTGCTCCTACACACACGGGCCATATCTATTTCCACTCTGCTTAGGAAACTGACAAGAATAGTAGCTTCTCTTCAGTCCAATACACTGTACTTGCTGAAAACAGACGCGAGTGCTATTTGCACTGTGTGGCAAATTGATCGCATTAGTGACTCTTCTTACCAGAAAACAAGTCTGGCTCGTAGGACCAGAAACTGCATCTGATTCAACTCCATTTCTGCCTGGGAAACAAACACTAGCTCGCCTTACAAGAAACACACTCTGCTTTTGAGAAAAGAGCACTGTTCTACTCTACTGTGTTTCCTATAGGGCCAGAACAGTGAGCTTGCTCAGAGCAAAAGAACTGTTCTTCCTTCACACACGGGCCAAATCTACTTCAACTCTGTTTAGGAAACTGACAAGAACAGGAGCTTCTCTTCATTCCAATACACTGTACTTGCTGGGAAAAGACGCGAGTGCTATTTGCACTGTGTGGCAAATGGATCGCATTAGTGACTCTTCTTACCAGAAAACTAGTCTTGTTCGTAGGACCAGAAAGTGCATGTGATTCAACTCCAGTTTGACAGGGAAACAAACACTAGCTCGCCTTACAAGAAACACACTCTGCTTTTGAAAAAAGAGCACTCTTCTACTCTACTGTGTCTCCTATAGGGCCAGAACAGTGAGTTTGCTCAGAACAAAAGAACTGTGCTTCCTAAACACATGGGCCATATCTACTTCAACTCTGCTTAGGAAACTGACAAGAACAGTAGCTTCTCTTCATTCCAATACACTGTACTTGCTGGGAACAGATGCGAGTGCTACTTGCACTTTGTTATGGCAATTGGAACGCAATAGAGACTCTTCTTACCAGAAAAAAACTCTTGCTCGTAGGACCAGAAACTGCATGTGATTCAACTCCATTTCTGACTGGGAAACAAACACTAGCTCGCCCTCAAAGAAACACACTCTGCTTTTGAGAAAAGAGCACTCTTCTACTCTACTGTGTTTCCTATAGGGCCAGAACAGTGAGCTTCCTCAGAACAAAAGAACTGTGCTTCCTACACACACTGGCCTTATCTACTTCAAATCTGCTTAGGAAACTGACAAGAACAGTAGCTTCTCTTCAGTCCAATACACTGTACTTGCTGGGAACAGACGCGAGTGCTATTTACACTGTGTACGGCAATGGGAGCACAGTAATGACTCTTCTTAACAGAAAACAAGTCTTGCTCATAGGACAAGAAACTGCATGTGATTCAACTCCATTTCTGACTGGGAAACAAACACTAGCTCGCCTTACAAGAAAGACACTCTGCTTTTGAGAAAAGAGCACTCTTCTACTCTACTGTGTTTCCTAGAGGGCCAGAACTGTGAGTTTGCTCAGAACAAAAGAACTGTGCTTCCTAAACACATGGGCCATATCTACTTCAACTCTGCTTAGGAAACTGACAAGAACAGTAGCTTCTCTTCATTCCAATACACTGTACTTGCTGGGAACAGATGCGAGTGCTACTTGCACTCTGTATGGCAATGGGATCGCAAGAGTGACTCTTCTTACCAGAAAACAAGTCTGGCTCGTAGGACCAGAAACTGCATGTGATTCAACTTCATTTCTGAATGGGAAACAAACACTAGCTCGCCTTACAAGAAACACACTCTGCTATTGAGAAAAGAGCACTCTTCTACTCTACTGTGTTTCCTAGAGGGCCAGAACAGTGAGCTTGCTCAGAACAAAAGAACTGTGCTTACTACACACACGAGCCATACCTACTTCAACTCTGCTTAGGAAACTGACAAGAACAGGAGCTCTTCTTCAGTCCAATACACTGTATTGCTGGCAACAGACGCGAGTGCTATTTACACTGTGTGGCAAATGGATCGCAAAAGTGACTCTTCTTACCAGAAAATAAGTCTTGCTCGTAGGACCAGAAACTGCATGTGATTCAACTCCATTTCTGACAGGGAAACAAACACTAGCTCGCCTTACAAGAAACACACTCTGCTTTTGAGAAAAAGCACTCTCCTACTCTATTGTATTTCCTATAGGACCAGAACAGTGAGCTTGCTGAGAACAAAAGAACTGTGCTTCCTACACACACGGGCCATATCTACTTCAACTCTGCTTAGGAAACTGACAAGAACAGTAGCTTCTCTTCAGTCCAATACACTGTACTTGTTGGCAACAGACTCGAGTGCTATTTGCACTGTGTGGCAAATGGATCGCAATAGTGACTCTTCTTACCAGAAAACAAGTCTTGCTCGTAGGACCAGAAACTGCATGTGATTAAACTCCATTTCTAACAGGGAAACAAACACTAGCTCGCAGTACAAGAAACACACACTGCTTTTGAGAAAAGAGCTCTCTTCTACTATACTGTGTATCCTATAGGGCCAGAACAGGAAGCTTGCTCAGAACAAAAGAACTGTTCTTCCTTCACACACGGGCCAAATCTACTTCAACTCTGCATAGGAAACTGACAAGAACAGGAGCTTCTCTTCAGTCAAATACACTATACTTGCTGGGAACAGACGCGAGTGCTATTTGCACTGTGTGGCAAACGGATCGCATTAGTGACTCTTCTTACCAGAAAACTAGTCTTGTTCGTAGGACCAGAAAGTGCATGTGATTCAACTCCAGTTTGACAGGGAAACCAACACTAGCTCGCCTTACAAGAAACACACTCTGCTTTTGAGAAAAGAACACTCTTCTACTCTACTCTTTCTCCTATAGGGCCAGAACAGTGAGCTTGCTCAGAACAAAAGAACTGTTCTTTTTACACACACGGGCCATATCTACTTCAACTCTGCTTAGGAAATTGACAAGAACAGTAGCTTCTCTTCAGGCCAATACACTGTACTTGCTGGGAACAGACGCGAGTGCTATTTGCACTGTGTACGGCAATAGGAGCACAATAGTGACTCTTCTTAACGGAAAACAAGTCTTGCTTGTAGGAAAAGAAACTGCATGTGATTCAACTCCATTTCTGACAGGGAAACAAACACTAGCTCGCCTTACAAGAAAGACACTCTGCTTTTGAGAAAAGAGCACTCTTCTACTCTACTGTGTTTCCTATAGGTCCAGAAGAGTGAGTTTGCTCAGAACAAAAGAACTGTGCTTCCTAAACACATGGGCCATATCTACTTCAACTCTGCTTAGGAAACTGACAAGAACAGGAGCTTCTCTTCATTCCAATACACTGTACTTGCTGGGAACAGATGCGAGTGCTACTTGCACTGTGTATGGCAATTAGAACGCAAAAGAGACTCTTCTTACCAGAAAAAAACTCTTACTCGTAGGACCAGAAACTGCATGAGATTCAACTCCATTTCTGACTGGGAAACAAACACTAGCTCGCCTTACAAGAAAGACACTCTGCTTTTGAGAAAAGAGCACTCTTCTACTCTACTGTGTTTCCTAGAGGGCCAGAACAGTGTGTTTGCTCAGAACAAAAGAACTGTGCTTCCTAAACACATGGGCCATATCTAATTCAACTCTGCTTAGGAAACTGACAAGAACAGTAGCTTCTCTTCATTCCAATACACTGCACTTGCTGGGAACAGATGCGAGTGCTACTTGCACCGTGTATGGCAATTAGAACGCAATAGAGACTCTTCTTACCAGAAAAAATCTCTTGCTCGTAGGACCAGAAACTGCATGTGATTCAACTCCATTTCTGACTGGGAAACAAACACTAGCTTTCCTTACAAGAAACACACTCTGCTTTTGAGAAAAGAGCACTCTTCTACTCTACTGTGTTTCCTATAGGGCCAGAACAGTGAGCTTCCTCAGAACAAAAGAACTGTGCTTCCTACACACACGGGCCATATCTACTTCAACTCTGCTTCGGAAGCTGACAAGAACAGTAGATTCTATTCAGTCCAATACACTGTCCTTGCTGGGAACAAATGCGAGTGCTACTTGAACTGTGTATGGCTATTAGATTGCAATAGAGACTCTTCTTACCAGAAAAAAACTATTGCTCGTAGGACCAGAAACTGCATGTGATTCAACTCCATTTCTGACTGGGAAACAAACACTAGCTCGCCTTACAAGAAACACACTCTGCTATTTAGAAAAGAGCACTCTTCTACTCTACTGTGTTTCCTATAGGGCCAGAACAGTGAGCTTGCTCAGAATAAAAGAACTGTGCTTACTACACACACGGGCCATACCTACTTCAACTCTGCTTAGGAAACTGACAAGAACAGGAGCTCTTTTTCAGTCCAATACACTGTATTGCTGGCAACAGACGCGAGTGCTATTTACACTGTGTGGCAAATGGATCGCAATAGTGACTCTTCTTACCAGAAAACAAGTCTTGTTCGTAGGACAAAAACTGCATGTGATTCAACTCCATTTCTGACTGGGAAACAAACACTAGCTCGCCTTACAAGAAACACACTCTGTTTTTGAGAAAAGAGCACTCTTCTACTCTACTGTGTTTCCTATAGGGCCAGAACTTGAGCTTCCTCAGAACAAAAGAACTGTTCTTCGTACACACACGGGCCATATCTACTTCAACTCTGCTTAGGAAACTGACAAGAACAGGAGCTTCTCTTCAGTCCAATACACTGTACTTGCTGGGAACAGACGCGAGTGCTATTTGCAATGTGTGGCAAATGGATCGCATTAGTGACTCTTCTTACCAGAAAACTAGTCTTGTTCGTAGGACCAGAAAGTGCATGTGGTTCAACTCCAGTTTGACAGGGAAACAAACACTAGCTCGCCTTACAAGAAACACACTCTGCTTTTGAGAAAAGAACACTCTTCTACTCTACTCTTTCTCCTATAGGGCCAGAACAGTGAGCTTGCTCAGAACAAAAGAACTGTTCTTTTTACACACACAGGCCATATCTACTTCAACTCTGCTTAGGAAACTGACAAGAACAGTAGCTTCTCTTCAGTCCAATACACTCTACTTGCTGGGAACAGACGCGAGTGCTATTTGCACTGTGTACGGCAATGGGAGCACAATAGTGACTCTTCTTAACGGAAAACAAGTCTTGCTCGTAGGACAAGAAACTGCATGTGATTCAACTCCATTTCTGACAGGGAAACAAACACTAGCTCGCCTTACAAGAAACACACTCTGCTTTTGAGAAAAGAGCACTCTTCTACTCTACTGTGTTTCCTAGAGGGCCAGAACAGTGAGTTTGCTCAGAACAAAAGCACTGTGCTTCCTAAACACATGGGCCATATCTACTTCAACTCTGCTTAGGAAACTGACAAGAACAGGAGCTTCTATTCATTCCAATACACTGTACTTGCTGGGAACAGATGCGAGTGCTACTTGCACTCTGTATGGCAATGGGATCGCAAGAGTGACTCTTCTTACGAGAAAACAAGTCTGGCTCGTAGGACCAGAAACTGCATGTGATTCAACTTCATTTCTGAATGGGAAACAAACACTAGCTCGCCTTACAAGAAACACACTCTGATATTGAGAAAAGAGCACTCTTCTACTCTACTGTGTTTCCTAGAGGGCCAGAACAGTGAGCTTGCTCAGAACAAAAGAACTGTGCTTACTACACACACGGGCCATACCTACTTCAACTCTGCTTAGGAAACTGACAAGAACAGGAGCTCTTCTTCAGTCCAATACACTGTATTGCTGGCAACAGACGCGAGTGCTATTTACACTGTGTGGCAAATGGATCGCAAAAGTGACTCTTCTTACCAGAAAATAAGTCTTGCTCGTAGGACCAGAAACTGCATGTGATTCAACTCCATTTCTGACAGGGAAACAAACACTAGCTCGCCTTACAAGAAACACACTCTGCTTTTGAGAAAAAGCACTCTCCTACTCTATTGTATTTCCTATAGGACCAGAACAGGGAGCTTGCTGAGAACAAAAGAACTGTGCTTCCTACACACACGGGCCATATCTACTTCAACTCTGCTTAGGAAACTGACAAGAACAGTAGCTTCTCTTCAGTCCAATACACTGTACTTGTTGGCAACAGACTCGAGTGCTATTTGCACTGTGTGGCAAATGGATCGCAATAGTGACTCTTCTTACCAGAAAACAAGTCTTGCTCATAGGACCAGAAACTGCATGTGATTAAACTCCATTTCTAACAGGGAAACAAACACTAGCTCGCAGTGCAAGAAACACACACTGCTTTTGAGAAAAGAGCACTCTTCTACTATACTGTGTTTCCTATAGGGCCAGAACAGGAAGCTTGCTCAGAACAAAAGAACTGTTCTTCCTTCACACACGGGCCAAATCTACTTCAACTCTGCTTAGGAAACTGACAAGAACAGGAGCTTCTCTTCAGTCAAATACACTGTACTTGCTGGGAACAGACGCGAGTGATATTTGCACTGTGTGGCAAACGGATCGCATTAGTGACTCTTCTTACCAGAAAACTAGTCTTGTTCGTAGGACCAGAAAGTGCATGTGATTCAACTCCAGTTTGACAGGGAAACAAACACTAGCTCGCCTTACAAGAAACACACTCTGCTTTTGAAAAAAGAGCACTCTTCTACTCTACTGTGTCTCCTGTAAGGCCAGAACTTTGAGTTTGCTCAGAAGAAAAGAACTGTGCTTCCTAAACACATGGGCCATATCTACTTCAACTCTGCTTAAGAAACTGACAAGAACAGAAGCTTCTCTTCATTCCAATACACTGTACTTGCTGGGAACAGATGCGAGTGCTACTTGCACTGTGTATGGCAATTGGAACGCAATAGAGACTCTTCTTACCAGAAAAAAACTCTTGCTCGTAGGACCAGAAACTGCATGTGATTCAACTCCATTTCTGACTGGGAAACAAACACTAGCTCCCCCTCAAAGAAACACACTCTGCTTTTGAGAAAAGAGCACTCTTCTACTCTACTGTGTTTCCTATAGGGCCAGAACAGTGATCTTCCTCAGAACAAAAGAACTGTGCTTCCTACACACACTGGCCATATCTACTTCAACTCTGCTTAGGAAACTGACAAGAACAGTAGCTTCTCTTCAGTCCAATACACTGTACTTGCTGGGAACAGACGCAAGTGCTATTTGCACTGTGTACGGCAAAGGGAGCACAGCAGTGACTCTTCTTAACAGAAAACAAGTCTTGCTCGTAGGACAAGAAACTGCATGTGATTCAACTCCATTTCTGACTGGGAAACAAACACTAGCTCGCCTTACAAGAAAGACACTCTGATTTTGAGAAAAGAGCACTCTTCTACTCTACTGTGTTTCCTAGAGGGCCAGAACTGTGAGTTTGCTCAGAACAAAAGAACTGTGCTTCCTAAACACATGGGCCATATCTACTTCAACTCTGCTTAGGAAACTGACAAGAACAGTAGCTTCTCTTCATTCCAATACACTGTACTTGCTGGGAACAGATGCGAGTGCTACTTGCACTCTGTATGGCAATGGGATCGCAAGAGTGACTCTTCTTACCAGAAAAGAAGTCTGGCTCGTAGGACCAGAAACTGCATGTGATTCAACTTCATTTCTGAATGGGAAACAAACACTAGCTCGCCTTACAAGAAACACACTCTGCTATTGAGAAAAGAGCACTCTTCTACTCTACTGTGTTTCCTATAGGGCCAGAACAGTGATCTTCCTCAGAACAAAAGAACTGTGCTTCCTACACACACTGGCCATATCTATTTCAACTCTGCTTAGGAAACTGACAAGAACAGTAGCTTCTCTTCAGTCCAATACACTGTACTTGCTGGGAACAGACGCAAGTGCTATTTGCACTGTGTACGGCAAAGGGAGCACAGCAGTGACTCTTCTTAACAGAAAACAAGTCTTGCTCGTAGGACAAGAAACTGCATGTGATTCAACTCCATTTCTGACTGGGAAACAAACACTAGCTCGCCTTACAAGAAAGACACTCTGATTTTGAGAAAAGAGCACTCTTCTACTCTACTGTGTTTCCTAGAGGGCCAGAACTGTGAGTTTGCTCAGAACAAAAGAACTGTGCTTCCTAAACACATGGGCCATATCTACTTCAACTCTGCTTAGGAAACTGACAAGAACAGTAGCTTCTCTTCATTCCAATACACTGTACTTGCTGGGAACAGATGCGAGTGCTACTTGCACTCTGTATGGCAATGGGATCGCAAGAGTGACTCTTCTTACCAGAAAACAAGTCTGGCTCGTAGGACCAGAAACTGCATGTGATTCAACTTCATTTCTGAATGGGAAACAAACACTAGCTCGCCTTACAAGAAACACACTCTGCTATTGAGAAAAGAGCACTCTTCTACTCTACTGTGTTTCCTATAGGGCCAGAACAGTGAGCTTGCTCAGAACAAAAGAACTGTGCTTACTACACACACGGGCCATACCTACTTCATCTCTGCTTAGGAAACTGACAAGAACAGGAGCTATTTTTCAGTCCAATACACTGTATTGCTGGCACAGACGCGAGTGCTATTTACACTGTGTGGCAAATGGATCACAATAGTGACTCTTCTTACCAGAAAACAAGTCTTGTTCGTAGGACAAAAACTGCATGTGATTCAACTCCATTTCTGACTGGGAAACAAACACTAGCTCGCCTTACAAGAAACACACTCTGCTATTTAGAAAAGAGCACTCTTCTACTCTACTGTGTTTCCTATAGGGCCAGAACTTGAGCTTCCTCAGAACAAAAGAACTGTGCTTCCTACACACACGGGCCATATCTACTTCAACTCTGCTTAGGAAACTGACAAGAACAGGAGCTTCTCTTCAGTCCAATACACTGTACTTGCTGGGAACAGACGCGAGTGCTATTTGCACTCTGTGGCAAATGGATCGCATTAGTGACTCTTCTTACCAGAAAACTAGTCTTGTTCGTAGGACCAGAAAGTGCATGTGATTCAACTCCAGTTTGACAGGGAAACCAACACTAGCTCGCCTTACAAGAAACACACTCTGCTTTTGAGAAAAGAACACTCTTCTACTCTACTCTTTCTCCTATAGGGCCAGAACAGTGAGCTTGCTCCGAACAAAAGAACTCTTCTTTTTACACACACGGGCCATATCTACTTCAACTCTGCTTAGGAAATTGACAAGAACAGTAGCTTCTCTTCAGGCCAATACACTGTACTTGCTGGGAACAGACGCGAGTGCTATTTGCACTGTGTACGGCAATAGGAGCACAATAGTGACTCTTCTTAACGGAAAACAAGTCTTGCTTGTAGGACAAGAAACTGCATGTGATTCAACTCCATTTCTGACAGGGAAAGAAACACTAGCTCGCCTTACAAGAAAGACACTCTGCATTTGAGAAAAGAGCACTCTTCTACTCTACTGTGTTTCCTAGAGGGCCAGAACAGTGAGTTTGCTCAGAACAAAAGAACTGTGCTTCCTAAACACATGGGCCATATCTACTTCAACTCTGCTTAGGAAACTGACAAGAACAGTAGCTTCTCTTCATTCCAATACACTGTACTTGCTGGGAACAGATGCGAGTGCTACTTGCACTGTGTATGGCAATTAGAACGCAATAGAGACTCTTCTTACCAGAAAAAAACTCTTACTGGTAGGACCAGAAACTGCATGTGATTCAACTCCATTTCTGACTGGGAAACAAACACTAGCTCGCCTTACAAGAAAGACACTCTGCTTTTGAGAAAAGAGCACTCTTCTACTCTACTGTGTTTCCTAGAGGGCCAGAACAGTGTGTTTGCTGAGAACAAAAGAACTGTGCTTCCTAAACACATGGGCCATATCTACTTCAACTCTGCTTCGGAAACTGACAAGAACAGTAGCTTCTCTTCATTCCAATACACTGTACTTGCTGGGAACAGATGCGAGTGCTACTTGCACCGTGTATGGCAATTAGAACGCAATAGAGTCTCTTCTTACCAGAAAAAATCTCTAGCTCGTAGGACCAGAAACTGCATGTGATTCAACTCCATTTCTGACTGGGAAACAAAGACTAGCTTTCCTTACAAGAAACACACTCTGCTTTTGAGAAAAGAGCACTCTTCTACTCTACTGTGTTTCCTATAGGGCCAGAACTTGAGCTTCCTCAGAACAAAAGAACTGTGCTTCCTACACACACGGGCCATATCTACTTCAACTCTGCTTCGGAAGCTGACAAGAACAGTAGATTCTATTCAGTCCAATATACTGTCCTTGCTGGGAACAAATGCGAGTGCTACTTGCACTGTGTATGGCTATTAGATTGCAATAGAGACTCTTCTTACCAGAAAAAAACTCTTGCTCGTAGGACCAGAAACTGCATGTGATTCAACTCCATTTCTGACTGGGAAACAAACACTAGCTCGCCTTACAAGAAACACACTCTGCTATTGAGAAAAGAGCACTCTTCTACTCTACTGTGTTTCCTATAGGGCCAGAACAGTGAGCTTGCTCAGAACAAAAGAACTGTGCTTACTACACACACGGGCCATACCTACTTCAACTCTGCTTAGGAAACTGACAAGAACAGGAGCTCTTTTTCAGTCCAATACACTGTATTGCTGGCAACAGACGCGAGTGCTATTTACACAGTGTGGCAAATGGATCGCAATAGTGACTCTTCTTACCAGAAAACAAGTCTTGTTCGTAGGACAAAAACTGCATGTGATTCAACTCCATTTCTGACTGGGAAACAAACACTAGCTCGCCTTACAAGAAACACACTCTGTTTTTGAGAAAAGAGCACTCTTCTACTCTACTGTGTTTCCTATAGGGCCAGAACTTGAGCTTCCTCAGAACAAAAGAACTGTGCTTCCTACACACACGGGCCATATCTACTTCAACTCTGCTTAGGAAACTGACAAGAACAGGAGCTTCTCTTCAGTCCAATACACTGTACTTGCTGGGAACAGACGCGAGTGCTATTTGCAATGTGTGGCAAATGGATCGCATTAGTGACTCTTCTTACCAGAAAACTAGTCTTGTTCGTAGGACCAGAAAGTGCATGTGATTCAACTCCAGTTTGACAGGGAAACAAACACTAGCTCGCCTTACAAGAAACACACTCTGCTTTTGAGAAAAGAACACTCTTCTACTCTACTCTTTCTCCTATAGGGCCAGAACAGTGAGCTTGCTCAGAACAAAAGAACTGTTCTTTTTACACACACGGGCCATATCTACTTCAACTCTGCTTAGGAAATTGACAAGAACAGTAGCTTCTCTTCAGTCCAATACACTGTACTTGCTGGGAACAGACGCGAGTGCTATTTGCACTGTGTACGGCAAAGGGAGCACAATAGTGACTCTTCTTAACGGAAAACAAGTCTTGCTCGTAGGACAAGAAACTGCATGTGATTCAACTCCATTTCTGACAGGGAAACAAACATTAGCTCGCCTTACAAGAAACACACTCTGCTTTTGAGAAAAGAGCACTCTTCTACTCTACTGTGTTTCCTAGAGGGCCAGAACAGTGAGTTTGCTCAGAACAAAAGCACTGTGCTTCCTAAACACATGGGCCATATCTACTTCAACTCTGCTTAGGAAACTGACAAGAACAGTAGCTTCTCTTCATTCCAATACACTGTACTTGCTGGGAACAGATGCGAGTGCTACTTGCACTCTGTATGGCAATGGGATCGCAAGAGTGACTCTTCTTACCAGAAAACAAGTCTGGCTCGTAGGACCAGAAACTGCATGTGATTCAACTTAATTTCTGAATGGGAAACAAACACTAGCTCGCCTTACAAGAAACACACTCTGCTATTGAGAAAAGAGCACTCTTCTACTCTACTGTGTTTCCTATAGGGCCAGAACAGGAAGCTTGCTCAGAACAAAAGAACTGTTCTTCCTTCACACACGGGCCAAATCTACTTCAACTCTGCTTAGGAAACTGACAAGAACAGGAGCTTCTCTTCAGTCAAATACACTGTACTTGCTGGGAACAGACGCGAGTGCTATTTGCACTGTGTGGCAAATGGATCGCATTAGTGACTCTTCTTACCAGAAAACTAGTCTTGTTCGTAGGACCAGAAAGTGCATGTGATTCAAATCCAGTTTGACAGGGAAACAAACACTAGCTCGCCTTACAAGAAACACACTCTGCTTTGAAAAAAGAGCACTCTTCTACTCTACTGTGTCTCCTATAGGGCCAGAACAGTGAGTTTGCTCAGAAGAAAAGAACTGTGCTTCCTAAACACATGGGCCATATCTACTTCAACTCTGCTTAGGAAACTGACAAGAACAGTAGCTTCTCTTCATTCCAATACACTGTACTTGCTGGGAACAGATGCGAGTGCTACTTGCACTGTGTATGGCAATTGGAACGCAATAGAGACTCTTCTTACCAGAAAGAAACTCTTGCTCGTAGGACCTGAAACTGCATGTGATTCAACTCCATTTCTGACTGGGAAACAAACACTAGCTCGCCCTCAAGGAAACACACTCTGCTTTTGAGAAAAGAGCACTCTTCTACTCTACTGTGTTTCCTATAGGGCCAGAACAGTGATCTTCCTCAGAACAAAAGAACTGTGCTTCCTACACACACTGGCCATATCTACTTCAACTCTGCTTAGGAAACTGACAAGAACAGTAGCTTCTCTTCAGTCCAATACACTGTACTTGCTGGGAACAGACACAAGTGCTATTTGCACTGTGTACGGCAAAGGGAGCACAGCAGTGACTCTTCTTAACAGAAAACAAGTCTTGCTCGTAGGACAAGAAACTGCATGTGATTCAACTCCATTTCTGACTGGGAAACAAACACTAGCTCGCCTTACAAGAAAGACACTCTGATTTTGAGAAAAGAGCACTCTTCTACTCTACTGTGTTTCCTAGAGGGCCAGAACTGTGAGTTTGCTCAGAACAAAAGAACTGTGCTTCCTAAACACATGGGCCATATCTACTTCAACTCTGCTTAGGAAACTGACAAGAACAGTAGCTTCTCTTCATTCCAATACACTGTACTTGCTGGGAACAGATGCGAGTGCTACTTGCACTCAGTATGTCAATGGGATCGCAAGAGTGACTCTTCTTACCAGAAAAGAAGTCTGGCTCGTAGGACCAGAAACTGCATGTGATTCAACTTCATTTCTGAATGGGAAACAAACACTAGCTCGCCTTACAAGAAACACACTCTGCTATTGAGAAAAGAGCACTCTTCTACTCTACTGTGTTTCCTAGAGGGCCAGAACAGTGAGCTTGCTCAGAACAAAAGAACTGTGCTTACTACACACACGGGCCATACCTACTTCAACTCTGCTTAGGAAACTGACAAGAACAGGAGCTCTTCTTCAGTCCAATACACTGTATTGCTGGCAACAGACGCGAGTGCTATTTACACTGTGTGGCAAATGGATCGCAAAAGTGACTCTTCTTACCAGAAAATAAGTCTTGCTCGTAGGACCAGAAACTGCATGTGATTCAACTCCATTTCTGACAGGGAAACAAACACTAGCTCGCCTTACAAGAAACACACTCTGCTTTTGAGAAAAAGCACTCTTCTACTCTATTGTGTTTCCTATAGGACCAGAACAGTGAGCTTGCTGAGCACAAAAGAACTGTGCTTCCTACACACACGGGCCATATCTACTTCAACTCTGCTTAGGAAACTGACAAGAACAGTAGCTTCTCTTCAGTCCAATACACTGTACTTGTTGGCAACAGACTCGAGTGCTATTTGCACTGTGTGGCAAATGGATCGCAATAGTGACTCTTCTTACCAGAAAACAAGTCTTGCTCGTAGGACCAGAAACTGCATGTGATTAATCTCCATTTCTAACAAGGAAACAAACACTAGCTCGCAGTACAAGAAACACACACTGCTTTTGAGAAAAGAGCACTCTTCTACTATACTGTGTTTCCTATAGGGCCAGAACAGGAAGCTTGCTCAGAACAAAAGAACTGTTCTTCCTTCACACACGGGCCAAATCTACTTCAACTCTGCTTAGGAAACTGACAAGAACAGGAGCTTCTCTTCAGTCAAATACACTGTACTTGCTGGGAAAAGACGCGAGTGCTATTTGCACTGTGTGGCAAATGGATCACATTAGTGACTCTTCTTACCAGAAAACTAGTCTTGTTCATAGGACCAGAAAGTGCATGTGATTCAACTCCAGTTTGACAGGGAAACAAACACTAGCTCGCCTTACAAGAAACACACTCTGCTTTTGAAAAAAGAGCACTCTTCTACTCTACTGTGTCTCCTATAGGGCCAGAACAGTGAGTTTGCTCAGAAGTAAAGAACTGTGCTTCCTAAACACATGGGCCATATCTACTTCAACTCTGCTTAGGAAACTGACAAGAACAGTAGCTTCTCTTCATTCCAATACACAGTACTTGCTGGGAACAGATGCGAGTGCTACTTGCACTTTGTTATGGCAATTGGAACGCAATAGAGACTCTTCTTACCAGAAAAAAACTCTTGCTCGTAGGACCAGAAACTGCATGTGATTCAACTCCATTTCTGACTGGGAAACAAACACTTGCTCGCCCTCAAAGAAACACACTCTGCTTTTGAGAAAAGAGCACTCTTCTACTCTACTGTGTTTCCTATAGGGCCAGAACAGTGAGCTTCCTCAGAACAAAAGAACTGTGCGTCCTACACACACTGGCCATATCTACTTCAACTCTGCTTAGGAAACTGACAAGAACAGTAGCTTCTCTTCAGTCCAATACACTGTACTTGCTGGGAACAGACGCGAGTGCTATTTGCACTGTATACGGCAATGGGAGCACAGTAATGACTCTTCTTAACAGAAAACAAGTCTTGCTCGTAGGACAAGAAACTGCATGTGATTCAAGTCCATTTCTGACTGGGAAACAAACACTAGCTCGCCTTACAAGAAAGACACTCTGATTTTGAGAAAAGAGCACTCTTCTACTCTACTGTGTTTCCTAGAGGGCCAGAACACTGAGCTTGCTCAGCATAAAAGAACTAGCTTCCTACACACAAGGGTCATATCTACATCCACTCTGCTTAGCAAACTGACAAGAAGAGGAGCTTCTCTTCAGTCCAATACACAGTACTTGCTGGGAACAGATGCGAGTGCTATTTGCCCTGTGTGGCAAATGGATCGCAATAGTGACTCTACTTACAAGAAAACAAATCTTGCTCGTAGGACCAGAAATTGCATGTGATTCAACTCCAGTTTGATAGGGAAACAAACACTAGCTCGCCTTACAAGAAACACATTCTCCTTTTGAGAAAAGAGCACTCTTCTACTCTACTCTTTCTCCTATAGGGCCAGAACAGTGAGCTTGCTCAGAACAAAAGAACTGTTCTTTTTACACACACGGGCCATATCTACTTCAACTCTGCTTAGGAAATTGACAAAAACAGTAGCTTCTCTTCAGTCCAATACACTGTACTTGCTGGGAACAGACGCGAGTGCTATTTGCACTGTGTAAGGCAATGGGAGCACAATAGTGACTCTTCTTAACGGAAAACAAGTCTTGCTCGTAGGACAGGAAACTGCATGTGATTCAACTCCATTTCTGACAGGGAAACAAACACTAGCTCGCCTTACAAGAAAGACTCTCTGATTTTGAGAAAAGAGCACTCTTCTACTCTACTGTGTTTCCTAAGGGCCAGAACAGTGAGTTTGCTCAGAACAAAAGAACTGTGCTTCCTAAACACATGGGCCATATCTACTTCAACTCTGCTTTGGAAACTGACAAGAACAGTAGCTTCTCTTCATTCCAATACACTGTACTTGCTGGGAACAGATGCGAGTGCTACTTGCACTGTGTATGGCAATTAGAACGCAATAGAGACTCTTCTTACCAGAAAACAAGTCTGGCTCGTAGGACCAGAAACTGCATGTGATTCAACTTCATTTCTGAATGGGAAACAAACACTAGCTCGCCTTACAAGAAACACACTCTGCTATTGAGAAAAGAACACTCTTCTACTCTACTGTGTTTCCTAGAGGGACAGAACAGTGAGCTTGCTCAGAACAAATGAACTGTGCTTACTACACACACGGGCCATACCTACTTCAACGCTGCTTAGGGAACTGACAAGAACAGTAGCTTCTCTTCAGTCTAATACACTGTTCATGCTGGAAACAAATGCGAGTGCTAATTGCACTCTGTATGGAAATGGGATCGCAAGAGTGACTCTTCTTAACAGAAAACAAGTCTTGCTCATAGGACCAGAAACTGCATGTGATTCAACTCCATTTCTGACTGGGAAACAAACACTAGCTCGCCTTATAAGAAACACACTCTGCTATTGAGAAAAGAGCACTCTTCTACTCTACTGTGTTTCCTATAGGGCCAGAACAGTGAGCTTGCTCAGAACAAAAGAACTGTGCTTACTACACACACGGGCCATACCTACTTCAACTCTGCTTAGGAAACTGACAAGAACAGGAGCTCTTTTTCAGTCCAATACACTGTATTGCTGGCAACAGACGAGAGTGCTATTTACACAGTTTGGCAAATGGATCCCAATAGTGACTCTTCTTACCAGAAAATAAGTCTTGCTCGTAGGACCAGAAACTGCATGTGATTCAACTCCATTTCTGACAGGGAAACAAACACTAGCTCGCCTTACAAGAAACACACTCTGCTTTTGAGAAAAAGCACTCTTCTACTCTATTGTGTTTCCTAGAGGACCAGAACAGTGAGCTTCCTCAGAACAAAAGAACTGTGCTTCCTACACACACGGGCCATATCTACTTCAACTCTGCTTAGGAAACTGACAAGAACAGTAGCTTCTCTTCAGTCCAATACACTGTACTTGTTGGCAACAGATGCGAGTGCTATTTGCACTGTGTGGCAAATGGATCGCAATAGTGACTCTTCTTACCAGAAAAAAAGTCTTGCTCATAGGACCAGAAACTGCATGTGATTAAACTACATTTCTAACAGGGAAACAAACACTAGCTGGCAGTACAAGAAACACACACTGCTTTTGAGAAAAGAGCACTCTTCTACTATACTGTGTTTCCTATAGGGCCAGAACAAGAAGCTTGCTCAGAACAAAAGAACTGTGCTCCTACACACACGGGCCATATCTATTTCCACTCTGCTTAGGAAACTGACAAGAATAGTAGCTTCTCTTCAGTCCAATACACTGTACTTGCTGGGAACAGACGCGAGTGCTATTTGCACTGTGTGGCAAATGGATGGCATTAGTGACTCTTCCTACCAGAAAACAAGTCTGGCTCGTAGAACCAGAAACTGCATCTGATTCAACTCCATTTCTGACAGGGAAACAAACACTAGCTCGCCTTATAAGAAACACACTCTGCTTTTGAGAAAAGAGCACTCTTCTTCTCTGCTGTGTTTCCTATTGGGCCAGAGCAGTGAGCTTGCTCAGAAGAAAAGAACTGTTCTTCCTACACACACGGGCCATATCTACTTCAACTCTGCTTAGGAAATTGACAAGAACAGTAGCTTCTCTTCAGTCCAATACACTGTACTTGCTGGGAACAGACGCGAGTGCTATTTCACTGTGTACGGCAATGGGAGCACAATAGTGACTCTTCTTAACGGAAAACAAGTCTTGCTCGTAGGACTAGAAACTGCATGCGATTCAACTCCATTTCTGACTGGGAAACAAACACTAGCTCGCCTTCAAGAAACACACTCTGCTATTGGGAAAAGAGCACTCTTCTACTCTACTGTGTTTCCTATAGGGCCAGAAAAGTGAGCTTGCTCAGCATAAAAGAACTAGCTTCCTACACACAAGGGTCATATCTACATCCACTCTGCTTAGCAAACTGACAAGAAGAGGAGCTTCTCTTCAGTCCAATACACAGTACTTGCTGGGAACAGATGCGAGTGCTATTTGCCCTGTGTGGCAAATGGATCGCAATAGTGACTCTACTTACAAGAAAACAACTCTTGTTCGTAGGACCAGAAAGTGCATGTGATTCAACACCAGTTTGACAGGGAAACAAACACTAGCTCGCCTTACAAGAAACACACTCTCCTTTTGAAAAAAGAGCACTCTTCTACTCTACTCTTTCTCCTATAGGGCCAGAACAGTGAGCATGCTCAGAACAAAAGTACTGTTCTTTTTACACACACGGGCCATATCTACTTCAACTCTGCTTGGGAAATTGACAAAAACAGTAGCTTCTCTTCAGTCCGATACACTGTACTTGCTGGGAACAGACGCGAGTGCTATTTGCACTGTGCACGGCAATGGGAGCACAATAGTGACTCTTCTTAACGGAAAACAAGTTTTGCTCGTAGGACAGGAAACTGCATGTGATTCAACTCCATTTCTGACAGGGAAACAAACACTAGCTCGCCTTACAAGAAAGACACTCTGCATTTGAGAAAAGAGCACTCTTCTACTCTACTGTGTTTCCTAGAGGGCCAGAACAGTGAGTTTGCTCAGAACAAAAGAACTGTGCTTCCTAAACACATGGGCCATATCTACTTCAACTCTGCTTAGGAAACTGACAAGAACAGTAGCTTCTCTTCATTCCAATACACTGTACTTGCTGGGAACAGATGCGAGTGCTACTTGCACTGTGTATGGCAATTAGAACGCAATAGAGACTCTTCTTACCAGAAAAGAAGTCTGGCTCGTAGGACCAGAAACTGCATGTGATTAAACTCCATTTCTAACAGGGAAACAAACACTAGCTCACAGTACAAGAAACACATACTGCTTTTGAGAAAAGAGCACTCTTCTACTATACTGTGTTTCCTATAGGGCCAAAACAGGAAGCTTGCTCAGAACAAAAGAACTGTTCTTCCTTCACACACGGGCCAAATCTACTTCAACTCTGCTTAGGAAACTGACAAGAACAGGAGCTTCTCTTCAGTCCATAACACTGTACTTGCTGGGAACAGACGCGAGTGCTATTTGCACTGTGTGGCAAATGGATCGCATTAGTGATTCTTCTTACCAGAAAACTAGTCTTGTTCGTAGGACCAGAAAGTGCATGTGATTCAACTCCAGTTTGACAGGGAAACAAACACTAGCTCGCCTTACAAGAAACACACTCTGCTTTTGAAAAAAGAGCACTCTTCTACTCTACTGTGTCTCCTACAGGGCCAGAACAGTGAGTTTGCTCAGAAGAAAAGAACTGTGCTTCCTAAACACATGGGCCATATCTACTTCAACTCTGCTTAGGAAACTGACAAGAACATTAGCTTCTCTTCATTCCAATACACTGTACTGGCTGGGAACAGATGCGAGTGCTACTTGCACTGTGTATGGCAATTGGAATGCAATAGAGACTCTTCTTACCAGAAAAAAACTCTTGCTCGTAGGACCAGAAACTGCATGTGATTCAACTCCATTTCTGACTGGGAAACAAACACTAGCTCGCCCTCAAAGAAACAAACTCTGCTTTTGAGAAAAGAGCACTCTTCTACTCTACTGTGTTTCCTATAGGGCCAGAACAGTGAGCTTCCTCAGAACAAAAGAACTGTGCTTCCTACACACACGGGCCATATCTACTTCAACTCTGCTTAGGAAACTGACAAGAACAGTAGCTTCTCTTCAGTCCAATACACTGTACATCCTGGAAATAGATGCGAGTGCTACTTGCACTCCGTATGGCAATGGGATCGCAAGAGTGACTCTTCTTACCAGAAAACAAGTCTGGCTCGTAGGACCAGAAACTGCATCTGATTCAACTCCATTTCGGACAGGAAAACAAACACTAGCTCGCCTTACAAGAAACACCCTCTGCTTTTGAGAAAATTGCACTCTTCTACTCTACTGTGTTTCCTATAGGGCCAGAACAGTGAGCTTGCTCAGAACAAAAGAACTGTTCTTCCTACACACACGGGCCATATCTACTTCAACTCTGCTTAGGAAACTGACAAGAACAGGAGCTTCTCTTCAGTCCAATACACTGTACTTGCTGGGAACAGACACGAGTGCTATTTGCACTGTGTGGCAAATGGATCGCATTAGTGACTCTTCTTACCAGAAAACTATTCTTGTTCGTAGGACAAGAAACAGCATGTGATTCAACTCCAGTTTGACAGGGAAACAAACACTGGCTTGCCTTACAAGAAACACACTCTGCATTTGAGAAAAGAGCTCTCTTCTACTCTACTCTGTCTCCTATAGGGCCAGAACAGTGAGCTTGCTCAGAACAAAAGAACTGTTCTTTTTACACACACGGGCCATATCTACTTCAACTCTGCTTAGGAAATTGACAAGAACAGTAGCTTCTCTTCAGTCCAATACAGTGTACTTGCTGGGAACAGACGCGAGTGCTATTTGCACTGTGTACGGCAATGGGAGCACAATAGTGACTCTTCTTAACGGAAAACAAGTCTGGCTCGTAGGACCATAAACTGCATCTGATTCAACTCCATTTCTGACTGGGAAACAAACTCTAGCTCGCCTTACAAGAAACACACTCTGCTTTTGAGAAAAGAGCACTCTTCTACTCTACTGTGTTTCCTATAGGGCCAGAAGATTGAGCTTGCTCAGAACAAAAGAACTGTTCTTCGTACACACACGGGCCATATCTACTTCCACTCTGCTTAGGAAACTGACAAGAACAGGAGCTTCTCTTCAGTCCAATACACTGTACTTGCTGGGAACAGACGCGAGTGCTATTTGCACTGTGCACGGCAATGGGAGCACAATAGTGACTCTTCTTAACAGAAAACACGTCTTGCTTTTAGGACAAGAATCTGCATGTGATTCAACTCCATTTCTGACTGTGAAACAAACACTAGCTCGCCTTACAAGAAACACCCTCTGCTTTTGAGAAAAGAGCACTCTTCTACTATATTGTGTTTCCTATAGGGCCAGAACAGGGAGCTTGCTCAGAACAAAAGAACTGTGCTCCTACACACACGGGCCATATCTATTTCCACTCTGCTTAAGAAACTGACAAGAATGGTAGCTTCTCTTCAGTCCAATACACTGTATTTGCTGGGAACAGACGCGAGGGCTATTTGCACTCTGTGGCAAATTGATCGCATTAGTGACTCTTCTTACCAGAAAACAAGTCTGGCTCGTAGGACCAGAAACTGCATCTGATTCAACTCCATTTCTGCCTGGGAAACAAACACTAGCTCGCCTTACAAGAAACACACTCTGCTTTTGATAAAAGAGCACTGTTCTACTCTACTGTGTTTCCTATAGGGCCAGAACAGTGAGCTTGCTCAGAACAAAAGAACTGTTCTTCCTTCACACACGGGCCAAATCTACTTCAACTCTGTTTAGGAAACTGACAAGAACAGGAGCTTCTCTTCAGTCCAATACACTGTACTTGCTGGGAACAGACGCGAGTGCTATTTGCCCTCTGTGGCAAATGGATCGCATTAGTGACTCTTCTTACCAGAAAACTAGTCTTGTTCGTAGGACCAGAAAGTGCATGTGATTCAACTCCAGTTTGACAGGGAAACAAACACTAGCTCGCCTTACAAGAAACACACACTGCTTTTGAGAAAAGAGCACTCTTCTACTCTACTCTGTCTCCTATAGTGCCAGAACAGTGAGCTTGCTCAGAACAAAAGAACTGTTCTTTTTAAACACACGGGACAAATCTACTTCAACTCTGCTTAGGAAATTGACAAGAACAGTAGCTTCTCTTCAGTCTAATACACTGTACTTGCTGGGAACAGACGCGAGTGCTATTTGCACTGTGTACGGCAATGGGAGCACAATAGTGACTCTTCTTACCAGAAAACAAGTCTGTCTCGTAGGACAGGAAACTGCATGTGATTCAACTCCATTTCTGACAGGGAAACAAACACTAGCTCGCCTTACAAGAAAGACACTCTGATTTTGAGAAAAGAGCACTCTTCTACTCTACTGTGTTTCCTATAGGGCCAGAACAGTGAGTTTGCTCAGAACAAAAGAACTGTGCTTCCTAAACACATGGGACATATCTACTTCAACTCTCCTTAGGAAACTGACAAGAAAAGTAGCTTCTCTTCATTCCAATACACTGTACTTGCTGGGAACAGATGCTAGTGCTACTTGCACTGTGTATGGCAATTAGAACGCAATAGAGACTCTTCTTACCAGAAAACAAGTCTGGCTCGTAGGACAAGAAACTGCATGTGATTCAACTCCATTTCTGAATGGGAAACAAACACTAGCTCGCCTTACAAGAAACACACTCTGCTATTAAGAAAAGAGCACTCTTCTACTCTACTGTGTTTCCTATAGGGCCAGAACAGTGAGCTTGCTCAGAACAAAAGAACTGTTCTTCCTACACACACGGGCCATACCTACTTCACCTCTGCTTCGGAAACTGACAAGAACAGGAGCTCTTCTTCAGTCCAATACACTGTATTGCTGGCAACAGACGCGCGTGCTATTTACACTGTGTGGCAAATGGATCGCAATAGTGACTCTTCTTACCAGAAAATAAGTCTTGCTCGTAGGACCAGAAACTGCATGTGATTCAACTCCATTTCTGACAGGGAAACAAACACTAGCTCGCCTTACAAGAAACACACTCTGCTTTTGAGAAAAAGCACTCTTCTACTCTATTGTGTTTCCTATAGGATCAGAACAGTGAGCTTGCTGAGAACAAAAGAACTGTGCTTCCTACACACACGGGCCATATCTAATTCAACTCTGCTTAGGAAACTGACAGGAACAGTAGCTCTTCTTCAGTCCAATACACTGTACTTGCTGGGAACAGACGCGAGTGCTATTTCACTGTGTACGGCAATGGGAGCACAATAGTGACTCTTCTTAACGGAAAACAAGTCTTGCTCGTAGGACCAGAAACTGCATGTGATTCAACTCCATTTCTGACTGGGAAACAAACACTAGCTCGCCTTCAAGAAACACACTCTGCTATTGGGAAAAGAGCACTCTTCTACTCTACTGTGTTTCCTATAGGGCCAGAAAAGTGAGCTTGCTCAGCATAAAAGAACTAGCTTCCTACACACAAGGGTCATATCTACATCCACTCTGCTTAGCAAACTGACAAGAAGAGGAGCTTCTCTTCAGTCCAATACACTGTACTTGCTGGGAACAGATGCGAGTGCTATTTGCCCTGTGTGGCAAATGGATCGCAATAGTGACTCTACTTACAAGAAAACAACTCTTGTTCGTAGGACCAGAAAGTGCATGTGATTCAACACCAGTTTGACAGGGAAACAAACACTAGCTCGCCTTACAAGAAACACACTCTCCTTTTGAGAAAAGAGCACTCTTCTACTCTACTCTTTCTCCTATAGGGCCAGAACAGTGAGCATGCTCAGAACAAAAGAACTGTTCTTTTTACACACACGGGCCATATCTACTTCAACTCTGCTTGGGAAATTGACAAAAACAGTAGCTTCTCTTCAGTCCGATACACTGTACTTGCTGGGAACAGACGCGAGTGCTATTTGCACTGTGCACGGCAATGGGAGCACAATAGTGACTCTTCTTAACGGAAAACAAGTTTTGCTCGTAGGACAGGAAACTGCATGTGATTCAACTCCATTTCTGACAGGGAAACAAACACTAGCTCGCCTTACAAGAAAGACACTCTGATTTTGAGAAAAGAGCACTCTTCTACTCTACTGTGTTTCCTAGAGGGCCAGAACAGTGAGTTTGCTCAGAACAAAAGAACTGTGCTTCCTAAACACATGGGCCATATCTACTTCAACTCTGCTTAGGAAACTGACAAGAACAGTAGCTTCTCTTCATTCCAATACACTGTACTTGCTGGGAACAGATGCGAGTGCTACTTGCACTGTGTATGGCAATTAGAACGCAATAGAGACTCTTCTTACCAGAAAAGAAGTCTGGCTCGTAGGACCAGAAACTGCATGTGATTAAACTCCATTTCTAACAGGGAAACAAACACTAGCTCACAGTACAAGAAACACATACTGCTTTTGAGAAAAGAGCACTCTTCTACTATACTGTGTTTCCTATAGGGCCAAAACAGGAAGCTTGCTCAGAACAAAAGAACTGTTCTTCCTTCACACACGGGCCAAATCTACTTCAACTCTGCTTAGGAAACTGACAAGAACAGGAGCTTCTCTTCAGTCCATAACACTGTACTTGCTGGGAACAGACGCGAGTGCTATTTGCACTGTGTGGCAAATGGATCGCATTAGTGATTCTTCTTACCAGAAAACTAGTCTTGTTCGTAGGACCAGAAAGTGCATGTGATTCAACTCCAGTTTGACAGGGAAACAAACACTAGCTCGCCTTACAAGAAACACACTCTGCTTTTGAAAAAAGAGCACTCTTCTACTCTACTGTGTCTCCTACAGGGCCAGAACAGTGAGTTTGCTCAGAAGAAAAGAACTGTGCTTCCTAAACACATGGGCCATATCTACTTCAACTCTGCTTAGGAAACTGACAAGAACATTAGCTTCTCTTCATTCCAATACACTGTACTGGCTGGGAACAGATGCGAGTGCTACTTGCACTGTGTATGGCAATTGGAACGCAATAGAGACTCTTCTTACCAGAAAAAAACTCTTGCTCGTAGGACCAGAAACTGCATGTGATTCAACTCCATTTCTGACTGGGAAACAAACACTAGCTCGCCCTCAAAGAAACAAACTCTGCTTTTGAGAAAAGAGCACTCTTCTACTCTACTGTGTTTCCTATAGGGCCAGAACAGTGAGCTTCCTCAGAACAAAAGAACTGTGCTTCCTACACACACGGGCCATATCTACTTCAACTCTGCTTAGGAAACTGACAAGAACAGTAGCTTCTCTTCAGTCCAATACACTGTACATCCTGGAAATAGATGCGAGTGCTACTTGCACTCCGTATGGCAATGGGATCGCAAGAGTGACTCTTCTTACCAGAAAACAAGTCTGGCTCGTAGGACCAGAAACTGCATCTGATTCAACTCCATTTCGGACAGGAAAACAAACACTAGCTCGCCTTACAAGAAACACCCTCTGCTTTTGAGAAAATTGCACTCTTCTACTCTACTGTGTTTCCTATAGGGCCAGAACAGTGAGCTTGCTCAGAACAAAAGAACTGTTCTTCCTACACACACGGGCCATATCTACTTCAACTCTGCTTAGGAAACTGACAAGAACAGGAGCTTCTCTTCAGTCCAATACACTGTACTTGCTGGGAACAGACACGAGTGCTATTTGCACTGTGTGGCAAATGGATCGCATTAGTGACTCTTCTTACCAGAAAACTATTCTTGTTCGTAGGACAAGAAACAGCATGTGATTCAACTCCAGTTTGACAGGGAAACAAACACTGGCTTGCCTTACAAGAAACACACTCTGCATTTGAGAAAAGAGCTCTCTTCTACTCTACTCTGTCTCCTATAGGGCCAGAACAGTGAGCTTGCTCAGAACAAAAGAACTGTTCTTTTTACACACACGGGCCATATCTACTTCAACTCTGCTTAGGAAATTGACAAGAACAGTAGCTTCTCTTCAGTCCAATACAGTGTACTTGCTGGGAACAGACGCGAGTGCTATTTGCACTGTGTACGGCAATGGGAGCACAATAGTGACTCTTCTTAACGGAAAACAAGTCTGGCTCGTAGGACCATAAACTGCATCTGATTCAACTCCATTTCTGACTGGGAAACAAACTCTAGCTCGCCTTACAAGAAACACACTCTGCTTTTGAGAAAAGAGCACTCTTCTACTCTACTGTGTTTCCTATAGTGCCAGAAGATTGAGCTTGCTCAGAACAAAAGAACTGTTCTTCGTACACACACGGGCCATATCTACTTCCACTCTGCTTAGGAAACTGACAAGAACAGGAGCTTCTCTTCAGTCCAATACACTGTACTTGCTGGGAACAGACGCGAGTGCTATTTGCACTGTGCACGGCAATGGGAGCACAATAGTGACTCTTCTTAACAGAAAACACGTCTTGCTTTTAGGACAAGAATCTGCATGTGATTCAACTCCATTTCTGACTGTGAAACAAACACTAGCTCGCCTTACAAGAAACACCCTCTGCTTTTGAGAAAAGAGCACTCTTCTACTATATTGTGTTTCCTATAGGGCCAGAACAGGGAGCTTGCTCAGAACAAAAGAACTGTGCTCCTACACACACGGGCCATATCTATTTCCACTCTGCTTAAGAAACTGACAAGAATGGTAGCTTCTCTTCAGTCCAATACACTGTATTTGCTGGGAACAGACGCGAGGGCTATTTGCACTCTGTGGCAAATTGATCGCATTAGTGACTCTTCTTACCAGAAAACAAGTCTGGCTCGTAGGACCAGAAACTGCATCTGATTCAACTCCATTTCTGCCTGGGAAACAAACACTAGCTCGCCTTACAAGAAACACACTCTGCTTTTGATAAAAGAGCACTGTTCTACTCTACTGTGTTTCCTATAGGGCCAGAACAGTGAGCTTGCTCAGAACAAAAGAACTGTTCTTCCTTCACACACGGGCCAAATCTACTTCAACTCTGTTTAGGAAACTGACAAGAACAGGAGCTTCTCTTCAGTCCAATACACTGTACTTGCTGGGAACAGACGCGAGTGCTATTTGCCCTCTGTGGCAAATGGATCGCATTAGTGACTCTTCTTACCAGAAAACTAGTCTTGTTCGTAGGACCAGAAAGTGCATGTGATTCAACTCCAGTTTGACAGGGAAACAAACACTAGCTCGCCTTACAAGAAACACACACTGCTTTTGAGAAAAGAGCACTCTTCTACTCTACTCTGTCTCCTATAGTGCCAGAACAGTGAGCTTGCTCAGAACAAAAGAACTGTTCTTTTTAAACACACGGGACAAATCTACTTCAACTCTGCTTAGGAAATTGACAAGAACAGTAGCTTCTCTTCAGTCTAATACACTGTACTTGCTGGGAACAGACGCGAGTGCTATTTGCACTGTGTACGGCAATGGGAGCACAATAGTGACTCTTCTTACCAGAAAACAAGTCTGGCTCGTAGGACAGGAAACTGCATGTGATTCAACTCCATTTCTGACAGGGAAACAAACACTAGCTCGCCTTACAAGAAAGACACTCTGATTTTGAGAAAAGAGCACTCTTCTACTCTACTGTGTTTCCTATATGGCCAGAACAGTGAGTTTGCTCAGAACAAAAGAACTGTGCTTCCTAAACACATGGGACATATCTACTTCAACTCTCCTTAGGAAACTGACAAGAAAAGTAGCTTCTCTTCATTCCAATACACTGTACTTGCTGGGAACAGATGCTAGTGCTACTTGCACTGTGTATGGCAATTAGAACGCAATAGAGACTCTTCTTACCAGAAAACAAGTCTGGCTCGTAGGACAAGAAACTGCATGTGATTCAACTCCATTTCTGAATGGGAAACAAACACTAGCTCGCCTTACAAGAAACACACTCTGCTATTAAGAAAAGAGCACTCTTCTACTCTACTGTGTTTCCTATAGGGCCAGAACAGTGAGCTTGCTCAGAACAAAAGAACTGTTCTTCCTACACACACGGGCCATACCTACTTCACCTCTGCTTCGGAAACTGACAAGAACAGGAGCTCTTCTTCAGTCCAATACACTGTATTGCTGGCAACAGACGCGCGTGCTATTTACACTGTGTGGCAAATGGATCGCAATAGTGACTCTTCTTACCAGAAAATAAGTCTTGCTCGTAGGACCAGAAACTGCATGTGATTCAACTCCATTTCTGACAGGGAAACAAACACTAGCTCGCCTTACAAGAAACACACTCTGCTTTTGAGAAAAAGCACTCTTCTACTCTATTGTGTTTCCTATAGGATCAGAACAGTGAGCTTGCTGAGAACAAAAGAACTGTGCTTCCTACACACACGGGCCATATCTAATTCAACTCTGCTTAGGAAACTGACAGGAACAGTAGCTCTTCTTCAGTCCAATACACTGTACTTGTTGGCAACAGACTCGAGTGCTATTTGCACTGTGTACGGCAATGGGAGCACAATAGTGACTCTTCTTACCAGAAAACAACTCTTGCTCGTAGGACAAGAAACTGCATGTGATTCAACTCCATTTCTGACTGTGAAACAAACACTAGCTCGCCTTACATTAAACACCCTCTGCTTTTGAGAAAAGAGCACTATTCTACTATACTGTGTTTCCTATAGGGCCAGAACAGGGAGCTTGTTCAGAACAAAAGAACTGTGCTCCTACACATACGGGCCATATCTATTTCCACTCTGCTTAGGAAACTGCAAAGAATAGTAGCTTCTCTTCAGTCCAATACACTGTACTTGCTGGGAACAGACGCGAGTGCTATTTGTACTGTGTGGCAAATGGATCGCATTAGTGACTCTTCTTACCAGAAAACAAGTCTGGCTCGTAGGACCAGAAACTGCATGTGATTCAACTCCATTTCTGACAGGGAAACAAACAATAGTTCGCCTTACAAGAAACACACTCTGCTTTTGAGAAAAGAGCACTCTTCTACTCTACTGTGTTTCCTATAGGGCCAGAACAGTGAGCTTGCTCAGAACAAAAGAACTGTGCTTACTACACACACGGGCCATACCTACTTCAACTCTGCTTAGGAAACTGACAAGAACAGGAGCTCTTCTTCAGTCCAATACACTGTATTGCTATCAACAGACGCGAGTGTTATTTACACTGTGTGGCAAATGGATCGCAATAGTGACTCTTCTTACCAGAAAACAAGTCTTGCTCGTAGGACCAGAAACTGCATGTGATTCAACTCCATTTCTGACAGGGAAACAAACACTAGCTCGCCTTACAAGAAACACACTCTGCTTTTGAGAAAAAGCACTCTTCTACTCTATTGTGTTTCCTATAGGATCAGAACAGTGAGCTTGCTGAGAACAAAAGAACTGTGCTTCCTACACACACGAGCCATATCTAATTCAACTCTGCTTAGGAAACTGACAAGAACAGGAGCTTCTCTTCAGTCCAATACACTGTACTTGTTGGCAACAGACTCGAGTGCTATTTGCACTGTGTACGGCAATGGGAGCACAATAGTGACTCTTCTTAACAGAAAACAAGTCTTGCTCGTAGGACAAGAAACTGCATGTGATTCAACTCCATTTCTGACTGGGAAACAAACACTAGCTCGCCTTACAAGAAAGACACTCTGCTTTTGAGAAAAGAGCACTCTTCTACTCTACTGTGTTTCCGATAGGGCCAGAACTGTGAGCTTCCTCAGAACAAAAGAACTGTGCTTCCTACACACACGGTCCATATCTACTTCAACTCTGCTTAGGAAACTGACAAGAACAGTAGCTTCTCTTCAGTCCAATACACTGTACTTGCTGGGAACAGACGCAAGTGCTATTTGCACTGTGTAGGTCAATGGGAGCATAATAGTGACTCTTCTTAACAGAAAACAAGTCTTGCTCGTAGGACAAGAAACTGCATGTGATTCAATTCCATTTCTGACTGGAAACAAACACTAGCTCGCCTTACAAGAAAGACACTCTGATTTTGAGAAAAGAGCACTCTTCTACTCTCCTGTGTTTCCTATAGGGCCAGAACAGTGAGTTTGCTCAGAACAAAAGAACTGTGCTTCCTAAACACATGGGCCATATCTACTTCAACTCTGCTTCAGAAACTGACAAGAACAGTAGATTCTCTTCAGTCCAATATACTGTACTTGCTGGGAACAGACGCGAGTGCTATTTGCACTGTGTGGCAAATGGATCGCATTAGTGACTCTTCTTACCAGAAAACAAGTCTGGCTCGTAGGACCAGAAACTGCATCTGATTCAACTCCATTTCTGACAGGGAAACAAACACTAGCTCGCCTTATAAGAAACACACTCTGCTTTTGAGAAAAGAGCACTCTTCTACTCTACTGTGTTTCCTATAGGGCCAGAACAGTGAGTTTGCTCAGAACAAAAGAACTGTTCTTCCTACACACACGGGCTATATCTACTTCAACTCTGCTTAGGAAACTGACAAGAACAGGAGCTTCTCTTCAGTCCAATACACTGTACTTGCTGGGAACAGACGCGAGTGCTATTTGCACTGTGTATGGCAATGGGAGCACAATAGTGACTCTTCTTAACGGAAAACAAGTCTTGCTCGTAGGACAAGAAACTGCATGTGATTCAACTCCATTTCTGACTGGGAAACAAACACTAGCTCGCCTTACAAGAAAGACACTCTGCTTTTGAGAAAAGAGCACTGTTCTACTCTACTGTGTTTCCTAGAGGGCCAGAACAGTGAGTTTGCTCAGAACAAAAGAACTGTGCTTCCTAAACACATGGGCCATATCTACTTCAACTCTGCTTAGGAAACTGACAAGAACGGTGGCTTCTCTTCATTCCAATACACTGTACTTGCTGGGAACAGATGCGAGTGCTACTTGCACTGTGTATGGCAATTAGAACGCAATAGAGACTCTTCTTACCAGGAAAAAACTCTTGCTCGTAGGACCAGAAACTGCATGTGATTCAACTCCATTTCTGACTGGGAAACGAACACTAGCTTGCCTTACAAGAAACACACTCTGCTTTTGAGAAAAGAGCACTCTTCTACTCTACTGTGTTTCCTATAGGGCCAGAACAGTGAGCTTCCTCAGAACAAAAGAACTGTGCTTCCTACACACAGGGGCCATATCTACTTCAACTCTGCTTAGGAAACTGACAAGAACAGTAGCTTCTCTTCAGTCCAATACACTGTACTTGCTGGAAACAGATGCGAGTGCTACTTGCACTCTGTATGACAATGGGATCGCAAGAGTGACTCTTCTTACCAGAAAACAACTCTTGCTCGTAGGACCAGAAACTGCATGTGATTCAACTCCATTTCTGAATGGGAAACAAACACTAGCTCGACTTATAAGTAACACACTCTGCTATTGAGAAAAGAGCACTCTTCTACTCTACTGAGTTTCCTAGAGGGCCAGAACAGTGAGCTTGCTCAGAACATAAGAACTGTTCTTCCTACACACACGGGCCATACCTAATTCAACTCTGCTTAGGAAACTGACAAGAACAGGAGCTCTTCTTCAGTCCAATACACTGTATTGCTGGCAACAGACGCTAGTGCTATTTACACTGTGTGGCAAATGGATCGCAATAGTGACTCTTCTTACCAGAAAATAAGTCTTGCTCGTAGGACCAGAAACTGCATGTGATTCAACTCCATTTCTGACAGGGAAACAAACACTAGCTCGCCTTACAAGAAACACACTCTGCTTTTGAGAAAAAGCACTCTTCTACTCTATTGTGTTTCCTATAGGATCAGAACAGTGAGCTTGCTGAGAACAAAAGAACTGTGCTTCCTACACACACGGGCCATATCTAATTCAACTCTGCTTAGGAAACTGACAGGAACAGTAGCTCTTCTTCAGTAAAATACACTGTACTTGTTGGCAACAGACTCGAGTGCTATTTGCACTGTGTACGGCAATGGGAGCACAATAGTGACTCTTCTTAACAGAAAACAACTCTTGCTCGTAGGACAAGAAACTGCATGTGATTCAACTCCATTTCTGACTGTGAAACAAACACTAGCTCGCCTTACATTAAACACCCTCTGCTTTTGAGAAAAGAGCACTCTTCTACTATACTGTGTTTCCTATAGGGCCAGAACAGGGAGCTTGTTCAGAACAAAAGAACTGTGCTCCTACACATACGGGCCATATCTATTTCCACTCTGCTTAGGAAACTGCAAAGAATAGTAGCTTCTCTTCAGTCCAATACACTGTACTTGCTGGGAACAGACGCGAGTGCTATTTGTACTGTGTGGCAAATGGATCGCATTAGTGACTCTTCTTACCAGAAAACAAGTCTGGCTCGTAGGACCAGAAACTGCATGTGATTCAACTCCATTTCTGACAGGGAAACAAACAATAGTTCGCCTTACAAGAAACACACTCTGCTTTTGAGAAAAGAGCACTCTTCTACTCTACTGTGTTTCCTATAGGGCCAGAACAGTGGGCTTGCTCAGAACAAAAGAACTGTGCTTACTACACACACGGGCCATACCTACTTCAACTCTGCTTAGGAAACTGACAAGAACAGGAGCTCTTCTTCAGTCCAATACACTGTATTGCTGGCAACAGACGCGAGTGTTATTTACACTGTGTGGCAAATGGATCGCAATAGTGACTCTTCTTACCAGAAAATAAGTCTTGCTCGTAGGACCAGAAACTGCATGTGATTCAACTCCATTTCTGACAGGGAAACAAACACTAGCTCGCCTTACAAGAAACACACTCTGCTTTTGAGAAAAGAGCACTCTTCTACTCTATTGTGTTTCGTATAGGATCAGAACAGTGAGCTTGCTGAGAACAAAAGAACTGTGCTTCCTACACACACGAGCCATATCTAATTCAACTCTGCTTAGGAAACTGACAAGAACAGGAGCTTCTCTTCAGTCCAATACACTGTACTTGTTGGCAACAGACTCGAGTGCTATTTGCACTGTGTACGGCAATGGGAGCACAATAGTGACTCTTCTTAACAGAAAACAAGTCTTGCTCGTAGGACCAGAAACTGCATGTGATTCAACTCCATTTCTGACTGGGAAACAAACACTAGCTCGCCTTACAAGAAAGACACTCTGCTTTTGAGAAAAGAGCACTCTTCTACTCTACTGTGTTTCCGATAGGGCCAGAACTGTGAGCTTCCTCAGAACAAAAGAACTGTGCTTCCTACACACACGGTCCATATCTACTTCAACTCTGCTTAGGAAACTGACAAGAACAGTAGCTTCTCTTCAGTCCAATACACTGTACTTGCTGGGAACAGACGCAAGTGCTATTTGCACTGTGTAGGTCAATGGGAGCACAATAGTGACTCTTCTTAACAGAAAACAAGTCTTGCTCGTAGGACAAGAAACTGCATGTGATTCAATTCCATTTCTGACTGGAAACAAACATTAGCTCGCCTTACAAGAAAGACACTCTGATTTTGAGAAAAGAGCACTCTTCTACTCTCCTGTGTTTCCTATAGGGCCAGAACAGTGAGTTTGCTCAGAACAAAAGAACTGTGCTTCCTAAACACATGGGCCATATCTACTTCAACTCTGCTTCAGAAACTGACAAGAACAGTAGATTCTCTTCAGTCCAATATACTGTACTTGCTGGGAACAGATGCGAGTGCTATTTGCACTGTGTGGCAAATGGATCGCATTAGTGACTCTTCTTACCAGAAAACAAGTCTGGCTCGTAGGACCAGAAACTGCATCTGATTCAACTCCATTTCTGACAGGGAAACAAACACTAGCTCGCCTTATAAGAAACACACTCTGCTTTTGAGAAAAGAGCACTCTTCTACTCTACTGTGTTTCCTATAGGGCAAGAACAGTGAGTTTGCTCAGAACAAAAGAACTGTTCTTCCTACACACACGGGCTATATCTACTTCAACTCTGCTTAGGAAACTGACAAGAACAGGAGCTTCTCTTCAGTCCAATACACTGTACTTGCTGGGAACAGACGCGAGTGCTATTTGCACTGTGTGGCAAATGGATCGCATTAGTGACTCTTCTTACCAGAAAACTAGTCTTGTTCGTAGGACCAGAAAGTGCATGTGATTCAACTCCAGTTTGACAGGGAAAAAAACACTAGCTCGCCTTACAAGAAACACAAGCTGCTTTTGAGAAAAGAGCACTCTTCTACGCTACTGTGTTTCCTATAGGGCCAGAACAGTGAGCTTGCTGAGAACAAAAGAACTGTGCTTCCTACACACACGGGCCATATCTACTTCAACTCTGCTTAGGAAACTGACAAGAACAGTAGCTTCTCTTCAGTAAAATACACTGTACTTGCTGGAAACAGATGCGAGTGCTACTTGCACTCTGTATGGCAATGGGATCGCAAGAGTGACTCTTCTTACCAGAAAACAACTCTTGCTCGTAGGACCAGAAACTGCATGTGATTCAACTCCATTTCTGACTGTGAAACAAACACTAGCTCGCCTTACAAGAAACACACTCTGCTATTGAGAAAAGAGCACTCTTCTACTCTACTGTGTTTCCTAGAGGGCCAGAACAGTGAGCTTGCTCAGAACAAAAGAACTGTGCTTACTACACACACGGGCCATACCTACTTCAACTCTGCTTAGGAAACTGACAAGAACAGGAGCTCTTCTTCAGTCCAATACACTGTATTCCTGCAACAGACGCTAGTGCTATTTACACTGTGTGGCAAATAAATCGCAATAGTGACTCTTCTTACCAGAAAATAAGTCTTGCTTGTAGGACCAGAAACTGCATGTGATTCAACTCCATTTCTGACAGGGAAACAAACACTAGCTCGGCTTACAAGAAACACACTCTGCTTTTGAGAAGAAGCACTCTTCTACTCTATTGTAATTTCCTATAGGATCAGAACAGTGAGCTTGCTGAGAACAAAAGAACTGTGCTTCCTACACACACGAGCCATATCTAATTCAACTCTGCTTAGGAAACTGACAAGAACAGGAGCTTCTCTTCAGTCCAATACACTGTACTTGTTGGCAACAGACTCGAGTGCTATTTGCACTGTGTACGGCAATGGGAGCACAATAGTGACTCTTCTTAACAGAAAACAAGTCTTGCTCGTAGGACAAGAAACTGCATGTGATTCAACTCCATTTCTGACTGTGAAACAAACACTAGCTCGCCTTACAAGAAACACCCTCTGCTTTTGAGAAAAGAGCACTCTTCTACTATACTGTGTTTCCTATAGGGCCAGAACAGGGATCTTGCTCAGAACAAAAGAACTGTGCTCCTACACACACGGGCCATATCTATTTCCACTCTGCTTAGGAAACTGCAAAGAATAGTAGCTTCTCTTCAGTCCAATACACTGTACTTGCTGGGAACAGACGCGAGTGCTATTTGTACTGTGTGGCAAATGGATCGGATTAGTGACTCTTCTTACCAGAAAACAAGTCTGGCTCGTAGGACCAGAAACTGCATCTGATTCAATCCATTTCTGACAGAGAAACAAACAATAGCTCGCCTTACAAGAAACACACTCTGCTTTTGAGAAAAGAGCACTCTTCTACTCTACTGTGTTTCCTATAGGGCCAGAACAGTGAGCTTGCTCAGAACAAAAGAACTGTTCTTCCTTCACACACGGGCCAAATCTACTTCAACTCTGCTTAGGAAACTGACAAGAACAGGAGCTTCTCTTCAGTCCAATACACTGTACTTGCTGGGAACAGACGCGAGTGCTATTTGCACTGTGTGGCAAATGGATCGCATTAGTGACTCTTCTTACCAGAAAACTAGTCTTGTTCGTAGGACCAGAAAGTGCATGTGATTCAACTCCAGTTTGACAGGGAAACAAACACTAGCTCGCCTTACAAGAAACACACTCTGCTTTTGAAAAAGGAGCACTCTTCTACTCTACTGTGTCTCCTATAGGGCCAGAACAGTGAGTTTGCTCAGAACAAAAGAACTGTGCTTCCTAAACACATGGGCCATATCTACTTCAACTCTGCTTAGGAAACTGACAAGAACAGTAGCTTCTATTCATTCCAATACACTGTACTTGCTGGGAACAGATGCGAGTGCTACTTGCACTGTGTATGGCAATTAGAACGCAATAGAGACTCTTCTTACCAGAAAAAAACTCTTGCTCGTAGGACCAGAAACTGCATGTGATTCAACTCCATTTCAGACTGGGAAACAAACACTAGCTCACCGTCAAAGAAACACACTCTGCTTTTGAGAAAAGAGCACTCTTTTACTCTACTGTGTTTCCTATAGGGCCAGAACAGTGAGCTTCCTCAGAACAAAAGAACTGTGCTTCCTACACACACGGGACATATCTACTTCAACTCTGCTTAGGAAACTGACAAGAACAGTAGCTTCTCTTCAGTCCAATACACTGTACTTGCTGGGAACAGACGCGAGTGCTATTTGCACTGTGTACGGCAATGGGAGCACAATAGTGACTCTTCTTAACAGAAAACAAGTCTTGCTTGTAGGACAAGAAACTGCATGTGATTCAACTCCATTTCTGACTGGGAAACAAACACTAGCTCGCCTTTCAAGAAAGACACTCTGATTTTGAGAAAAGAGCACTCTTCTACTCTACTGTGTTTCCTATAGGGCCAGAACAGTGAGCTTCCTCAGAACAAAAGAACTGTGCTTCCTACACACACGGGCCATAAAGACTTCAACTCTGCTTAGGAAACTGACAAGAACAGGAGCTTCTCTTCAGTCCAATACACTGTACATGCTGGAAACAGATGCGAGTGCTACTTGCACTCTGTATGGCAATGGGATCGCAAGACTGACTCTTCTTACCAGAAAACAAGTCTTGCTCGTAGGACCAGAAACTGCATGTGATTCAACTCCATTTCTGACTGGGAAACAAACACTAGCTCGCCTTACAAGAAAGACACTCTGCTATTGAGAAAAGAGCACTCTTCTACTCTGCTGTGTTTCCTATAGGGCCAGAACAGTGAGCTTGCTCAGAACAAAAGAACTGTGCTTACTACACACACGGGCCATACCTACTTCAACTCTGCTTAGGAAACTGACAAGAACAGGAGCTCTTCTTCAGTCCAATACACTGTATTGCTGGCAACAGACGCGAGTGCTATTTACACTGTGTGGCAAATGGATCGCAATAGTGACTCTTCTTACCAGAAAATAAGTCTTGCTCGTAGGACCAGAAACTGCATGTGATTCAACTCCATTTCTGACAGGGAAACAAACACTAGCTCGCCTTACAAGAAACACACTCTGCTTTTGAGAAAAAGCACTCTTCTACTCTATTGTGTTTCCTATAGGACCAGAACAGTGAGCTTGCTGAGAACAAAAGAACTGTGCTTCCTACACACACAGGCTATATCTACTTCAACTCTGCTTAGGAAACTGACAAGAACAGTAGCTTCTCTTCAGTCCAATACACTGTACTTGCTGGGAACAGACGCGAGTGCTATTTGCACTCTGTGGCAAATGGATCGCATTAGTGACTCTTCTTACCAGAAAACAGGTCTGGCTCATAGGACTAGAAGCTGCATCTGATTCAAGTCCATTTCTGACAGGGAAACAAACACTAGCTCGCCATATAAGAAACACACTCTGCTTTTGAGAAAAGAGCACTCTTCTACTCTACTGTGTTTCCTATTGGGCCAGAAGAGTGAGCTTGGGGAGAACAAAAGAACTGTTCTTCCTACACACACGGGCCATATCTACTTAAACTCTGCTTAGGAAATTGACAAGAACAGTAGCTTCTCTTCAGTCCAGTACACTGTACTTGCTGGGAACAGACGCGAGTGCTATTTGCACTGTGTACAGCAATGGGAGCACAATAGTGACTCTTCTTAACGGAAAACAAGTCTTGCTCGTAGGACAAGAAACTGCATGTGATTCAACTCCATTTCTGACTGGGATACAAACATTAGCTCGCCTTACAAGAAACACACTCTGCTTTTGAGAAAAGAGCACTCTTCTACTCTACTGTGTTTCCTAGAGGGCCAGAACAGGGAGCTTGCTCAGAAAAAAAGAACTGTGCTTCCTACACACACGGGCCATATCTGTTTCCACTCTGCTTAGGAAACTGACAAAACAGGAGCTTCTCTTCAGTCCAATACACAGTACTTGCTGGGAACTATTGCGAGTGCTATTTGCACTGTGTGGCAAATGGATCGCAATAGTGACTCTACTTACCAGAAAACAACTCTTGCTCGTAGGACCAGAACCTGCATGTGATTCAACTCCATTTCTGACTGGGAAACAAACACTAGCTCACCTTCAAGAAACACACTCTGCTATTGAGAAAAGAGCACTCTTCTACTCTACTGTGTTTCCTATAGGGCCAGAAAAGTGAGCTTGCTCAGAATAAAAGAACTAGCTTCCTACACACAAGGGTCATATCTACATCCACTCTGCTTAGTAAACTGACAAGAAGAGGAGCTTCTCTTCAGTCCAATACACAGTACTTGCTGGTAACAGATGCGAGTGCTATTTGCCCTGTGTGGCAAATGGATCACAATAGTGACTCTACTTACAAGTAAACAACTCGTGCTCGTAGGACCAGAAACTGCATGTGATTCAACTCCATTTCTGAACTGGGAAACAAAGACTAGCTCGACTTACAAGAAAAACACTCTGCTTTTGAGAAAAGAGCCCTCTTCTACTCTACTGTGTTTCCTATAGGGCCAGAACAGTGAGCTTCCTCAGAACAAAAGAACTGTGCTTCCCACACACACAGGCCATATCTACTTCAACTCTGCTTAGGAAACTGACAAGAACAGGAGCTTCTCTTCAGTCCAATACACTGTACTTGCTGGGAACACACGCGAGTGCTATTTGCAATGTGTGGCAAATGGATCGCATTATTGACCCTTCTTACCAGAAAACTAGTCTTGTTCGTAGGACCAGAAAGTGCATGTGATTCAACTCCAGTTTGACAGGGAAACAAACACTAGCTCGCCTTACAAGAAACACACTCTGCTTTTGAGAAAAGAGCACTCTTCTACTCTACTCTTTCTCCTATAGGGCCAGAACAGTGAGTTTGCTCAGAACAAAAGAACTGTGCTTCCTAAACACATGGGCCATATCTACTTCAACTCTGCTTAGGAAACTGACAAGAACAGTAGCTTCTATTCATTCCAATACACTGTACTTGCTGGGAACAGATGCGAGTGCTACTTGCACTGTGTATGGCAATTAGAAGGCAATAGAGACTCTTCTTACCAGAAAAAAAACTCTTGCTCGTAGGACCAGAAACTGCATGTGATTCAACTCCATTTCTGACTGGGAAACAAACACTAGCTTGCCTTACAAGAAACACACTCTGCTTTTGAGAAAAGAGCACTCTTCTACTCTACTGTGTGTCCTATAGGGCCAGAACAGTGAGCTTCCTCAGAACAAAAGAACTGTGCTTCCTACACACACGGGCCATATCTAATTCAACTCTGCTTAGGAAACTGACAAGAACAGTAGCTTCTCTTCAGTCCAATACACTGTACTTGCTGGAAACAGATGCGAGTGCTACTTGCACTCTGTATGACAATCAATGGGATCTCAAGAGTGACTCTTCTTACCAGAAAACAACTCTTGCTCGTAGGACCAGAAACTGCATGTGATTCAACTCCATTTCTGACAGGGAAACAAACACTAGCTCGCCTTATAAGAAACACACTCTGCTATTGAGAAGAGAGCACTCTTCTACTCTACTGTGTTTCCTAGAGGGCCAGAACAGTGAGCTTGCTCAGAACAAAAGAACTGTTCTTCCTACACACACGGGCCGTACCTACTTCAACTCTGCTTAGGAAACCGACAAGAACAGGGGCTCTTCTTCAGTCCAATACACTGTATTGCTGGCAACAGACGCGAGTGCTATTTACACTGTGTGGCAAATGGATTGCAATAGTGACTCTTCTTACCAGAAAATAAGTCTTGCTCGTAGGACCAGAAACTGCATGTGATTCAACTCCATTTCTGACTGGGAAACAAACACTAGCTCGCCTTACAAGAAACACACTCTGCTTTTGAGAAAAAGCACTCTTCTACTCTATTGTGTTTCCTATATGATCAGAACAGTGAGCTGGGGAGAACAAAAGAACTGTGCTTCCTACACACACGGGCCATATCTAATTCAACTCTGCTTAGGAAACTGACAAGAACAGTAGCTTCTCTTCAGTCCAATACACTGTACTTGTTGGCAACAGACTCGAGTGCTATTTGCACTGTGTACGGCAATGGGAGCACAATAGTGACTCTTCTTAACAGAAAACAACTCTTGCTCGTAGGACAAGAAACTGCATGTGATTCAACTCCATTTCTGACTGGGAAACAAACACTAGATCGCCTTACAAGAAAGACACTCTGCTTTTGAGAAAAGAGCACTCTTCTACTCTACTGTGTTTCCTAGATGGCCAGAAGAGTGAGTTTGCTCAGAACAAAAGAATGGTGCTTCCTAAACACATGGGCCATATCTTCTTCAACTTGCTTAGGAAACTGACAAGAACAGTAGCTTCTCTTCATTCCAATACACTGTACTTGCTGGGAACAGATGCGAGTGCTACTTGCACTGTGTATGGCAATTAGAACGCAATAGAGACTCTTCTTACCAGAAAAAAACTCTTGCTCGTAGGACCAGAAACGGCATGTGATTCAACTCCATTTCTGACTGGGAAACAAACACTAGCTCGCAGTAAAAGAAACACACTCTGCTTTTGAGAAAAGAGCACTCTTCTACTCTACTGTGTTTCCTATAGGGCCAGAACAGTGAGCTTCCTCAGAACAAAAGAACTGTGCTTCCTACACACACGGGCCATAAATACTTCAACTCTGCTTAGGAAACTGACATGAACAGTAGCTTCTCTTCAGTCCAATACACTGTACATGCTGGAAACAGATGCGAGTGCTACTTGCACTCTGTATGGCAATGGGATCGCAAGAGTGACTCTTCTTACCAGAAAACAAGTCTGGCTCGTAGGACCAGAAACTGCATGTGATTCAACTCCATTTCTGAATGGGAAACAAACACTAGCTCGCCTTACAAGAAACACACTCTGCTATTGAGAAAAGAGCACTCTTCGTCTCTACTGTGTTTCCTAGAGGGCCAGAACAGTGAGCTTGCTCAGAACAAAACAACTGTTCTTCCTACACACACGGGCCATACCTACTTCAACTCTGCTTAGGAAACTGACAAGAACAGGAGCTCTTCTTCAGTCCAATACACTGTATTGCTGGCAACAGACGCGAGTGCTATTTACACTGTGTGGCAAATGGATCGCAATAGTGACTCTTCTTACCGGAAAATAAGTCTTGCTCGTAGGACCAGAAACTGCATGTGATTCAACTCCATTTCTGAATGGGAATCAAACACTAGCTCGCCTTACAAGAAACACACTCTGCTTTAGAGAAAAAGCACTATTCTACTCTATTGTGTTTCCTATAGGATAGGAACAGTGAGCTTGCTGAGAACAAAAGAACTGTGCTTCCTACACACACGGGCCATAAATACTTCAACTCTGCTTAGGAAACTGACATGAACAGGAGCTTCTCTTCAGTCCAATACACTGTACTTGTTGGCAACAGACTCGAGTGCTATTTGCACTGTGTACGGCAAAGGGAGCACAATAGTGACTCTTCTTAACAGAAAACAAGTCTTGCTCGTAGGACAAGAAACTGCATGTGATTCAACTCCATTTCTGACTGTGAAACAAACACTAGCTCGCCTTACAAGAAAGACACTCTGATTTTGAGAAAAGAGCACTCTTCTACTCTACTGTGTTTCCTATAGGGCCAGAACAGTGAGCTTCCTCAGAACAAAAGAACTGTGCTTCCTACACACACGGGCCATAAATACTTCAACTCTGCTTAGGAAACTGACATGAACAGGAGCTTCTCTTCAGTCCAATACACTGTACTTGCTGGAAACAGATGCGAGTGCTACTTGCACTCTGTATGGCAATGGAATCGCAAGAGTGACTCTTCTTACCAGAAAACAACTCTTGCTCGTAGGACAAGAAACTGCATGTGATTCAACTCCATTTGTGACTGGGAAACAAACACTAGCTCGCCTTACAAGAAACACACTCTGCTTTTGAGAAAAGAGCACTCTTCTACTCTACTCTGTCTCCTATAGGGCCAGAACAGTGAGCTTGCTCAGAACAAAAGAACTGTTCTTTTTACACACACGGGCCATATCTACTTCAACTCTGCTTAGGAAATTGACAAGAACAGTAGCTTCTCTTCAGTCCAATACACTGTACTTGCTGGGAACAGACGTGAGTGCTATTTGCACTATGTACGGCAATGGGAGCACAATAGTGACTCTTCTTAACGGAAAACAAGTCTTGCTCGTAGAACAAGAAACTGCATGTGATTCAACTCCATTTCTGAATGGGAAACAAACACTAGCTCGCCTTACAAGAAAGACACTCTGCTTTTGAGAAAAGAGCACTCTTCTACTCTACTGTGTTTCCTAGAGGACCAGAACAGTGCACTTGCTCAGAACAAAAGAACTGTGCTTCCTAAACACATGGGCCATATCTACTTCAACTCTGCTTAGGAAACTGACAAGAACGGTAGCTTCTCTTCATTCCAATACACTGTACTTGCTGGGAACAGATGCGAGTGCTACTTGCACTGTGTATGGCAATTAGAACGCAATAGAGACTCTTCTTACCAGGAAAAAACTCTTGCTCGTAGGACCAGAAACTGCATGTGATTCAACTCCATTTCTGACTGGGAAACGAACACTAGCTTGCCTTACAAGAAACACACTCTGCTTTTGAGAAAAGAGCACTCTTCTACTCTACTGTGTTTCCTATAGGGCCAGAACAGTGAGCTTCCTCAGAACAAAAGAACTGTGCTTCCTACACACAGGGGCCATATCTACTTCAACTCTGCTTAGGAAACTGACAAGAACAGTAGCTTCTCTTCAGTCCAATACACTGTACTTGCTGGAAACAGATGCGAGTGCTACTTGCACTCTGTATGACAATGGGATCGCAAGAGTGACTCTTCTTACCAGAAAACAACTCTTGCTCGTAGGACCAGAAACTGCATGTGATTCAACTCCATTTCTGAATGGGAAACAAACACTAGCTCGACTTATAAGTAACACACTCTGCTATTGAGAAAAGAGCACTCTTCTACTCTACTGTGTTTCCTAGAGGGCCAGAACAGTGAGCTTGCTCAGAACATAAGAACTGTTCTTCCTACACACACGGGCCATACCTAATTCAACTCTGCTTAGGAAACTGACAAGAACAGGAGCTCTTCTTCAGTCCAATACACTGTATTGCTGGCAACAGACGCTAGTGCTATTTACACTGTGTGGCAAATGGATCGCAATAGTGACTCTTCTTACCAGAAAATAAGTCTTGCTCGTAGGACCAGAAACTGCATGTGATTCAACTCCATTTCTGACAGGGAAACAAACACTAGCTCGCCTTACAAGAAACACACTCTGCTTTTGAGAAAAAGCACTCTTCTACTCTATTGTGTTTCCTATAGGATCAGAACAGTGAGCTTGCTGGGAACAAAAGAACTGTGCTTCCTACACACACGGGCCATATCTAATTCAACTCTGCTTAGGAAACTGACAGGAACAGTAGCTCTTCTTCAGTAAAATACACTGTACTTGTTGGCAACAGACTCGAGTGCTATTTGCACTGTGTACGGCAATGGGAGCACAATAGTGACTCTTCTTAACAGAAAACAACTCTTGCTCGTAGGACAAGAAACTGCATGTGATTCAACTCCATTTCTGACTGTGAAACAAACACTAGCTCGCCTTACATTAAACACCCTCTGCTTTTGAGAAAAGAGCACTCTTCTACTATACTGTGTTTCCTATAGGGCCAGAACAGGGAGCTTGTTCAGAACAAAAGAACTGTGCTCCTACACATACGGGCCATATCTATTTCCACTCTGCTTAGGAAACTGCAAAGAATAGTAGCTTCTCTTCAGTCCAATACACTGTACTTGCTGGGAACAGACGCGAGTGCTATTTGTACTGTGTGGCAAATGGATCGCATTAGTGACTCTTCTTACCAGAAAACAAGTCTGGCTCGTAGGACCAGAAACTGCATGTGATTCAACTCCATTTCTGACAGGGAAACAAACAATAGTTCGCCTTACAAGAAACACACTCTGCTTTTGAGAAAAGAGCACTCTTCTACTCTACTGTGTTTCCTATAGGGCCAGAACAGTGGGCTTGCTCAGAACAAAAGAACTGTGCTTACTACACACACGGGCCATACCTACTTCAACTCTGCTTAGGAAACTGACAAGAACAGGAGCTCTTCTTCAGTCCAATACACTGTATTGCTGGCAACAGACGCGAGTGTTATTTACACTGTGTGGCAAATGGATCGCAATAGTGACTCTTCTTACCAGAAAATAAGTCTTGCTCGTAGGACCAGAAACTGCATGTGATTCAACTCCATTTCTGACAGGGAAACAAACACTAGCTCGCCTTACAAGAAACACACTCTGCTTTTGAGAAAAGAGCACTCTTCTACTCTATTGTGTTTCCTATAGGATCAGAACAGTGAGCTTGCTGAGAACAAAAGAACTGTGCTTCCTACACACACGAGCCATATCTAATTCAACTCTGCTTAGGAAACTGACAAGAACAGGAGCTTCTCTTCAGTCCAATACACTGTACTTGTTGGCAACAGACTCGAGTGCTATTTGCACTGTGTAGGGCAATGGGAGCACAATAGTGACTCTTCTTAACAGAAAACAAGTCTTGCTCGTAGGACAAGAAACTGCATGTGATTCAACTCCATTTCTGACTGGGAAACAAACACTAGCTCGCCTTACAAGAAAGACACTCTGCTTTTGAGAAAAGAGCACTCTTCTACTCTACTGTGTTTCCGATAGGGCCAGAACTGTGAGCTTCCTCAGAACAAAAGAACTGTGCTTCCTACACACACGGTCCATATCTACTTCAACTCTGCTTAGGAAACTGACAAGAACAGTAGCTTCTCTTCAGTCCAATACACTGTACTTGCTGGGAACAGACGCAAGTGCTATTTGCACTGTGTAGGTCAATGGGAGCACAATAGTGACTCTTCTTAACAGAAAACAAGTCTTGCTCGTAGGACAAGAAACTGCATGTGATTCAATTCCATTTCTGACTGGAAACAAACACTAGCTCGCCTTACAAGAAAGACACTCTGATTTTGAGAAAAGAGCACTCTTCTACTCTCCTGTGTTTCCTATAGGGCCAGAACAGTGAGTTTGCTCAGAACAAAAGAACTGTGCTTCCTAAACACATGGGCCATATCTACTTCAACTCTGCTTCAGAAACTGACAAGAACAGTAGATTCTCTTCAGTCCAATATACTGTACTTGCTGGGAACAGACGCGAGTGCTATTTGCACTGTGTGGCAAATGGATCGCATTAGTGACTTTTCTTACCAGAAAACAAGTCTGGCTCGTAGGACCAGAAACTGCATCTGATTCAACTCCATTTCTGACAGGGAAACAAACACTAGCTCGCCTTATAAGAAACACACTCTGCTTTTGAGAAAAGAGCACTCTTCTACTCTACTGTGTTTCCTATAGGGCAAGAACAGTGAGTTTGCTCAGAACAAAAGAACTGTTCTTCCTACACACACGGGCTATATCTACTTCAACTCTGCTTAGGAAACTGACAAGAACAGGAGCTTCTCTTCAGTCCAATACACTGTACTTGCTGGGAACAGACGCGAGTGCTATTTGCACTGTGTGGCAAATGGATCGCATTAGTGACTCTTCTTACCAGAAAACTAGTCTTGTTCGTAGGACCAGAAAGTGCATGTGATTCAACTCCAGTTTGACAGGGAAAAAAACACTAGCTCGCCTTACAAGAAACACAAGCTGCTTTTGAGAAAAGAGCACTCTTCTACGCTACTGTGTTTCCTATAGGGCCAGAACAGTGAGCTTGCTGAGAACAAAAGAACTGTGCTTCCTACACACACGGGCCATATCTACTTCAACTCTGCTTAGGAAACTGACAAGAACAGTAGCTTCTCTTCAGTAAAATACACTGTACTTGCTGGAAACAGATGCGAGTGCTACTTGCACTCTGTATGGCAATGGGATCGCAAGAGTGACTCTTCTTACCAGAAAACAACTCTTGCTCGTAGGACCAGAAACTGCATGTGATTCAACTCCATTTCTGACTGTGAAACAAACACTAGCTCGCCTTACAAGAAACACACTCTGCTATTGAGAAAAGAGCACTCTTCTACTCTACTGTGTTTCCTAGAGGGCCAGAACAGTGAGCTTGCTCAGAACAAAAGAACTGTGCTTACTACACACACGGGCCATACCTACTTCAACTCTGCTTAGGAAACTGACAAGAACAGGAGCTCTTCTTCAGTCCAATACACTGTATTCCTGCAACAGACGCTAGTGCTATTTACACTGTGTGGCAAATGGATCGCAATAGTGACTCTTCTTACCAGAAAATAAGTCTTGCTTGTAGGACCAGAAACTGCATGTGATTCAACTCCATTTCTGACAGGGAAACAAACACTAGCTCGCCTTACAAGAAACACACTCTGCTTTTGAGAAAAAGCACTCTTCTACTCTATTGTAATTTCCTATAGGATCAGAACAGTGAGCTTGCTGAGAACAAAAGAACTGTGCTTCCTACACACACGAGCCATATCTAATTCAACTCTGCTTAGGAAACTGACAAGAACAGGAGCTTCTCTTCAGTCCAATACACTGTACTTGTTGGCAACAGACTCGAGTGCTATTTGCACTGTGTACGGCAATGGGAGCACAATAGTGACTCTTCTTAACAGAAAACAAGTCTTGCTCGTAGGACAAGAAACTGCATGTGATTCAACTCCATTTCTGACTGTGAAACAAACACTAGCTCGCCTTACAAGAAACACCCTCTGCTTTTGAGAAAAGAGCACTCTTCTACTATACTGTGTTTCCTATAGGGCCAGAACAGGGAGCTTGCTCAGAACAAAAGAACTGTGCTCCTACACACACGGGCCATATCTATTTCCACTCTGCTTAGGAAACTGCAAAGAATAGTAGCTTCTCTTCAGTCCAATACACTGTACTTGCTGGGAACAGACGCGAGTGCTATTTGTACTGTGTGGCAAATGGATCGGATTAGTGACTCTTCTTACCAGAAAACAAGTCTGGCTCGTAGGACCAGAAACTGCATCTGATTCAATCCATTTCTGACAGGGAAACAAACAATAGCTCGCCTTACAAGAAACACACTCTGCTTTTGAGAAAAGAGCACTCTTCTACTCTACTGTGTTTCCTATAGGGCCAGAACAGTGAGCTTGCTCAGAACAAAAGAACTGTTCTTCCTTCACACACGGGCCAAATCTACTTCAACTCTGCTTAGGAAACTGACAAGAACAGGAGCTTCTCTTCAGTCCAATACACTGTACTTGCTGGGAACAGACGCGAGTGCTATTTGCACTGTGTGGCAAATGGATCGCATTAGTGACTCTTCTTACCAGAAAACTAGTCTTGTTCGTAGGACCAGAAAGTGCATGTGATTCAACTCCAGTTTGACAGGGAAACAAACACTAGCTCGCCTTACAAGAAACACACTCTGCTTTTGAAAAAGGAGCACTCTTCTACTCTACTGTGTCTCCTATAGGGCCAGAACAGTGAGTTTGCTCAGAACAAAAGAACTGTGCTTCCTAAACACATGGGCCATATCTACTTCAACTCTGCTTAGGAAACTGACAAGAACAGTAGCTTCTATTCATTCCAATACACTGTACTTGCTGGGAACAGATGCGAGTGCTACTTGCACTGTGTATGGCAATTAGAACGCAATAGAGACTCTTCTTACCAGAAAAAAACTCTTGCTCGTAGGACCAGAAACTGCATGTGATTCAACTCCATTTCTGACTGGGAAACAAACACTAGCTCACCGTCAAAGAAACACACTCTGCTTTTGAGAAAAGAGCACTCTTTTACTCTACTGTGTTTCCTATAGGGCCAGAACAGTGAGCTTCCTCAGAACAAAAGAACTGTGCTTCCTACACACACTGGCCATATCTACTTCAACTCTGCTTAGGAAACTGACAAGAACAGTAGCTTCTCTTCAGTCCAATACACTGTACTTGCTGGGAACAGACGCGAGTGCTATTTGCACTGTGTACGGCAATGGGAGCACAATAGTGACTCTTCTTAACAGAAAACAAGTCTTGCTTGTAGGACAAGAAACTGCATGTGATTCAACTCCATTTCTGACTGGGAAACAAACACTAGCTCGCCTTTCAAGAAAGACACTCTGATTTTGAGAAAAGAGCACTCTTCTACTCTACTGTGTTTCCTATAGGGCCAGAACAGTGAGCTTCCTCAGAACAAAAGAACTGTGCTTCCTACACACACGGGCCATAAATACTTCAACTCTGCTTAGGAAACTGACAAGAACAGGAGCTTCTCTTCAGTCCAATACACTGTACATGCTGGAAACAGATGCGAGTGCTACTTGCACTCTGTATGGCAATGGGATCGCAAGACTGACTCTTCTTACCAGAAAACAAGTCTTGCTCGTAGGACCAGAAACTGCATGTGATTCAACTCCATTTCTGACTGGGAAACAAACACTAGCTCGCCTTACAAGAAAGACACTCTGCTATTGAGAAAAGAGCACTCTTCTACTCTGCTGTGTTTCCTATAGGGCCAGAACAGTGAGCTTGCTCAGAACAAAAGAACTGTGCTTACTACACACACGGGCCATACCTACTTCAACTCTGCTTAGGAAACTGACAAGAACAGGAGCTCTTCTTCAGTCCAATACACTGTATTGCTGGCAACAGACGCGAGTGCTATTTACACTGTGTGGCAAATGGATCGCAATAGTGACTCTTCTTACCAGAAAATAAGTCTTGCTCGTAGGACCAGAAACTGCATGTGATTCAACTCCATTTCTGACAGGGAAACAAACACTAGCTCGCCTTACAAGAAACACACTCTGCTTTTGAGAAAAAGCACTCTTCTACTCTATTGTGTTTCCTATAGGACCAGAACAGTGAGCTTGCTGAGAACAAAAGAACTGTGCTTCCTACACACACAGGCTATATCTACTTCAACTCTGCTTAGGAAACTGACAAGAACAGTAGCTTCTCTTCAGTCCAATACACTGTACTTGCTGGGAACAGACGCGAGTGCTATTTGCACTCTGTGGCAAATGGATCGCATTAGTGACTCTTCTTACCAGAAAACAGGTCTGGCTCATAGGACTAGAAGCTGCATCTGATTCAAGTCCATTTCTGACAGGGAAACAAACACTAGCTCGCCATATAAGAAACACACTCTGCTTTTGAGAAAAGAGCACTCTTCTACTCTACTGTGTTTCCTATTGGGCCAGAACAGTGAGCTTGGGGAGAACAAAAGAACTGTTCTTCCTACACACACGGGCCATATCTACTTAAACTCTGCTTAGGAAATTGACAAGAACAGTAGCTTCTCTTCAGTCCAGTACACTGTACTTGCTGGGAACAGACGCGAGTGCTATTTGCACTGTGTACAGCAATGGGAGCACAATAGTGACTCTTCTTAACGGAAAACAAGTCTTGCTCGTAGGACAAGAAACTGCATGTGATTCAACTCCATTTCTGACTGGGATACAAACATTAGCTCGCCTTACAAGAAACACACTCTGCTTTTGAGAAAAGAGCACTCTTCTACTCTACTGTGTTTCCTAGAGGGCCAGAACAGGGAGCTTGCTCAGAAAAAAAGAACTGTGCTTCCTACACACACGGGCCATATCTGTTTCCACTCTGCTTAGGAAACTGACAAAACAGGAGCTTCTCTTCAGTCCAATACACAGTACTTGCTGGGAACTATTGCGAGTGCTATTTGCACTGTGTGGCAAATGGATCGCAATAGTGACTCTACTTACCAGAAAACAACTCTTGCTCGTAGGACCAGAACCTGCATGTGATTCAACTCCATTTCTGACTGGGAAACAAACACTAGCTCACCTTCAAGAAACACACTCTGCTATTGAGAAAAGAGCACTCTTCTACTCTACTGTGTTTCCTATAGGGCCAGAAAAGTGAGCTTGCTCAGAATAAAAGAACTAGCTTCCTACACACAAGGGTCATATCTACATCCACTCTGCTTAGTAAACTGACAAGAAGAGGAGCTTCTCTTCAGTCCAATACACAGTACTTGCTGGTAACAGATGTGAGTGCTATTTGCCCTGTGTGGCAAATGGATCACAATAGTGACTCTACTTACAAGTAAACAACTCGTGCTCGTAGGACCAGAAACTGCATGTGATTCAACTCCATTTCTGAACTGGGAAACAAAGACTAGCTCGACTTACAAGAAAAACACTCTGCTTTTGAGAAAAGAGCCCTCTTCTACTCTACTGTGTTTCCTATAGGGCCAGAACAGTGAGCTTCCTCAGAACAAAAGAACTGTGCTTCCTACACACACAGGCCATATCTACTTCAACTCTGCTTAGGAAACTGACAAGAACAGGAGCTTCTCTTCAGTCCAATACACTGTACTTGCTGGGAACACACGCGAGTGCTATTTGCAATGTGTGGCAAATGGATCGCATTATTGACCCTTCTTACCAGAAAACTAGTCTTGTTCGTAGGACCAGAAAGTGCATGTGATTCAACTCCAGTTTGACAGGGAAACAAACACTAGCTCGCCTTACAAGAAACACACTCTGCTTTTGAGAAAAGAGCACTCTTCTACTCTACTCTTTCTCCTATAGGGCCAGAACAGTGAGTTTGCTCAGAACAAAAGAACTGTGCTTCCTAAACACATGGGCCATATCTACTTCAACTCTGCTTAGGAAACTGACAAGAACAGTAGCTTCTATTCATTCCAATACACTGTACTTGCTGGGAACAGATGCGAGTGCTACTTGCACTGTGTATGGCAATTAGAAGGCAATAGAGACTCTTCTTACCAGAAAAAAACTCTTGCTCGTAGGACCAGAAACTGCATGTGATTCAACTCCATTTCTGACTGGGAAACAAACACTAGCTTGCCTTACAAGAAACACACTCTGCTTTTGAGAAAAGAGCACTCTTCTACTCTACTGTGTTTCCTATAGGGCCAGAACAGTGAGCTTCCTCAGAACAAAAGAACTGTGCTTCCTACACACACGGGCCATATCTAATTCAACTCTGCTTAGGAAACTGACAAGAACAGTAGCTTCTCTTCAGTCCAATACACTGTACTTGCTGGAAACAGATGCGAGTGCTACTTGCACTCTGTATGACAATCAATGGGATCGCAAGAGTGACTCTTCTTACCAGAAAACAACTCTTGCTCGTAGGACCAGAAACTGCATGTGATTCAACTCCATTTCTGACAGGGAAACAAACACTAGCTCGCCTTATAAGAAACACACTCTGCTATTGAGAAAAGAGCACTCTTCTACTCTACTGTGTTTCCTAGAGGGCCAGAACAGTGAGCTTGCTCAGAACAAAAGAACTGTTCTTCCTACACACACGGGCCGTACCTACTTCAACTCTGCTTAGGAAACCGACAAGAACAGGGGCTCTTCTTCAGTCCAATACACTGTATTGCTGGCAACAGACGCGAGTGCTATTTACACTGTGTGGCAAATGGATTGCAATAGTGACTCTTCTTACCAGAAAATAAGTCTTGCTCGTAGGACCAGAAACTGCATGTGATTCAACTCCATTTCTGACTGGGAAACAAACACTAGCTCGCCTTACAAGAAACACACTCTGCTTTTGAGAAAAAGCACTCTTCTACTCTATTGTGTTTCCTATATGATCAGAACAGTGAGCTGGGGAGAACAAAAGAACTGTGCTTCCTACACACACGGGCCATATCTAATTCAACTCTGCTTAGGAAACTGACAAGAACAGTAGCTTCTCTTCAGTCCAATACACTGTACTTGTTGGCAACAGACTCGAGTGCTATTTGCACTGTGTACGGCAAAGGGAGCACAATAGTGACTCTTCTTAACAGAAAACAACTCTTGCTCGTAGGACAAGAAACTGCATGTGATTCAACTCCATTTCTGACTGGGAAACAAACACTAGATCGCCTTACAAGAAAGACACTCTGCTTTTGAGAAAAGAGCACTCTTCTACTCTACTGTGTTTCCTAGATGGCCAGAAGAGTGAGTTTGCTCAGAACAAAAGAATGGTGCTTCCTAAACACATGGGCCATATCTTCTTCAACTTGCTTAGGAAACTGACAAGAACAGTAGCTTCTCTTCATTCCAATACACTGTACTTGCTGGGAACAGATGCGAGTGCTACTTGCACTGTGTATGGCAATTAGAACGCAATAGAGACTCTTCTTACCAGAAAAAAACTCTTGCTCGTAGGACCAGAAACTGCATGTGATTCAACTCCATTTCTGACTGGGAAACAAACACTAGCTCGCAGTAAAAGAAACACACTCTGCTTTTGAGAAAAGAGCACTCTTCTACTCTACTGTGTTTCCTATAGGGCCAGAACAGTGAGCTTCCTCAGAACAAAAGAACTGTGCTTCCTACACACACGGGCCATAAATACTTCAACTCTGCTTAGGAAACTGACATGAACAGTAGCTTCTCTTCAGTCCAATACACTGTGCATGCTGGAAACAGATGCGAGTGCTACTTGTACTCTGTATGGCAATGGGATCGCAAGAGTGACTCTTCTTACCAGAAAACAAGTCTGGCTCGTAGGACCAGAAACTGCATGTGATTCAACTCCATTTCTGAATGGGAAACAAACACTAGCTCGCCTTACAAGAAACACACTCTGCTATTGAGAAAAGAGCACTCTTCGTCTCTACTGTGTTTCCTAGAGGGCCAGAACAGTGAGCTTGCTCAGAACAAAACAACTGTTCTTCCTACACACACGGGCCATACCTACTTCAACTCTGCTTAGGAAACTGACAAGAACAGGAGCTCTTCTTCAGTCCAATACACTGTATTGCTGGCAACAGACGCGAGTGCTATTTACACTGTGTGGCAAATGGATCGCAATAGTGACTCTTCTTACCGGAAAATAAGTCTTGCTCGTAGGACCAGAAACTGCATGTGATTCAACTCCATTTCTGAATGGGAATCAAACACTAGCTCGCCTTACAAGAAACACACTCTGCTTTAGAGAAAAAGCACTATTCTACTCTATTGTGTTTCCTATAGGATAGGAACAGTGAGCTTGCTGAGAACAAAAGAACTGTGCTTCCTACACACACGGGCCATAAATACTTCAACTCTGCTTAGGAAACTGACATGAACAGGAGCTTCTCTTCAGTCCAATACACTGTACTTGTTGGCAACAGACTCGAGTGCTATTTGCACTGTGTACGGCAAAGGGAGCACAATAGTGACTCTTCTTAACAGAAAACAAGTCTTGCTCGTAGGACAAGAAACTGCATGTGATTCAACTCCATTTCTGACTGTGAAACAAACACTAGCTCGCCTTACAAGAAAGACACTCTGATTTTGAGAAAAGAGCACTCTTCTACTCTACTGTGTTTCCTATAGGGCCAGAACAGTGAGCTTCCTCAGAACAAAAGAACTGTGCTTCCTACACACACGGGCCATAAATACTTCAACTCTGCTTAGGAAACTGACATGAACAGGAGCTTCTCTTCAGTCCAATACACTGTACTTGCTGGAAACAGATGCGAGTGCTACTTGCACTCTGTATGGCAATGGAATCGCAAGAGTGACTCTTCTTACCAGAAAACAACTCTTGCTCGTAGGACAAGAAACTGCATGTGATTCAACTCCATTTCTGACTGGGAAACAAACACTAGCTCGCCTTACAAGAAACACACTCTGCTTTTGAGAAAAGAGCACACTTCTACTCTACTCTGTCTCCTATAGGGCCAGAACAGTGAGCTTGCTCAGAACAAAAGAACTGTTCTTTTTACACACAAGGGCCATATCTACTTCAACTCTGCTTAGGAAATTGACAAAACAGGAGCTTCTCTTCAGTCCAATACACAGTACTTGCTGGGAACTGATGCGAGTGCTATTTGTACTGTGTGGCAAATGGATCGCATTAGTGACTCTTCTTACCAGAAAACAAGTCTGGCTCGTAGGACCAGAAACTGCATGTGATTCAACTCCATTTCTGACAGGGAAACAAACAATAGTTCGCCTTACAAGAAACACACTCTGCTTTTGAGAAAAGAGCACTCTTCTACTCTACTGTGTTTCCTATAGGGCCAGAACAGTGAGCTTGCTCAGAACAAAAGAACTGTTCTTCCTTCACACACGGGCCAAATCTACTTCAACTCTGCTTAGGAAACTGACAAGAACAGGAGCTTCTCTTCAGTCCAATACACTGTACTTGCTGGGAACAGACGCGAGTGCTATTTGCACTCTGTGGCAAATGGATCGCATTAGTGACTCTTCTTACCAGAATACTAGTCTTGTTCGTAGGACCAGAAAGTGCATGTGATTCAACTCCAGTTTGACAGGGAAACAAACACTAGCTCGCCTTACAAGAAACACACTCTGCTTTTGAGAAAAGAGCACTCTTCTACTCTCCTCTGTCTCCTATAGGGCCAGAACAGTGAGCTTGCTCAGAACAAAAGAACCGTTCTTTTTACACACACGGGCCATATCTACTTCAACTCTGCTTAGGAAATTGACAAGAACAGTAGCTTCTCTTCAGTCCAATACACTGTACTTGCTGGGAACAGACGCGAGTGCTATTTGCACTGTGTACGGCAATGGGAGCACAATAGTGACTCTTCTTAACAGAAAACAAGTCTTGCTCGTAGGACCAGAAACTGCATGTGATTCAACGCCATTTCTGATTGGGAAACAAACACTGGCTCGCCTTCAAGAAACACACTCTGCTATTGGGAAAAGAGCACTCTTCTACTCTACTGTGTTTCCTATAGGGCCAGAAAAGTGAGCTTGCTCAGCATAAAAGAACTAGCTTCCTACAAACAAGGGTCATATCTACATCCACTCTGCTTAAGAAACTGACAAGAAGAGGAGCTTCTCTTCAGTCCAATACACAGTACTTGCTGGGAACAGATGCGAGTGCTATTTGCCCTGTGTGGCAAATGGATCGCAATAGTGACTCTACTTACAAGAAAACAACTCTTGCTCGTAGGACCAGAAACTGCATGTGATTCAACTCCATTTCTGAACTGGGAAACAAAGACTAGCTCGCCTTACAAGAAACACACTCTGCTTTTGAGAAAAGAGCACTCTTCTACTCTACTGTGTTTCCTATAGGGCCAGAACTTGAGCTTCCTAAGAACAAAAGAACTGTGCTTCCTACACACACGGGCAATATCTACTTCAACTCTGCTTAGGAAACTGACAAGAACAGGAGCTTCTCTTCAGTCCAATACACTGTACTTGTTGGCAACAGACTCGAGTGCTATTTGCACTGTGTGGCAAATGGATCGCAATAGTGACTCTTCTTACCAGAAAACAAGTCTTGCTCGTAGGACCAGAAACTGCATGTGATTAAACTCCATTTCTAACAGGGAAACAAACACTAGCTCGCAGTACAAGAAACACACACTGCTTTTGAGAAAAGAGCACTCTTCTACTATACTGTGTTTCCTATAGGGCCAGAACAGGAAGCTTGCTCAGAACAAAAGAACTGTGCTCCTACACATGCGGGCCATATCTATTTCCACTCTGCTTAGGAAACTGACAAGAATAGTAGCTTCTCTTCAGTCCAATACACTGTACTTGCTGGGAACAGACGCGAGTGCTATTTGCACTGTGAGGCAAATGGATCGCATTAGTGGCTCTTCTTACCAGAAAACAAGTCTGGCTCGTAGGACCAGAAACTGCATCTGATTCAACTCCATTTCTGACAGGGAAACAAACACTAGCTTGCCTTATAAGAAACACACTCTGCTTTTGAGAAAAGAGCACTCTTCTACTCTGCTGTGTTTCCTATAGGGCCAGAACAGTGAGCTTGGGGAGAACAAAAGAACTGTTCTTCCTACACACACGGGCCATATCTACTTCAACTCTGCTTAGTAAACTGACAAGAACAGGAGCTTCCCCTCAGTCCAATACACTGTACTTGCTGGGAACATACGTGAGTGCTATTTGCACTCTGTGGCAAATGGATCCCATTAGTGACTCTTCTTACCAGAAAACAAGTCTTGTTTGTGGGACAAAAACTGCATGTGATTCAACTCCAGTTCTGACTGGGAAACAAACACTAGCTCGCCTTACAAGAAACACACTCTGCTTTTGAGAAAAGAGCACTCTTCTACTCTACTCTGTCTCCTATAGGGCCAGAACAGTGAGATTGCTCAGAACAAAAGAACTGTTCTTTTTACACACACGGGCCATATCTACTTTAACTCTGCTTAGGAAATTGACAAGAACAGTAACTTCTCTTCAGTCCAATTCACTGTGCTTGCTGGGAACAGACGCGAGTGCTATTTGCACTGTGTACGGCAATGGGAGCACAATAGTGACTCTTCTTAACGGAAAACAAGTCTTGCTCGTAGGACAAGAAACTGCATGTGATTCAACTCCATTTCTGACTGGGAAACAAACACTAGCTCGCCTTCAAGAAACACACTCTGCTATTGGGAAAGGAGCACTCTTCTACTCTACTGTGTTTCCTATAGGGCCAGAAAAGTGAGCTTGCTCAGCATAAAAGAACTAGTTTCCTACACACAAGGGTCATATCTTCATCCACTCTGCTTAGGAAACTGACAAGAAGAGGAGCTTCTCTTCAGTCCTATACACAGTACTTGCTGGGAACAGATGCGAGTGCTATTTGCCCTGTTTGGCAAATGGATCGCAATAGTGACTCTACTTACAAGTAAACAACTCGTGCTCGTAGGACCAGAAACTGCATGTGATTCAACTCCATTTCTGAACTGGGAAACAAAGACTAGCTCGCCTTACAAGAAACACACTCTGCTTTTGAGAAAAGAGCACTCTTCTACTCTACTGTGTTTCCTATAGGGCCAGAACAGTGAGCTTCCTCAGAACAAAGAACTGTGCTTCCTACACACACGGGCTATATCTACTTCAACTCTGCTTAGGAAACTGACAAGAACAGGAGCTTCTCTTCAGTCCAATACACTGTACTTGCTGGGAACAGACGCGAGTGCTATTTGCAATGTGTGGCAAATGGATCGCATTAGTGACTCTTCTTACCAGAAAACTAGTCTTGTTCGTAGGACCAGAAAGTGCATGTGATTCAACTCCAGTTTGACAGGGAAACAAACACTAGCTCGCCTTACAAGAAACACACTCTGCTTTTGAGGAAAGAGCACTCTTCTACTCTACTCTTTCTCCTATAGGGCCAGAACAGTGAGCTTGCTCAGAACAAAAGAACTGTTCTTTTTACACACACGGGCCATATCTACTTCAACTCTGCTTAGGAAATTGACAAGAACAGTAGCTTCTCTTCAGTCCAATACACTGTACTTGCTGGGAAAAGACGCGAGTGCTATTTGCACTGTGTACGGCAATGGGAGCCCAATAGTGACTCTTCTTAACGGAAAACAAGTCTTGCTCGTAGGACAAGAAACTGCATGTGATTCAACTCCATTTCTGACTGGGAAACAAACACTAGATCGCCTTACAAGAAAGACACTCTGCTTTTGAGAAAAGAGCACTCTTCTACTCTACTGTGTTTCCTAGAGGGCCAGAACAGTGAGTTTGCTCAGAACAAAAGAACGGTGCTTCCTAAACACATGGGCCATATCTTCTTCAACTTGCTTAGGAAACTGACAAGAACAGTAGCTTCTCTTCATTCCAATACACTGTACTTGCTGGGAACAGATGCGAGTGCTACTTGCACTGTGTATGGCAATTAGAACGCAATAGAGACTCTTCTTACCAGAAAAAAACTCTTGCTCGTAGGACCAGAAACTGCATGTGATTCAACTCCATTTCTGACTGGGAAACAAACACTAGCTCGCCGTCAAAGAAACACACTCTGCTTTTGAGAAAAGAGCACTCTTCTACTCTACTGTGTTTCCTATAGGGCCAGAACAGTGAGCTTGCTCAGAACAAAAGAACTGTGCTTCCTACACACACGGGCCATATCTACTTCAACTCTGCTTAGGAAACTGACAAGAACAGTAGCTTCTCTTCAGTCCAATACACTGTACTTGCTGGGAACAGACGCGAGTGCTATTTGCACTGTGTATGGCAATGGGAGCACAGTAGTGACTCTTCTTAACAGAAAAAAAGTCTTGCACGTAGGACAAGAAACTGCATGTGATTCAACTCCATTTCTGCCTGTGAAACAAACACTAGCTCGCCTTACAAGAAAGACACTCTGATTTTGAGAAAAGAGCACTCTTCTACTCTACTGTGTTTCCTAGAGGGCCAGAACAATGAGTTTGCTCAGAACAAAAGAACTGTGCTTCCTAAACACATGGGCCATATCTACTTCAACTCTGCTTAGGAAACTGACAAGAACAGTCGCTTCTCTTCATTCCAATACACTGTACTTGCTGGGAACAGATGCGAGTGCTACTTACACTGTGTATGGCAATTAGAACGCAATAGAGACTCTTCTTACCAGAAAAAAACTCTTGCTCATAGGACCAGAAACTGCATGTGATTCAACTCCATTTCTGACTGGGAAACAAACACTAGCTCGCCGTCAAAGAAACACACTCTGCTTTTGAGAAAAGAGCACTCTTCTACTCTACTGTGTTTCCTATAGGGCCAGATCAGTGAGCTTCCTCAGAACAAAAGAACTGTGCTTCCTACACACAAGGGCCATATCTACTTCAACTCTGCTTAGGAAACTGACAAGAACAGTAGCATCTCTTCAGTCCAATACACTGTACTTGTTGGCAACAGACTCGAGTGCTATTTGCACTGTGTGGCAAATGGATCGCAATAGTGACTCTTCTTACCAGAAAACAAGTCTTGCTCGTAGGACCAGAAACTGCATGTGATTAAACTCCATTTCTAACAGGGAAACAAACACTAGCTCGCAGTACAAGAAACACACACTGCTTTTGAGAAAAGAGCACTCTTCTACTATACTGTGTTTCCTATAGGGCCAGAACAGGAAGCTTGCTCAGAACAAAAGAACTGTGCTCCTACACATGCGGGCCATATCTATTTCCACTCTGCTTAGGAAACTGACAAGAATAGTAGCTTCTCTTCAGTCCAATACACTGTACTTGCTGGGAACAGACGCGAGTGCTATTTGCACTGTGAGGCAAATGGATCGCATTAGTGGCTCTTCTTACCAGAAAACAAGTCTGGCTCGTAGGACCAGAAACTGCATCTGATTCAACTCCATTTCTGACAGGGAAACAAACACTAGCTTGCCTTATAAGAAACACACTCTGCTTTTGAGAAAAGAGCACTCTTCTACTCTACTGTGTTTCCTATAGGGCCAGAACAGTGAGCTTGGGGAGAACAAAAGAACTGTTCTTCCTACACACACGGGCCATATCTACTTCAACTCTGCTTAGTAAACTGACAAGAACAGGAGCTTCCCCTCAGTCCAATACACTGTACTTGCTGGGAACATACGTGAGTGCTATTTGCACTCTGTGGCAAATGGATCGCATTAGTGACTCTTCTTACCAGAAAACAAGTCTTGTTCGTGGGACAAAAACTGCATGTGATTCAACTCCATTTCTGACTGGGAAACAAACACTAGCTCGCCTTACAAGAAACACACTCTGCTTTTGAGAAAAGAGCACTCTTCTACTCTACTCTGTCTCCTATAGGGCCAGAACAGTGAGATTGCTCAGAACAAAAGAACTGTTCTTTTTACACACACGGGCCATATCTACTTTAACTCTGCTTAGGAAATTGACAAGAACAGTAACTTCTCTTCAGTCCAATACACTGTACTTGCTGGGAACAGACGCGAGTGCTATTTGCACTGTGTACGGCAATGGGAGCACAATAGTGACTCTTCTTAACGGAAAACAAGTCTTGCTCGTAGGACAAGAAACTGCATGTGATTCAACTCCATTTCTGACTGGGAAACAAACACTAGCTCGCCTTACAAGAAACACACTCTGCTTTTGAGAAAAGAGCACTCTTCTACTCTACTGTGTTTCCTAGAGGGCCAGAACAGTGAGCTTGCTCAGAACAAAAGAACTGTGCTTCCTACACACACGGACCATATCTGTTTCCACTCTGCTTAGGAAACTAACAAAACAGGAGCTTCTCTTCAGTCCAATACACAGTACTTGCTGGGAACTGATGCGAGTGCTATTTGCACTGTGTGGCAAATGGATCGCAATAGTGACTCTACTTACCAGAAAACAACTCTTGCTCGTAGGACCAGAAACTGCATGTGATTCAACTCCATTTCTGACTGGGAAACAAACACTAGCTCGCCTTCAAGAAACACACTCTGCTATTGGGAAAGGAGCACTCTTCTACTCTACTGTGTTTCCTATAGGGCCAGAAAAGTGAGCTTGCTCAGCATAAAAGAACTAGTTTCCTACACACAAGGGTCATATCTTCATCCACTCTGCTTAGGAAACTGACAAGAAGAGGAGCTTCTCTTCAGTCCTATACACAGTACTTGCTGGGAACAGATGCGAGTGCTATTTGCCCTGTTTGGCAAATGGATCGCAATAGTGACTCTACTTACAAGTAAACAACTCGTGCTCGTAGGACCAGAAACTGCATGTGATTCAACTCCATTTCTGAACTGGGAAACAAAGACTAGCTCGCCTTACAAGAAACACACTCTGCTTTTGAGAAAAGAGCACTCTTCTACTCTACTGTGTTTCCTATAGGGCCAGAACAGTGAGCTTCCTCAGAACAAAGAACTGTGCTTCCTACACACACGGGCCATATCTACTTCAACTCTGCTTAGGAAACTGACAAGAACAGGAGCTTCTCTTCAGTCCAATACACTGTACTTGCTGGGAACAGACGCGAGTGCTATTTGCAATGTGTGGCAAATGGATCGCATTAGTGACTCTTCTTACCAGAAAACTAGTCTTGTTCGTAGGACCAGAAAGTGCATGTGATTCAACTCCAGTTTCACAGGGAAACAAACACTAGCTCGCCTTACAAGAAACACACTCTGCTTTTGAGGAAAGAGCACTCTTCTACTCTACTCTTTCTCCTATAGGGCCAGAACAGTGAGCTTGCTCAGAAAAAAAGAACTGTTCTTTTTACACACACGGGCCATATCTACTTCAACTCTGCTTAGGAAATTGACAAGAACAGTAGCTTCTCTTCAGTCCAATACACTGTACTTGCTGGGAAAAGACGCGAGTGCTACTTGCACTGTGTACGGCAATGGGAGCACAATAGTGACTCTTCTTAACGGAAAACAAGTCTTGCTCGTAGGACAAGAAACTGCATGTGATTCAACTCCATTTCTGACTGGGAAACAAACACTAGCTCGCCTTACAAGAAACACACTCTGCTTTTGAGAAAAGAGCACTCTTCTACTCTACTGTGTTTCCTAGAGGGCCAGAACAGAGAGTTTGCTCAGAACAAAAGAACGGTGCTTCCTAAACACATGGGCCATATCTTCTTCAACTTGCTTAGGAAACTGACAAGAACAGTAGCTTCTCTTCATTCCAATACACTGTACTTGCTGGGAACAGATGCGAGTGCTACTTGCACTGTGTATGGCAATTAGAACGCAATAGAGACTCTTCTTACCAGAAAAAAACTCTTGCTCGTAGGACCAGAAACTGCATGTGATTCAACTCCATTTCTGACTGGGAAACAAACACTAGCTCGCCGTCAAAGAAACACACTCTGCTTTTGAGAAAAGAGCACTCTTCTACTCTACTGTGTTTCCTATAGGGCCAGAACAGTGAGCTTCCTCAGAACAAAAGAACTGTGCATCCTACACACACGGGCCATAAATACTTCAACTCTGCTTAGGAAACTGACATGAACAGTAGCTTCTCTTCAGTCCAATACACTGTACATGCTGGAAACAGATGCGAGTGCTACTTGCACTCTGTATGGCAATGGGATCGCAAGAGTGACTCTTCTTACAAGAAAACAAGTCTGGCTCGTAGGACCAGAAACTGCATGTGATTCAACTCCATTTCTGAATGGGAAACAAACACTAGCTCGCCTTACAAGAAACACACTCTGCTATTGAGAAAAGAGCACTCTTCTACTCTACTGTGTTTCCTAGAGGGCCAGAACAGTGAGCTTGCTCAGAACAAAACAACTGTTCTTCCTACACACACGGGTCATACCTACTTCAACTCTGCTTAGGAAACTGACAAGAACAGGAGCTCTTCTTCAGTCCAATACACTGTATTGCTGGCAACAGACGCGAGTGCTATTTACACTGTGTGGCAAATGGATCGCAATAGTGACTCTTCTTACCGGAAAATAAGTCTTGCTCGTAGGACCAGAAACTGCATGTTATTCAACTCCATTTCTGACTGGGAATCAAACACTAGCTCGCCTTACAAGAAACACACTCTGCTTTTGAGAAAAGCACTATTCTACTCTATTGTGTTTCCTATAGGATCAGAACAGTGAGCTTGCTGAGAACAAAAGAACTGTGCTTCCTACACACACGGGCCATATCTAATTCAACTCTGCTTAGGAAACTGACAAGAACAGTAGCTTCTCTTCAGTCCAATACACTGTACTTGTTGGAAACAGACTCGAGTGCTATTTGCACTGTGTACGGCAATGGGAGCACAATAGTGACTCTTCTTAACAGAAAACAAGTCTTGCTCGTAGGACAAGAAACTGCATGTGATTCAACTCCATTTGTGACTGTGAAACAAACACTAGCTCGCCTTACAAGAAAGACACTCTGATTTTGAGAAAAGAGCACTCTTCTACTCTACTGTGTTTCCTATAGGGCCAGAACAGTGAGCTTCCTCAGAACAAAAGAACTGTGCTTCCTACACACACGGGCCATAAATACTTCAACTCTGCTTAGGAAACTGACATGAACAGGAGCTTCTCTTCAGTCCAATACACTGTACTTGCTGGAAACAGATGCGAGTGCTACTTGCACTCTGTATGGCAATGGAATCGCAAGAGTGACTCTTCTTACCAGAAAACAACTCTTGCTCGTAGGACAAGATACTGCATGTGATTCAACTCCATTTCTGACTGGGAAACAAACACTAGCTCGCCTTACAAGAAACACACTCTGCTTTTGAGAAAAGAGCACTCTTCTACTCTACTCTGTCTCCTATAGGGCCAGAACAGTGAGATTGCTCAGAACAAAAGAACTGTTCTTTTTACACACACGGGCCATATCTACTTCAACTCTGCTTAGGAAATTGACAAGAACAGTAGCTTCTCTTCAGTCCAATACACTGTACTTGCTGGGAACAGACACGAGTGCTATTTGCACTGTGTAAGGCAATGGGAGCACAATAGTGACTCTTCTTAACGGAAAACAAGTCTTGCTCGTAGGACCAGAAACTGCATGTGATTCAACTCCATTTCTGACAGGGAAAAAAACACTAGCTCGCCTTACAAGAAACACACTCTGCTTTTGAGAAAAGAGCACTCTTCTACTCTACTGTGTTTCCTAGAGGGCCAGAACAGTGAGCTTGCTCAGAACAAAAGAACTGTGCTTCCTACACACGGGCCATATCTGTTTCCACTCTGCTTAGGAAATTGACAAAACAGGAGCTTCTCTTCAGTCCAATACACAGTACTTGCTGGGAACTGATGCGAGTGCTATTTGCACTGTGTGGCAAATGGATCGCAATAGTGTCTCTACTTACCAGAAAACAACTCTTGTTCGTAGGACCAGAAACTGCATGTGATTCAACTCCATTTCTGACTGGGAAACAAACACTAGCTCGCCTTACAAGAAACACACTCTGCTATTGGGAAAAGAGCACTCTTCTACTCTACTGTGTTTCATATATGGCCAGAACAGGAAGCTTGCTCAGAACAAAAGAACTGTGCTCCTACACACACGGGCCATATCTATTTCCACTCTGCTTAGGAAACTGACAAGAATAGTAGCTTCTCTTCAGTCCAATACACTGTACTTGCTGGGAACAGACGCGAGTGCTATTTGCACTGTGTGGCAAATGGATCGCATTAGTGACTCTTCTTACCAGAAAACAAGTCTTGTTCGTAGGACAAAAACTGCATGTGATTCAACTCCATTTCTGACTGGGAAACAAACACTAGGTCGCCTAACAAGAAAGACACTCTGATTTTGAGAAAAGAGCACTCTTCTACTCTACTTTGTTTCCTAGAGGGCCAGAAGGATGAGCTTGCTCAGAACAAAAGAACTGTGCTTCCTACACACACGGGCCATATCTGTTTCCACTCTGCTTCGGAAATTGAAAAAACAGGAGCTTCTCTTCAGTCCAATACACAGTACTTGCTGGGAACTGATGCGAGTGCTATTTGCACTGTGTGGCAAATGGATCGCAATAGTGTCTCTACTTACCAGAAAACAACTCTTGCTCGTAGGACCAGAAACTGCATGTGATTCAACTCCATTTCTGACTGGGAAACAAACACTAGCTCGCCTTACAAGAAACACACTCTGCTTTTGAGAAAAGAGCACTCTTCTACTCTACTGTGTTTCCTAGAGGGCCAGAACAGTGAGTTTGCTCAGAACAAAAGAACTGTGCTTCCTAAACACATGGGCCATATCTACTTCAACTCTGCTTAGGAAACTGACAAGAACAGTAGCTTCTCTTCATTCCAATACACTGTACTTGCTGGGAACAGATGCGAGTGCTACTTGCACTGTGTATGGCAATTAGAACGCAATAGAGACTCTTCTTACCAGAAAAAATCTCTTGCTCGTAGGACCAGAAACTGCATGTGATTCAACTCCATTTCTGACTGGGAAACAAACACTAGCTCGCCTTACAAGAAACACACTCTGCTTTTGAGAAAAGAGCACTCTTCTACTCTACTGTGTTTCCTAGAGGGCCAGAACAGTGAGCTTCCTCAGAACAAAAGAACTGTGCTTCCTACACACACGGGCCATATCTACTTCAACTCTGCTTAGGAAACTGACAAGAACAGTAGCTTCTCTTCAGTCCAATACACTGTACATGCTGGAAACAGATGCGAGTGCTACTTGTACTCTGTGTGGCAATGGGATCGCAAGAGTGACTCTTCTTACCAGAAAACAACTCTTGCTCGTAGGACCAGAAACTGCATGTGATTCAACTCCATTTCTGAATGGGAAACAAACACTAGCTCGCATTCAAGAAACACACTCTGCTATTGAGAAAAGAGCACTCTTCTACTCTACTGTGTTTCCTAGAGGGCCAGAACAGTGAGCTTGCTCAGAACAAAAGAACTGTTCTTCCTACACACACGGGCCATACCTACTTCAACTCTGCTTAGGAAACTGACAAGAACAGGAGCTCTTCTTCAGTCCAATACACTGTATTGCTGGCAACAGACGCGAGTGCTATTTACACTGTGTGGCAAATGGATCGCAATAGTGACTCTTCTTACCGGAAAATAAGTCTTGCTCGTAGGACCAGAAACTGCATGTGATTCAACTCCATTTCTGACAGGGAAACAAACACTAGCTCGCCTTACAAGAAACACACTCTGCTTTTGAGAAAAAGCACTATTCTACTCTATTGTGTTTCCTATAGGATCAGAACAGTGAGCTTGCTGAAAACAAAAGAACTGTGCTTCCTACACACACGGGCCATATCTAATTCAACTCTGCTTAGGAAACTGACAAGAACAGTAGCTTCTCTTCAGTCCAATACACTGTACTTGTTGGCAACAGACTCGAGTGCTATTTGCACTGTGTACGGCAATGGGAGCACAATAGTGACTCTTCTTAACAGAAAACAAGTCTTGCTCGTAGGACAAGAAACTGCATGTGATTCAACTCCGTTTCTGACTGTGAAACAAACACTAGCTCGCCTTACAAGAAACACCCTCTGCTTTTGAGAAAAGAGCACTCTTCTACTCTACTGTGTTTCCTATAGGGCCAAAACAGGGAGCTTGCTCAGAACAAAAGAACTGTGCTCCTACACACACGGGCCATATCTATTTCCACTCTGCTTAGGAAACTGCAAAGAATAGTATCTTCTCTTCAGTCCAATACACTGTACTTCCTGGCAACAGACGCGAGTGCTATTTGCACTGTGTGGCAAATGGATCGCATTAGTGACTCTTCTTACCAGAAAACTAGTCTTGTTCGTAGGACCAGAAAGTGCATGTGATTCAAATCCAGTTTGACAGGGAAACAAACACTAGCTCGCCTTACAAGAAACACACTCTGCTTTTGAGAAAAGAGCACTCTTCTACTCTACTGTGTTTCCTATAGGGCCAGAACAGTGAGCTTGCTCAGAACAAAAGAACTGTTCTTGCTTCACACACGGGCCAAATTTACTTCAACTCTGCTTAGGAAACTGACAAGAACAGGAGCTTCTCTTCAGTCCAATACACTGTACTTCCTGGCAACAGACGCGAGTGCTATTTGCACTGTGTGGCAAATGGATCGCATTAGTGACTCTTCTTACCAGAAAACTAGTCTTGTTCGTAGGACCAGAAAGTGCATGTGATTCAAATCCAGTTTGACAGGGAAACAAACACTAGCTCGCCTTACAAGAAACACACTCTGCTTTTGAGAAAAGAGCACTCTTCTACTCTACTGTGTTTCCTATAGGGCCAGAACTGTGAGCTTGCTCAGAACAAAAGAACTGTGCTTCCTACCCACAGGGGCCATATCTACTTCAACTCTGCTTAGGAAACTGACAAGAACAGTAGCTTCTCTTCAGTCCAATACACTGTACTTGCTGGGAACAGACACAAGTGCTATTTGCACTGTGTACATCAATGGGAGCACAATAGTGACTCTTCTTACCAGAAAACAAGTCTTGCTCGTAGGAAAATAAACTGCATGTAATTCAATTCCATTTCTGACTGGAAACAAACACTAGCTCGCCTTAAAAGAAAGACACTCTGATTTTGAGAAAAGAGCACTCTTCTACTCTACTGTGTTTCCTATAGGGCCAGAACAGTGAGTTTGCTGAGAACAAAAGAACTGTGCTTCCTAAACACATGGGCCATATCTACTTCAACTCTGCTTCGGAAACTGACAAGAACAGTAGATTCTCTTCAGTCCAATATACTGTACTTGCTGGGAACAGATGTGAGTGCTACTTGCACTGTGTATGGCAATTAGATCGCAATAGAGACTCTTCTTACCAGAAAAAAACTTTTGCTCGTAGGACCAGAAACTGCATGTGATTCAACTCCATTTCTGACTGTGAAACAAACACTAGCTCGCCTTACAAGAAACACCCTCTGCTTTTGAGAAAAGAGCACTCTTCTACTATACTGTGTTTCATATAGGGCCAGAACAGGGAGCTTGCTCAGAACAAAAGAACTGTGCTCCTACACACACGGGCCATATCTATTTCCACTCTGCTTAGGAAACTGACAAGAACAGGAGCTCTTCTTCAGTCCAATACACTGTATTGCTGGCAACAGATGCGAGTGCTATTTACACTGTATGGCAAATGGATCGCATTAGTGACTCTTCTTACCAGAAAACAAGTCTGGCTCGTAGGACCAGAAACTGCATCTGATTCAACTCCATTTCTGACAGGGAAACAAACAATAGCTCGCCTTACAAGAAACACACTCTGCTTTTGAGAAAAGAGCACTCTTCTACTCTACTGTGTTTCCTATAGGGCCAGAACAGTGAGCTTGCTCAGAACAAAAGAACTGTGCTTACTACACACACGGGCCATACCTACTTCAACTCTGCTTAGGAAACTGACAAGAACAGGAGCTCTTCTTCAGTCCAATACACTGTACTGCTGGCAACAGACGCCAGTGCTATTTACACTGTGTGGCAAATGGATCGCAATAGTGACTCTTCTTACCAGAAAACAAGTCTTGTTCGTAGGACAAAAACTGCATGTGATTCAACGCCATTTCTGACTGGGAAACAAACACTAGCTCGCCTTACAAGAAACACACTCAGCTTTTGAGAAAAGAGCACTCTTCTACTCTCCTCTGTCTCCTATAGGGCCAGAACAGTGAGCTTGCTCAGAACAAAAGAACTGTTCTTTTTACACACACGGGCCATATCTACTTCAACTCTGCTTAGGAAATTGACAAGAACAGTAGCTTCTCTTCAGTCCAGTACACTGTACTTGCTGGGAACAGACGCGAGTGCTATTTGCACTGTGTACGGCAATGGGAGCACAATAGTGACTCTTCTTAACGGAAAACAAGTCTTGCTCGTAGGACCAGAAACTGCATGTGATTCAACTCCATTTCTGACTGGGAAACAATTACTAGCTCGCATTCAAGAAACACACTCTGCTATTGGGAAAAGAGCACTCTTCTACTCTACTGTGTTTCCTAGAGGGCCAGAAAAGTGAGCTTGCTCAGCATAAAAGAACTAACTTCCTACACACAAGGGTCATATCTACATCCACTCTGCTTAGGAAACTGACAAGAAGAGGAGCTTCTCTTCAGTCCAATACACAGTACTTGCTGGGAACTGATGCGAGTGCTATTTGCACTGTTTGGCAAATGGATCGCAATAGTGTCTCTACTTACCAGAAAACAACTCTTGCTCGTAGGACCAGAAACTGCATGTGATTCAACTCCATTTCTGACTGGGAAACAAACACTAGCTCGCCTTGCAAGAAACACACTCTGCTATTGGGAAAAGAGCACTCTTCTACTCTACTGTGTTTCATGTATGACCAGAACAGTGAGCTTGCTGAGAACAAAAGAACTGTGCTTCCTACACACACGGGCCATATCTACTTCAACTCTGCTTAGGAAACTGACAAGAACAGTATCTTCTCTTCAGTCCAATACACTTTACTTGTTGGCAACAGACGCGAGTGCTATTTGCACTGTGTGGCAAATGGATAGAATAGTGACTCTTCTTTCCAGAAAACAAGTCTTGCTCGTAGGACCAGAAACTGCATGTGATTAAACTCCATTTCTAACAGGGAAACAAACACTAGCTCGCAGTACAAGATACACACACTGCTTTTGAGAAAAGAGCACTCATCTACTATACTGTGTTTCCTATAGAGCCAGAACAGTGAGCTTGCTCAGAACAAAAGAACTGTGCTCCTACACACACGGGCCATGTCTATTTCCACTCTACTTAGGAAACTGACAAGAATAGTAGCTTCTCTTCAGTCCAATACACTGTACTTGCTGGGAACAGACGCGAGTGCTATTTGTACTGTGTGGCAAATGGATCGCATTAGTGAATCTTCTTACCAGAAAACAAGTCTGGTTCGTAGGACCAGAAAGTGCATGTGATTCAACTCCAGTTTGAGAGGGAAACAAACACTAGCTCGCCTTACAAGAAACACACTCTGCTTTTGAGAAAAGAGCACTCTTCTACTCTACTGTGTTTCCTATAGGGCCAGAACAGTGAGCTTCCTCAGAACAAAAGAACTGTGCTTCCTATACACACGGGCCATATCTACTTCAACTCTGCTTAGGAAACTGACAAGAACAGGAGCTTCTCTTCAGTCCAATACACTGTACTTGCTGGGAACAGACGCGAGTGCTATTTGCAATGTAGAGCAAATGGATCGCATTAGTGACTCTTCTTACCAGAAAACTAGTCTTGTTCGTAGGACCAGAAAGTGCATGTGATTCAACTCCAGTTTGACAGGGAAACAAACACTAGCTCGCCTTACAAGAAACACACTCTGCTTTTGAGAAAAGAGCACTCTTCTACTCTACTCTTTCTCCTATAGGGCCAGAACAGTGAGCTTTCTCAGAACAAAAGAACTGTTCTTTTTACACACACGGGCCATATCTACTTCAACTCTGTTTGGAAATTGACAAGAACAGTAGCTTCTCTTCAGTCCAATACACTGTACTTGCAGGGAACAAACGCGAGTGCTATTTGCACTGTGTACGGCAATGGGAGCACAATAGTGACTCTCCTTAACGGAAAAGAAGTCTTGCTCGTAGGACAAGAAACTGCATGTGATTCAACTCCATTTCTGACTGGGAAACAAACACTAGCTCGCCTTACAAGAAACATACTCTGCTTTTGAGAAAAGAGCACTCTTCTACTCTACTGTGTTTCCTAGAGGGCCAGAACAGTGAGCTCACTCAGAACAAAAGAACTGTGCTTCCTACACACACGGGCCATATCTATTTCCACTCTGCTTTGGAAACTGACAAAACAGGAGCTTCTCTTCAGTCCAATACACAGTACTTGCTGGGAACTGATGCGAGTGCTATTTGCACTGTGTGGCAAATGGATCGCAATAGTGACTCTACTTAACAGAAAACAACTCTTGCTCGTAGGACCAGAAACTGCATGTGATTCAACTCCATTTCTGACTGGGAAACAAACACTAGCTCGCCTTCAAGAAACACACTCTGCTATTGGGAAAAGAGCACTCTTCTACTCTACTGTGTTTCCTATAGGGCCAGAAAAGTGAGCTTGCTCAGCATAAAAGATCTAGCTTCCTACACACAAGGGTCATATCTACATCCACTCTGCTTAGGAAGCTGACAAGAAGAGGAGCTTCTCTTCATTCCAATACACAGTACTTGCTGGGAACAGATGCGAGTGCTATTTGCCCTGTGTGGCAAATGGATCGCAATAGTGACTCTACTTACAAGTAAACAACTCGTGCTCGTAGGACCAGAAACTGCATGTGATTCAACTCCGTTTCTGAACTGGGAAACAAAGACTAGCTCGCCTTACAAGAAACACACTCTGCTTTTGAGAAAAGAGCACTCTTCTACTCTACTGTGTTTCCTATAGGGCCAGAACAGTGAGCTTCCTCAGAACAAAGAATTGTGCTTCCTACACACACGGGCCATATCTACTTCAACTCTGCTTAGGAAACTGACAAGAACAGGAGCTTCTCTTCAGTCCAATACACTGTACTTGCTGGGAACAGACGCGAGTGCTATTTGCAATTTGTGGCAAATGGATCGCATTAGTGCCTCTTCTTACCAGAAAACTAGTCTTGTTCGTAGGACCAGAAAGTGCATGTGATTCAACTCCAGTTTGACAGGGAAACAAACACTAGCTTGCCTTACAAGAAACACACTCTGCTTTTGAGAAAAGAGCACTCTTCTACTGTACTCTTTCTCCTATAGGGCCAGAACAGTGAGCTTGCTCAGAACAAAAGAACTGTTCTTTTTACACACACGGGCCATATCTACTTCAACTCTGCTTAGGAAATTGACAAGAACAGTAGCTTCTCTTCAGTCCAGTACACTGTACTTGCTGGGAACAGACGCGAGTGCTATTTGCACTGTGTACGGCAATGGGAGCACAATAGTGACTCTTCTTAACGGAAAACAAGTCTTGCTCGTAGGACAGGAAACTGCATGTGATTCAACTCCATTTCTGACAGGGAAACAAACACTAGCTCGCCTTACAAGAAAGACACTCTGCTTTTGAGAAAAGAGCACTCTTCTACTCTACTGTGTTTCCTAGAGGGCCAGAACAGTGAGTTTGCTCAGAACAAAAGAACTGTGCTTCCTAAACACATGGGCCATATCTACTTCAACTCTGCTTAGGAAACTGACAAGAACAGTAGCTTCTCTTCATTCCAATACACTGTACTTGCTGGGAACAGATGCGAGTGCTACTTGCACTGTGTATGGCAATTAGAACGCAATAGAGACTCTTCTTACCAGAAAAAAACTCTTGCTCGTAGGACCAGAAACTGCATGTGATTCAACTCCATTTCTGACTGGGAAACAAACACTAGCTCGCCGTCAAAGAAACACACTCTGCTTTTGAGAAAAGAGCACTCTTCTACTCTACTGTGTTTCCTATAGGGCCAGAACAGTGAGCTTGCTCAGAACAAAAGAACTGTGCTTCCTACACACACGGGCCATATCTACTTCAACTCTGCTTAGGAAACTGACAAGAACAGTAGCTTCTCTTCAGTCCAATACACTGTACTTGCTGGGAACCGACGCGAGTGCTACTTGCACTGTGTACGGCAATGGGAGCACAGTAGTGACTCTTTTTAACAGAAAACAAGTCTTGCTCGTAGGACAAGAAACTGCATGTGATTCAACTCCATTTCTGACTGGGAAACAAACACTAGCTTGCCTAACAAGAAAGACACTCTGATTTTGAGAAAAGAGCACTCTTCTACTCTACTGTGTTTCCTAGAGGGCCAGAACAGTGAGTTTGCTCAGAACAAAAGAACTGTGCTTCCTAAACACATGGGCCATATCTACTTCAACTCTGCTTAGGAAACTGACAAGAACAGTAGCTTCTCTTCATTCCAATACACTGTACTTGCTGGGAACAGATGCGAGTGCTACTTGCACTGTGTATGGCAATTAGAACGCAATAGAGACTCTTCTTACCAGAAAAAAACTCTTGCTCGTAGGACCAGAAACTGCATGTGATTCAACTCCATTTCTGACTGGGAAACAAACACTAGCTCGCCTTCAAAGAAACACACACTGCTTTTGAGAACAGAGCACTCTTCTACTCTACTGTGTTTCCTATAGGGCCAGAACAGTGAGCTTCCTCAGAACAAAAGAACTGTGCTTCCTACACACACGGGCCATAAATACTTCAACTCTGCTTAGGAAACTGACAAGAACAGTAGCTTCTCTTCAGTCCAATACACTGTACATGCTGGAAAGAGATGCGAGTGCTACTTGCACTCTGTATGGCAATGGGATCGCAAGAGTGACTCTTCTTACCAGAAAACAAGTCTGGCTCATAGGACCAGAAAATGCATGTGATTCAACTCCATTTCTGAATGGGAAACAAACACTAGCTCGCCTTACAAGAAACACACTCTGCTATTGAGAAAAGAGCACTCTTCTACTCTACTGTGTTTCCTAGAGGGCCAGAACAGTGAGCTTGCTCAGAACAAAAGAACTGTGCTTACTACACACACGGGCCATACCTACTTCAACTCTGCTTAGGAAACTGACAAGAACAGGAGCTCTTCTTCAGTCCAATACACTGTATTGCTGGCAACAGACGCGAGTGCTATTTACACTGTGTGGCAAATGTATCGCAATAGTGACTCTTCTTACCGGAAAATAAGTCTTGGTCGTAGGACCAGAAACTGCATGTGATTCAACTCCATTTCTGACTGGGAAACAAACACTAGCTCGCCGTCAAAGAAACACCCTCTGCTTTTGAGAAAAGAGCACTCTTCTACTATACTGTGTTTCATATAGGGCCAGAACAGGGAGCTTGCTCAGAACAAAAGAACTGTGCTCCTACACACACGGGCCATATCTATTTCCACTCTGCTTAGGAAACTGACAAGAACAGGAGCTCTTCTTCAGTCCAATACACTGTATTCCTGGCAACAGATGCGAGTGCTATTTACACTGTGTGGCAAATGGATCGCATTAGTGACTCTTCTTACCAGAAACCAAGTCTGGCTCGTAGGACCAGAAACTGCATCTTATTCAACTCCATTTCTGACAGGGAAACAAACAATAGCTCGCCTTACAAGAAACACACTCTGCTTTTGAGAAAAGAGCACTCTTCTACTCTACTGTGTTTCCTATAGGGCCAGAACAGTGAGCTTGCTCAGAACAAAAGAACTGTGCTTACTACACACACGGGCCATACCTACTTCAACTCTGCTTAGGAAACTGACAAGAACAGGAGCTCTTCTTCAGTCCAATACACTGTACTGCTGGCAACAGACGCTAGTGCTATTTACACTGTGTGGCAAATGGATCGCAATAGTGACTCTTCTCTACCAGAAAACAAGTCTTGTTCGTAGGACAAAAACTGCATGTGATTCAACTCCATTTCTGACGGGGAAACAAACACTAGCTCGCCTTACAAGAAACACACTCAGCTTTTGAGAAAAGAGCACTCTTCTACTCTCCTCTGTCTCCTATAGGGCCAGAACAGTGAGCTTGCTCAGAACAAAAGAACTGTTCTTTTTACACACACGGGCCATATCTACTTCAACTCTGCTTAGGAAATTGACAAGAACAGTAGCTTCTCTTCACTCCAGTACACTGTACTTGCTGGGAACAGACGCGAGTGCTATTTGCACTGTGTACGGCAATGGGAGCACAATAGTGACTCTTCTTAACGGAAAACAAGTCTTGCTCGTAGGACCAGAAACTGCATGTGATTCAACTCCATTTCTGACTGGGAAACAATCACTAGCTCGCATTCAAGAAACACACTCTGCTATTGGGAAAAGAGCACTCTTCTACTCTACTGTGTTTCCTGTAGGGCCCGAAAAGTGAGCTTGCTCAGCATAAAAGAACTAACTTCCTACACACAAGGGTCATATCTACATCCACTCTGCTTAGGAAACTGACAAGAAGAGGAGCTTCTCTTCAGTCCAATACACAGTACTTGCTGGGAACAGATGCGAGTGCTATTTGCCCTGTGTGGCAAATGGATCGCAATAGTGACTCTACTTACAAGAAAACAACTCTTGCTTGTAGGACCAGAAACTGCATGTGATTCAACTCCATTTCTGAACTGGGAAACAAAGACTAGCTCGCCTTACAAGAAACACACTCTGCTTTTGAGAAAAGAGCACTCTTCTACTCTACTGTGTTTCCTATAGGGCCAGAACTTGAGCTTCCTCAGAACAAAAGAACTGTGCTTCCTACACACACGGGCCATATCTACTTCAACTCTGCTTAGGAAACTGACAAGAACAGGAGCTTCTCTTCAGTCCAATACACTGTACTTGCTGGGAACAGACGCGAGTGCTATTTGCACTGTGTACGGCAATGGGAGCACAATAGTGACTCTTCTTAACGGAAAACAAGTCTTGCTCGTAGGACCAGAAACTGCATGTGATTCAACTCCATTTCTGACTGGGAAACAATCACTAGCTCGCATTCAAGAAACACACTCTGCTATTGGGAAAAGAGCACTCTTCTACTCTACTGTGTTTCCTGTAGGGCCCGAAAAGTGAGCTTGCTCAGCATAAAAGAACTAACTTCCTACACACAAGGGTCATATCTACATCCACTCTGCTTAGGAAACTGACTAGAAGAGGAGCTTCTCTTCAGTCCAATACACAGTACTTGCTGGGAACAGATGCGAGTGCTATTTGCCCTGTGTGGCAAATGGATCGCAATAGTGACTCTACTTACAAGAAAACAACTCTTGCTTGTAGGACCAGAAACTGCATGTGATTCAACTCCATTTCTGAACTGGGAAACAAAGACTAGCTCGCCTCACAAGAAACACACTCTGCTTTTGAGAAAAGAGCACTCTTCTACTCTACTGTGTTTCCTATAGGGCCAGAACTTGAGCTTCCTCAGAACAAAAGAACTGTGCTTCCTACACACACGGGCCATATCTACTTCAACTCTGCTTAGGAAACTGACAAGAACAGGAGCTTCTCTTCAGTCCAATACACTGTACTTTCTGGGAACAGACGCGAGTGCTATTTGCAATGTGTGGCAAATGGATCGCATTAGTGACTCTTCTTACCAGAAAACTAGTCTTGTTCGTAGGACCAAGAAGTGCATGTGATTCAACTCCAGTTTGACAGGGAAACAAACACTAGCTCGCCTTACAAGAAACACACTCTGCTTTTGAGAAAAGAGCACTCTTCTACTGTACTCTTTCTCCTATAGGGCCAGAACAGTGAGCTTGCTCAGAACAAAAGAACTGTTCTTTTTACACACACGGGCCATATCTACTTCAACTCTGCTTAGGAAATTGACAAGAACAGTAGCTTCTCTTCAGTCCAGTACACTGTACTTGCTGGGAACAGACGCGAGTGCTATTTGCACTGTGTACGGCAATGGGAGCACAATAGTGACTCTTCTTAACGGAAAACAAGTCTTGCTCGTAGGACAGGAAACTGCATGTGATTCAACTCCATTTCTGACAGGGAAACAAACACTAGCTCGCCTTACAAGAAAGACACTCTGCTTTTGAGAAAAGAGCACTCTTCTACTCTACTGTGTTTCCTAGAGGGCCAGAACAGTGAGTTTGCTCAGAACAAAAGAACTGTGCTTCCTAAACACATGGGCCATATCTACTTCAACTCTGCTTAGGAAACTGACAAGAACAGTAGCTTCTCTTCATTCCAATACACTGTACTTGCTGGGAACAGATGCGAGTGCTACTTGCACTGTGTATGGCAATTAGAACGCAATAGAGACTCTTCTTACCAGAAAAAAACTCTTGCTCGTAGGACCAGAAACTGCATGTGATTCAACTCCATTTCTGACTGGGAAACAAACACTAGCTCGCCGTCAAAGAAACACACTCTGCTTTTGAGAAAAGAGCACTCTTCTACTCTACTGTGTTTCCTATAGGGCCAGAACAGTGAGCTTGCTCAGAACAAAAGAACTGTGCTTCCTACACACACGGGCCATATCTACTTCAACTCTGCTTAGGAAACTGACAAGAACAGTAGCTTCTCTTCAGTCCAATACACTGTACTTGCTGGGAACAGACGGGAGTGCTACTTGCACTGTGTACGGCAATGGGAGCACAATAGTGACTCTTTTTAACAGAAAAAAACTCTTGCTCGTAGGACCAGAAACTGCATGTGATTCAACTCCATTTCTGACTGGCAAACAAACACTAGCTTGCCTAACAAGAAAGACACTCTGATTTTGAGAAAAGAGCACTCTTCTACTCTACTGTGTTTCCTAGAGGGCCAGAACAGTGAGTTTGCTCAGAACAAAAGAACTGTGCTTCCTAAACACATGGGCCATATCTACTTCAACTCTGCTTAGGAAACTGACAAGAACAGTAGCTTCTCTTCATTCCAATACACTGTACTTGCTGGGAACAGATGCGAGTGCTACTTGCACTGTGTATGGCAATTAGAACGCAATAGAGACTCTTCTTACCAGAAAAAAACTCTTGCTCGTAGGACCAGAAACTGCATGTGATTCAACTCCATTTCTGACTGGGAAACAAACACTAGCTCGCCTTCAAAGAAACACACACTGCTTTTGAGAACAGAGCACTCTTCTACTCTACTGTGTTTCCTATAGGGCCAGAACAGTGAGCTTCCTCAGAACAAAAGAACTGTGCTTCCTACACACACGGGCCATAAATACTTCAACTCTGCTTAGGAAACTGACATGAACAGTAGCTTCTCTTCAGTCCAATACACTGTACATGCTGGAAAGAGATGCGAGTGCTACTTGCACTCTGTATGGCAATGGGATCGCAAGAGTGACTCTTCTTACCAGAAAACAAGTCTGGCTCATAGGACCAGAAAATGCATGTGATTCAACTCCATTTCTGAATGGGAAACAAACACTAGCTCGCCTTACAAGAAACACACTCTGCTATTGAGAAAAGAGCACTCTTCTACTCTACTGTGTTTCCTAGAGGGCCAGAACAGTGAGCTTGCTCAGAACAAAAGAACTGTGCTTACTACACACACGGGCCATACCTACTTCAACTCTGCTTAGGAAACTGACAAGAACAGGAGCTCTTCTTCAGTCCAATACACTGTATTGCTGGCAACAGACGGGAGTGCTATTTACACTGTGTGGCAAATGTATCGCAATAGTGACTGTTCTTACCGGAAAATAAGTCTTGGTCGTAGGACCAGAAACTGCATGTGATTCAACTCCATTTCTGACTGGGAAACAAACACTAGCTCGCCGTCAAAGAAACACCCTCTGCTTTTGAGAAAAGAGCACTCTTCTACTATACTGTGTTTCATATAGGGCCAGAACAGGGAGCTTGCTCAGAACAAAAGAACTGTGCTCCTACACACACGGGCCATATCTATTTCCACTCTGCTTAGGAAACTGACAAGAACAGGAGCTCTTCTTCAGTCCAATAGACTGTATTGCTGGCAACAGATGCGAGTGCTATTTACACTGTGTGGCAAATGGATCGCATTAGTGACTCTTCTTACCAGAAACCAAGTCTGGCTCATAGGACCAGAAACTGCATCTGATTCAACTCCATTTCTGACAGGGAAACAAACAATAGCTCGCCTTACAAGAAACACACTCTGCTTTTGAGAAAAGAGCACTCTTCTACTCTACTGTGTTTCCTATAGGGCCAGAACAGTGAGCTTGCTCAGAACAAAAGAACTGTGCTTACTACACACACGGGCCATACCTACTTCAACTCTGCTTAGGAAACTGACAAGAACAGGAGCTCTTCTTCAGTCCAATACACTGTACTGCTGGCAACAGACGCTAGTGCTATTTACACTGTGTGGCAAATGGATCGCAATAGTGACTCTTCTCTACCAGAAAACAAGTCTTGTTCGTAGGACAAAAACTGCATGTGATTCAACTCCATTTCTGACTGGGAAACAAACACTAGCTCGCCTTACAAGAAACACACTCAGCTTTTGAGAAAAGAGCACTCTTCTACTCTCCTCTGTCTCCTATAGGGCCAGAACAGTGAGCTTGCTCAGAACAAAAGAACTGTTCTTTTTACACACACGGGCCATATCTACTTCAACTCTGCTTAGGAAATTGACAAGAACAGTAGCTTCTCTTCACTCCAGTACACTGTACTTGCTGGGAACAGACGCGAGTGCTATTTGCACTGTGTACGGCAATGGGAGCACAATAGTGACTCTTCTTAACGGAAAACAAGTCTTGCTCATAGGACCAGAAACTGCATGTGATTCAACTCCATTTCTGACTGGGAAACAATCACTAGATCGCATTCAAGAAACACACTCTGCTATTGGGAAAAGAGCACTCTTCTACTCTACTGTGTTTCCTGTAGGGCCCGAAAAGTGAGCTTGCTCAGCATAAAAGAACTAACTTCCTACACACAAGGGTCATATCTACATCCACTCTGCTTAGGAAACTGACAAGAAGAGGAGCTTCTCTTCAGTCCAATACACAGTACTTGCTGGGAACAGATGCGAGTGCTATTTGCCCTGTGTGGCAAATGGATCGCAATAGTGACTCTACTTACAAGAAAACAACTCTTGCTTGTAGGACCAGAAACTGCATGTGATTCAACTCCATTTCTGAACTGGGAAACAAAGACTAGCTCGCCTTACAAGAAACACACTCTGCTTTTGAGAAAAGAGCACTCTTCTACTCTACTGTGTTTCCTATAGGGCCAGAACTTGAGCTTCCTCAGAACAAAAGAACTGTGCTTCCTACACACACGGGCCATATCTACTTCAACTCTGCTTAGGAAACTGACAAGAACAGGAGCTTCTCTTCAGTCCAATACACTGTACTTGCTGGGAACAGACGCGAGTGCTATTTGCACTGTGTACGGCAATGGGAGCACAATAGTGACTCTTCTTAACGGAAAACAAGTCTTGCTCGTAGGACCAGAAACTGCATGTGATTCAACTCCATTTCTGACTGGGAAACAATCACTAGCTTGCATTCAAGAAACACACTCTGCTATTGGGAAAAGAGCACTCTTCTACTCTACTGTGTTTCCTGTAGGGCCCGAAAAGTGAGCTTGCTCAGCATAAAAGAACTAACTTCCTACACACAAGGGTCATATCTACATCCACTCTGCTTAGGAAACTGACAAGAAGAGGAGCTTCTCTTCAGTCCAATACACAGTACTTGCTGGGAACAGATGCGAGTGCTATTTGCCCTGTGTGGCAAATGGATCGCAATAGTGACTCTACTTACAAGAAAACAACTCTTGCTTGTAGGACCAGAAACTGCATGTGATTCAACTCCATTTCTGAACTGGGAAACAAAGACTAGCTCGCCTTACAAGAAACACACTCTGCTTTTGAGAAAAGAGCACTCTTCTACTCTACTGTGTTTCCTATAGGGCCAGAACTTGAGCTTCCTCAGAACAAAAGAACTGTGCTTCCTACACACACGGGCCATATCTACTTCAACTCTGCTTAGGAAACTGACAAGAACAGGAGCTTCTCTTCAGTCCAATACACTGTACTTTCTGGGAACAGACGCGAGTGCTATTTGCAATGTGTGGCAAATGGATCGCATTAGTGACTCTTCTTACCAGAAAACTAGTCTTGTTCGTAGGACCAAGAAGTGCATGTGATTCAACTCCAGTTTGACAGGGAAACAAACACTAGCTCGCCTTACAAGAAACACACTCTGCTTTTGAGAAAAGAGCACTCTTCTACTCTACTCTTTCTCCTATAGGGCCAGAACAGTGAGCTTGCTCAGAACAAAAGAACTGTTCTTTTTAAACACACGGGCCATATCTACTTCAACTCTGCTTAGGAAATTGACAAGAACAGTAGCTTCTCTTCAGTCCAGTACACTGTACTTGCTGGGAACAGACGCGAGTGCTATTTGCACTGTGTACGGCAATGGGAGCACAATAGTGACTCTTCTTAACGGAAAACAAGTCTTGCTCGTAGGACCAGAAACTGCATGTGATTCAACTCCATTTCTGACTGGGAAACAATTACTAGCTCGCATTCAAGAAACACACTCTGCTATTGGGAAAAGAGCACTCTTCTACTCTACTGTGTTTCCTAGTGGGCCAGAAAAGTGAGCTTGCTCAGCATAAAAGAACTAACTTCCTACACACAAGGGTCATATCTACATCCACTCTGCTTAGGAAACTGACAAGAAGAGGAGCTTCTCTTCAGTCCAATACACAGTACTTGCTGGGAACTGATGCGAGTGCTATTTGCACTGTTTGGCAAATGGATCGCAATAGTGTCTCTACTTACCAGAAAACAACTCTTGCTCGTAGGACCAGAAACTGCATGTGATTCAACTCCATTTCTGACTGGGAAACAAACACTAGCTCGCCTTGCAAGAAACACACTCTGCTATTGGGAAAAGAGCACTCTTCTACTCTACTGTGTTTCATGTATGACCAGAACAGTGAGCTTGCTGAGAACAAAAGAACTGTGCTTCCTACACACACGGGCCATATCTACTTCAACTCTGCTTAGGAAACTGACAAGAACAGTATCTTCTCTTCAGTCCAATACACTTTACTTGTTGGCAACAGACGCGAGTGCTATTTGCACTGTGTGGCAAATGGATAGAATAGTGACTCTTCTTTCCAGAAAACAAGTCTTGCTCGTAGGACCAGAAACTGCATGTGATTAAACTCCATTTCTAACAGGGAAACAAACACTAGCTCGCAGTACAAGATACACACACTGCTTTTGAGAAAAGAGCACTCATCTACTATACTGTGTTTCCTATAGAGCCAGAACAGTGAGCTTGCTCAGAACAAAAGAACTGTGCTCCTACACACACGGGCCATGTCTATTTCCACTCTACTTAGGAAACTGACAAGAATAGTAGCTTCTCTTCAGTCCAATACACTGTACTTGCTGGGAACAGACGCGAGTGCTATTTGTACTGTGTGGCAAATGGATCGCATTAGTGAATCTTCTTACCAGAAAACAAGTCTGGTTCGTAGGACCAGAAAGTGCATGTGATTCAACTCCAGTTTGAGAGGGAAACAAACACTAGCTCGCCTTACAAGAAACACACTCTGCTTTTGAGAAAAGAGCACTCTTCTACTCTACTGTGTTTCCTATAGGGCCAGAACAGTGAGCTTCCTCAGAACAAAAGAACTGTGCTTCCTATACACACGGGCCATATCTACTTCAACTCTGCTTAGGAAACTGACAAGAACAGGAGCTTCTCTTCAGTCCAATACACTGTACTTGCTGGGAACAGACGCGAGTGCTATTTGCAATGTAGAGCAAATGGATCGCATTAGTGACTCTTCTTACCAGAAAACTAGTCTTGTTCGTAGGACCAGAAAGTGCATGTGATTCAACTCCAGTTTGACAGGGAAACAAACACTAGCTCGCCTTACAAGAAACACACTCTGCTTTTGAGAAAAGAGCACTCTTCTACTCTACTCTTTCTCCTATAGGGCCAGAACAGTGAGCTTTCTCAGAACAAAAGAACTGTTCTTTTTACACACACGGGCCATATCTACTTCAACTCTGTTTGGAAATTGACAAGAACAGTAGCTTCTCTTCAGTCCAATACACTGTACTTGCAGGGAACAAACGCGAGTGCTATTTGCACTGTGTACGGCAATGGGAGCACAATAGTGACTCTCCTTAACGGAAAAGAAGTCTTGCTCGTAGGACAAGAAACTGCATGTGATTCAACTCCATTTCTGACTGGGAAACAAACACTAGCTCGCCTTACAAGAAACATACTCTGCTTTTGAGAAAAGAGCACTCTTCTACTCTACTGTGTTTCCTAGAGGGCCAGAACAGTGAGCTCACTCAGAACAAAAGAACTGTGCTTCCTACACACACGGGCCATATCTATTTCCACTCTGCTTTGGAAACTGACAAAACAGGAGCTTCTCTTCAGTCCAATACACAGTACTTGCTGGGAACTGATGCGAGTGCTATTTGCACTGTGTGGCAAATGGATCGCAATAGTGACTCTACTTAACAGAAAACAACTCTTGCTCGTAGGACCAGAAACTGCATGTGATTCAACTCCATTTCTGACTGGGAAACAAACACTAGCTCGCCTTCAAGAAACACACTCTGCTATTGGGAAAAGAGCACTCTTCTACTCTACTGTGTTTCCTATAGGGCCAGAAAAGGGAGCTTGCTCAGCATAAAAGAACTAGCTTCCTACACACAAGGGTCATATCTACATCCACTCTGCTTAGGAAGCTGACAAGAAGAGGAGCTTCTCTTCATTCCAATACACAGTACTTGCTGGGAACAGATGCGAGTGCTATTTGCCCTGTGTGGCAAATGGATCGCAATAGTGACTCTACTTACAAGTAAACAACTCGTGCTCGTAGGACCAGAACCTGCATGTGATTCAACTCCGTTTCTGAACTGGGAAACAAAGACTAGCTCGCCTTACAAGAAACACACTCTGCTTTTGAGAAAAGAGCACTCTTCTACTCTACTGTGTTTCCTATAGGGCCAGAACAGTGAGCTTCCTCAGAACAAAGAATTGTGCTTCCTACACACACGGGCCATATCTACTTCAACTCTGCTTAGGAAACTGACAAGAACAGGAGCTTCTCTTCAGTCCAATACACTGTACTTGCTGGGAACAGACGCGAGTGCTATTTGCAATTTGTGGCAAATGAATCGCATTAGTGCCTCTTCTTACCAGAAAACTAGTCTTGTTCGTAGGACCAGAAAGTGCATGTGATTCAACTCCAGTTTGACAGGGAAACAAACACTAGCTTGCCTTACAAGAAACACACTCTGCTTTTGAGAAAAGAGCACTCTTCTACTGTACTCTTTCTCCTATAGGGCCAGAACAGTGAGCTTGCTCAGAACAAAAGAACTGTTCTTTTTACACACACGGGCCATATCTACTTCAACTCTGCTTAGGAAATTGACAAGAACAGTAGCTTCTCTTCAGTCCAGTACACTGTACTTGCTGGGAACAGACGCGAGTGCTATTTGCACTGTGTACGGCAATGGGAGCACAATAGTGACTCTTCTTAACGGAAAACAAGTCTTGCTCGTAGGACAGGAAACTGCATGTGATTCAACTCCATTTCTGACAGGGAAACAAACACTAGCTCGCCTTACAAGAAAGACACTCTGCTTTTGAGAAAAGAGCACTCTTCTACTCTACTGTGTTTCCTAGAGGGCCAGAACAGTGAGTTTGCTCAGAACAAAAGAACTGTGCTTCCTAAACACATGGGCCATATCTACTTCAACTCTGCTTAGGAAACTGACAAGAACAGTAGCTTCTCTTCATTCCAATACACTGTACTTGCTGGGAACAGATGCGAGTGCTACTTGCACTGTGTATGGCAATTAGAACGCAATAGAGACTCTTCTTACCAGAAAAAAACTCTTGCTCGTAGGACCAGAAACTGCATGTGATTCAACTCCATTTCTGACTGGGAAACAAACACTAGCTCGCCGTCAAAGAAACACACTCTGCTTTTGAGAAAAGAGCACTCTTCTACTCTACTGTGTTTCCTATAGGGCCAGAACAGTGAGCTTGCTCAGAACAAAAGAACTGTGCTTCCTACACACACGGGCCATATCTACTTCAACTCTGCTTAGGAAACTGACAAGAACAGTAGCTTCTCTTCAGTCCAATACACTGTACTTGCTGGGAACCGACGCGAGTGCTACTTGCACTGTGTACGGCAATGGGAGCACAGTAGTGACTCTTTTTAACAGAAAACAAGTCTTGCTCGTAGGACAAGAAACTGCATGTGATTCAACTCCATTTCTGACTGGGAAACAAACACTAGCTTGCCTAACAAGAAAGACACTCTGATTTTGAGAAAAGAGCACTCTTCTACTCTACTGTGTTTCCTAGAGGGCCAGAACAGTGAGTTTGCTCAGAACAAAAGAACTGTGCTTCCTAAACACATGGGCCATATCTACTTCAACTCTGCTTAGGAAACTGACAAGAACAGTAGCTTCTCTTCATTCCAATACACTGTACTTGCTGGGAACAGATGCGAGTGCTACTTGCACTGTGTATGGCAATTAGAACGCAATAGAGACTCTTCTTACCAGAAAAAAACTCTTGCTCGTAGGACCAGAAACTGCATGTGATTCAACTCCATTTCTGACTGGGAAACAAACACTAGCTCGCCTTCAAAGAAACACACACTGCTTTTGAGAACAGAGCACTCTTCTACTCTACTGTGTTTCCTATAGGGCCAGAACAGTGAGCTTCCTCAGAACAAAAGAACTGTGCTTCCTACACACACGGGCCATAAATACTTCAACTCTGCTTAGGAAACTGACAAGAACAGTAGCTTCTCTTCAGTCCAATACACTGTACATGCTGGAAAGAGATGCGAGTGCTACTTGCACTCTGTATGGCAATGGGATCGCAAGAGTGACTCTTCTTACCAGAAAACAAGTCTGGCTCATAGGACCAGAAAATGCATGTGATTCAACTCCATTTCTGAATGGGAAACAAACACTAGCTCGCCTTACAAGAAACACACTCTGCTATTGAGAAAAGAGCACTCTTCTACTCTACTGTGTTTCCTAGAGGGCCAGAACAGTGAGCTTGCTCAGAACAAAAGAACTGTGCTTACTACACACACGGGCCATACCTACTTCAACTCTGCTTAGGAAACTGACAAGAACAGGAGCTCTTCTTCAGTCCAATACACTGTATTGCTGGCAACAGACGCGAGTGCTATTTACACTGTGTGGCAAATGTATCGCAATAGTGACTCTTCTTACCGGAAAATAAGTCTTGGTCGTAGGACCAGAAACTGCATGTGATTCAACTCCATTTCTGACTGGGAAACAAACACTAGCTCGCCGTCAAAGAAACACCCTCTGCTTTTGAGAAAAGAGCACTCTTCTACTATACTGTGTTTCATATAGGGCCAGAACAGGGAGCTTGCTCAGAACAAAAGAACTGTGCTCCTACACACACGGGCCATATCTATTTCCACTCTGCTTAGGAAACTGACAAGAACAGGAGCTCTTCTTCAGTCCAATACACTGTATTGCTGGCAACAGATGCGAGTGCTATTTACACTGTGTGGCAAATGGATCGCATTAGTGACTCTTCTTACCAGAAACCAAGTCTGGCTCGTAGGACCAGAAACTGCATCTTATTCAACTCCATTTCTGACAGGGAAACAAACAATAGCTCGCCTTACAAGAAACACACTCTGCTTTTGAGAAAAGAGCACTCTTCTACTCTACTGTGTTTCCTATAGGGCCAGAACAGTGAGCTTGCTCAGAACAAAAGAACTGTGCTTACTACACACACGGGCCATACCTACTTCAACTCTGCTTAGGAAACTGACAAGAACAGGAGCTCTTCTTCAGTCCAATACACTGTACTGCTGGCAACAGACGCTAGTGCTATTTACACTGTGTGGCAAATGGATCGCAATAGTGACTCTTCTCTACCAGAAAACAAGTCTTGTTCGTAGGACAAAAACTGCATGTGATTCAACTCCATTTCTGACGGGGAAACAAACACTAGCTCGCCTTACAAGAAACACACTCAGCTTTTGAGAAAAGAGCACTCTTCTACTCTCCTCTGTCTCCTATAGGGCCACAACAGTGAGCTTGCTCAGAACAAAAGAACTGTTCTTTTTACACACACGGGCCATATCTACTTCAACTCTGCTTAGGAAATTGACAAGAACAGTAGCTTCTCTTCACTCCAGTACACTGTACTTGCTGGGAACAGACGCGAGTGCTATTTGCACTGTGTACGGCAATGGGAGCACAATAGTGACTCTTCTTAACGGAAAACAAGTCTTGCTCGTAGGACCAGAAACTGCATGTGATTCAACTCCATTTCTGACTGGGAAACAATCACTAGCTCGCATTCAAGAAACACACTCTGCTATTGGGAAAAGAGCACTCTTCTACTCTACTGTGTTTCCTGTAGGGCCCGAAAAGTGAGCTTGCTCAGCATAAAAGAACTAACTTCCTACACACAAGGGTCATATCTACATCCACTCTGCTTAGGAAACTGACAAGAAGAGGAGCTTCTCTTCAGTCCAATACACAGTACTTGCTGGGAACAGATGCGAGTGCTATTTGCCCTGTGTGGCAAATGGATCGCAATAGTGACTCTACTTACAAGAAAACAACTCTTGCTTGTAGGACCAGAAACTGCATGTGATTCAACTCCATTTCTGAACTGGGAAACAAAGACTAGCTCGCCTTACAAGAAACACACTCTGCTTTTGAGAAAAGAGCACTCTTCTACTCTACTGTGTTTCCTATAGGGCCAGAACTTGAGCTTCCTCAGAACAAAAGAACTGTGCTTCCTACACACACGGGCCATATCTACTTCAACTCTGCTTAGGAAACTGACAAGAACAGGAGCTTCTCTTCAGTCCAATACACTGTACTTGCTGGGAACAGACGCGAGTGCTATTTGCACTGTGTACGGCAATGGGAGCACAATAGTGACTCTTCTTAACGGAAAACAAGTCTTGCTCGTAGGACCAGAAACTGCATGTGATTCAACTCCATTTCTGACTGGGAAACAATCACTAGCTCGCATTCAAGAAACACACTCTGCTATTGGGAAAAGAGCACTCTTCTACTCTACTGTGTTTCCTGTAGGGCCCGAAAAGTGAGCTTGCTCAGCATAAAAGAACTAACTTCCTACACACAAGGGTCATATCTACATCCACTCTGCTTAGGAAACTGACTAGAAGAGGAGCTTCTCTTCAGTTCCAATACACAGTACTTGCTGGGAACAGATGCGAGTGCTATTTGCCCTGTGTGGCAAATGGATCGCAATAGTGACTCTACTTACAAGAAAACAACTCTTGCTTGTAGGACCAGAAACTGCATGTGATTCAACTCCATTTCTGAACTGGGAAACAAAGACTAGCTCGCCTCACAAGAAACACACTCTGCTTTTGAGAAAAGAGCACTCTTCTACTCTACTGTGTTTCCTATAGGGCCAGAACTTGAGCTTCCTCAGAACAAAAGAACTGTGCTTCCTACACACACGGGCCATATCTACTTCAACTCTGCTTAGGAAACTGACAAGAACAGGAGCTTCTCTTCAGTCCAATACACTGTACTTTCTGGGAACAGACGCGAGTGCTATTTGCAATGTGTGGCAAATGGATAGCATTAGTGACTCTTCTTACCAGAAAACTAGTCTTGTTCGTAGGACCAAGAAGTGCATGTGATTCAACTCCAGTTTGACAGGGAAACAAACACTAGCTCGCCTTACAAGAAACACACTCTGCTTTTGAGAAAAGAGCACTCTTCTACTGTACTCTTTCTCCTATAGGGCCAGAACAGTGAGCTTGCTCAGAACAAAAGAACTGTTCTTTTTACACACACGGGCCATATCTACTTCAACTCTGCTTAGGAAATTGACAAGAACAGTAGCTTCTCTTCAGTCCAGTACACTGTACTTGCTGGGAACAGACGCGAGTGCTATTTGCACTGTGTACGGCAATGGGAGCACAATAGTGACTCTTCTTAACGGAAAACAAGTCTTGCTCGTAGGACAGGAAACTGCATGTGATTCAACTCCATTTCTGACAGGGAAACAAACACTAGCTCGCCTTACAAGAAAGACACTCTGCTTTTGAGAAAAGAGCACTCTTCTACTCTACTGTGTTTCCTAGAGGGCCAGAACAGTGAGTTTGCTCAGAACAAAAGAACTGTGCTTCCTAAACACATGGGCCATATCTACTTCAACTCTGCTTAGGAAACTGACAAGAACAGTAGCTTCTCTTCATTCCAATACACTGTACTTGCTGGGAACAGATGCGAGTGCTACTTGCACTGTGTATGGCAATTAGAACGCAATAGAGACTCTTCTTACCAGAAAAAAACTCTTGCTCGTAGGACCAGAAAACTGCATGTGATTCAACTCCATTTCTGACTGGGAAACAAACACTAGCTCGCCGTCAAAGAAACACACTCTGCTTTTGAGAAAAGAGCACTCTTCTACTCTACTGTGTTTCCTATAGGGCCAGAACAGTGAGCTTGCTCAGAACAAAAGAACTGTGCTTCCTACACACACGGGCCATATCTACTTCAACTCTGCTTGTAGGAAACTGACGAAGAACAGTAGCTTCTCTTCAGTCCAATACACTGTACTTGCTGGGAACCGACGCGAGTGCTACTTGCACTGTGTACGGCAATGGGAGCACAGTAGTGACTCTTTTTAACAGAAAACAGAGTCTTGCTCGTAGGACAAGAAACTGCATGTGATTCAACTCCATTTCTGACAGGGAAACAAACACTAGCTTGCCTAACAAGAAAGACACTCTGATTTTGAGAAAAGAGCACTCTTCTACTCTACTGTGTTTCCTAGAGGGCCAGAACAGTGAGCTTTGCTCAGAACAAAAGAACTGTGCTTCCTAAACACATGGGACCATATCTACTTCAACTCTGCTTAGAAACTGACAAGAACAGTAGCTTCTCTTCATTTCCAATACACTGTACTTGCTGGGAACAGATGCGAGTGCTACTTGCACTGTGTATGGCAATTAGAACGCAATAGAGACTCTTCTTACCAGAAAAAAACTCTTGCTCGTAGGACCAGAAACTGCATGTGATTCAACTCCATTTCTGACTGGGAAACAAACACTAGCTCGCCTTCAAAGAAACACACACTGCTTTTGAGAACAGAGCACTCTTCTACTCTACTGTGTTTCCTATAGGGCCAGAACAGTGAGCTTCCTCAGAACAAAAGAACTGTGCTTCCTACACACACGGGCCATAAATACTTCAACTCTGCTTAGGAAACTGACAAGAACAGTAGCTTCTCTTCAGTCCAATACACTGTACCATGCTGGAAAGAGATGCGAGTGCTACTTGCACTCTGTATGGCAATGGGATCGCAAGAGTGACTCTTCTTACCAGAAAACAAGTCTGGCTCATAGGACCAGAAAATGCACTGTGATTCAACTCCATTTCTGAATGGGAAACAAACACTAGCTCGCCTTACAAGAAACACACTCTGCTATTGAGAAAAGAGCACTCTTCTAGCTCTACTGTGTTTCCTAGAGGGCCAGAACAGTGAGCTTGCTCAGAACAAAAAGAACTGTGCTTACTACACACACACGGGCCATACCTACTTCAACTCTGCTTAGGAAACTGACAAGAACAGGAGCTCTTCTTCAGTCCAATACACTGTATTGCTGGCAACAGACGCGAGTGCTATTTACACTGTGTGGCAAATGTATCGCAATAGTGACTCTTCTTACCGGAAAATAAGTCTTGGTCGTAGGACCAGAAACTGCATGTGATTCAACTCCATTTCTGACTGGGGAAACAAACACTAGCTCTGCCGTCAAAAGAAACACGCCTCTGCTTTTGAGAAAAGAGCACTCTTCTACTATACTGTGTTTCATATAGGGCCAGAACAGGGAGCTTGCTCAAGAACAAAAGACCTGTGCTCCTACACACACGGCCATATCTATTTCCACTCTGCTTAGGAAACTGACAAGAACAGGAGCTCTTCTTCAGTCCAAGTACACTGTATTGCTGGCAACAGATGCGAGTGCTAATTTACACTGTGTGGCAAATGGATCGCATTAGTGACTCTTCTTACCAGAAACCAAGTCTGGCTCGTAGGACCAGAAACTGCATCTTTATTCAACTCCATTTCTGACAGGGAACAAACAATAGCTCGCCTTACAAGAAACACACTCTGCTTTTGAGAAAAAGAGCAGCTCTTCTACTCTACTGTGTTTCCTATAGGGCCCAGAACAGTGAGCTTGCCTCAGAACAAAAGAACTGTGCTTACTACACACACGGGCCATACCTACTTCAACTCTGCTTAGGAAACTGACAAGAACAGGAGCTCTTCTTCAGTCCAATACACTGTACTGCTGGCAACAGACGCTAGTGCTATTTACACTGTGTGGCAAATGGATCGCAATAGTGACCTCTTCTCTTACCAGAAAACAAGTCTTGTTCGTAGGACAAAAACTGCATGTGATTCAACTCCATTTCTGACGGGGAAACAAACACTAGCTCGCCTTACAAGAAACACACTCAGCTTTTGAGAAAAGAGCACTCTTCTACTCTCCTCTGTCTCCTATAGGGCCCACAACAGTGAGCTTGCTCAGAACCAAAAGAACTGTCTTCTTTTTACACACACGGGCCATATCTACTTCAACTCTGCTTAGGAAATTGACAAGAACAGTAGCTTCTCTTCACTCCAGTACACTGTACTTGCTGGGAACAGACGCGAGTGCTATTTGCACTGTGTACGGCAATGGGAGCACAATAGTGACTCTTTCTTAACGGAAAACAAGTCTTGCTCGTAGGACCAGAAACTGCATGTGATTCAACTCCCATTTCTGACTGGGACAACAATCACTCAGCTCGCATTCAAGAAACACACTCTGCTAGTTGGGAAAAGAGCACTCTTCTACTCTACTGTGTTTCCTGTAGGGCCCGAAAAGTGAGCTTGCTCAGCATAAAAGAACTAACTTCTACACACAAGGGTCATATCTACATCCACTCTGCTTAGGAAACTGACAAGAAGAGGAGCTTCTCTTCAGTCCAATACACAGTACTTGCTGGGAACAGATGCGAGTGCTATTTGCCCTGTGTGGCAAATGGATCGCAATAGTGACTCTACTTACAAGAAAACAACTCTTGCTTGTAGGACCAGAAACTGCATGTGATTCAACTCCATTTCTGAACTGGGAAACAAAGACTAGCTCGCCTTACAAGAAACACACACACTCTGCTTTTGAGAAAAGAGCACTCTTCTACTCTACTGTGTTTCCTATAGGGCCAGAACTTGAGCTTCCTCAGAACAGAAAGAACTGTGCTTCCTACACACACGGGCCATATCTACTTCAACTCTGCTTAGGAAACCTGACAAGAACAGGAGCTTCTCTTCAGTCCAATACACTCTGTACTTGCTGGGAACAGACGCGAGTGCTATTTGCACTGCTGTACGGCAATGGGAGCACAATAGTGACTCTTCTTAACGGAAAACAAGTCTTGCTCGTAGGACCAGAAACTGCATGTGATTTCAACTCCATTTCTGACTGGGAAACAATCACTAGCTCGCATTCAAGAAAACACACTCTGCTATTGGGAAAAGAGCACTCTTCTACTCTACTGTGTTTTCCTGTAGGGCCCGAAAAGTGAGCTTGCTCAGCATAAAAGAACTAACTTCCTACACACAAGGGTCATATCTACATCCACTCTGCTTAGGAAACTGACTAGAAGAGGAGCTTCTCTTCAGTCCAATACACAGTACTTGCTGGGAACAGATGCGAGTGCTATTTTGCCCTGTGTGGCAAATCGGATCGCAATAGTGGACTCTACTTACAAGAAAACAACTCTTGCTTGTAGGACCAGAACACTGCATGTGATTCAACTCCATTTCTGAACTGGGAAACAAAGACTAGCTCGCCTCACAAGAAACACACTCTGCTTTTGAGAAAAGAGCACTCTTCTACTCTACTGTGTTTCCTATAGGGCCAGAAACTTGAGCTTCCCTCAGAACAAAAGAACTGTGCTTCCTACACACCACGGGCCATATCTACTTCAACTCTGCTTAGGAAACTGACAAGAACAGGAGCTTCTCTCAGTCCAATACACTGTACTTTCTG